>NC_059109.1:39879709-40214709 GCF_020740685.1 Jaculus jaculus | reverse complement strand
TAGACACTACATCACAGCATTAGCTCTTTTGGGAGCCCTGTAAAGAAAATACAAAGCCACTGTGCCTATGGACTAGCAAACATCTCCCCAAATGTAAAGGAGGCTGGAATTTTACACAGGAAGACTGCTGTCATTTCATGATTCAATGTGCAACATCTCATGAACTGTCTCTTGGCAGCCACTCAGTCTAGTGAAGAAGAAAACAAGGCCAACACAAAAGTCGCCCAACTTATTGAGCAAGAAATTTTGGCTTTTCAAAATGTACAGGAGGCTAACATTTGTTTCATAGCAGGGGCCCAGTAGCAAGGTGAAGGCTGAGTCACTGAGGCATTGGACCAGGCAGCAATCTAGTCACAGGAAATTCGTAATTCAATGCAAAAGTGGAACTTGTAATGAGGCTGGCTTGTGTTGAAGTGAACTCTTGAACTTCTTGTCTTCTCTTTAGAATGTGTTTAAACTGAGAGTTTGGCTAGGTTTGACTCTACTGAGGAGATTAAGTATTGCTCAGAGGTAAGGGGCAGAAGGGAAATAAATCAATATATTACTATAATGAAAGAGGTCTAAGCCTTTTTTTGACTGTGGAATTTTTAATATTTGCAGATGTTTAGAAAACTATTTTTGTGTGTACATATTCATGTATATGTGCATGTGACAACTTTGGATGTCATCCTTGGGAACACCACCCACCTTTTTGGAAACAGGATTTTTTCACTGGCCTGGAGCTTGCCAATTAAGCTAGGCTGGCTGACCAGTGTTCCCCAGGGATCCACCTGTCTCTGCTTCCCCACCACTGGCCTTTATACATGGGTTCTGGGGATTGAAGTCAGATCCTATTGCTTGCAAGGCAAGCACTATGTTGACCGAAATTTCACCCTAGCCTAACTTTCAATTTTAAAATAATACATGCAGAATTGAAAATAAGAATGACTTATTAAAAGGTAATTATGAAATAGAAAATGTAACACAGCCACGTATGTCTTTTAAACGATGCATGAAGCAAATTTCCCTAGTTGGTCTGCTCATATTTTCAGACTAGTGATGATTACACATGATATGCTGAAGTTTTTGCGGCAACTACAGTGTGGTGTTACATTATCTATAGCTTTTATTGATAATAAAGCCACAAGGCCTACTAATATACCATTAATGTATATGGCACATATTCACAATGGGAGGGAAACACTAAATTTGACTTAGATATTAGGACAAAAGGGTTTAGCTATTTATTTTCCTGTACAAGACTGTAGCCTGCCTTCCTTTCATGCAGGGTCTCCTGAGGTCTGGAGTGCTATGTTAGAAGTTCCCTGGTCTAGGGTGGCCAGCTGGTCCTCTAGCTTTTACTGTCTGCAGAGTGTAGGACCCTGCCTGAGAAGACAGTGACAATGGACTGGTAAGCTGCGGCTCACCTCCCCCAGCAGGGAGGTACCCAGAAACGGAGCAAGGAGGTGGAATTAGGTGTCAAGGTGGCCGACGATCTGGCATGATACTTATTTGGTGCCGGGAATGCACCCAGCGTCCTCAGTGTGCCTAGAGTGAGTTTACAGCTTCATGTCTCTGCTCTCGGGTTTCCAGTTTCTCCTCAGAGGTGCTGTTCCTTCTTCTACTGAAGGCTGTTTCTGCTGCTTGCCTGACGATGTCCAGTTTAGAAGTGAAAGGCTTCACTCCCAAGACCAGTTTTGGAGCCGGGAGGGTGAAGAGCCTAAAGTGCAGCCAGGCCTGCTGCCTCGGGGCTTAAAAGTCCCAGGCCATCGATGCCCGTGAAGTGACAAGTCATTGCATGCATATGTTCAAAAGGGTCGATGGTTTCATGCATTCACACGTGTCATCAGTTTCCTGATCCAGGGAGGAATGTTTTGAGTTTAGGGTTCAACTTAAAATATTTGCAAAAGATTGAAAATGAAAAAGCTGGGCCTTTGCCACTGGCAACTTAGAAAGCATGGTTTCTTCCCTGGAATCTGGAGGCATCATCAGACTCTGTGGGAGAGGGGCCTCATGTTACTTGGTGATGATTTTCTCTAGACCCTGCTCGCTGGAAGCATGCAGGTATACATGAAGGGAAACGGGTCTCTTGCAGTCTTCATGCGGCTTGCTGGGGGAGGGAAAGTACACGTTATCCGGTGGGCAAAGCAGCATCAGTAGGTTTAAAATGAACAAACAGGGCTGGAGAGATGGCTTAGTTGTTAAGCGCTTGCCAGTGAAGCCTAAGGACCCCAGTTTGAGGCTGGATTCCCCAGGAACCAAGTTAGCCAGATGCACAAGGGGGCACATGCCTCTGGGGTTCATTTGCAGTGGCTGGAGGCCCTGGCGTGCCCATTCTCTGTCTCTCTCTCTATCTGCCTTTTCCTCTTTTTGTCTGTCCCTCTCAAATAAATAAATAAAAATAAACAAAAAATTAAAATCAGCTGGATGTGGTGGCGCACGCCTTTAATCCCAGCACTCTGGGAGGCAGAGGTAGGAGGATCACCGTGAGTTCAAGGCCACCCTGAGACTACATAATTAATTCCAGGTCAGCCTAGACCCTAGAGTGAGACCCTATCTTGAAAAACCAAAAAAGTAAAAAATAAAATAAAATAAAATAAAATAAAATAAAAAATAAAATGAACAAACAAGTATTCATTTGGTTGAACCTCACATGGCTTGACCCGAGTTGATTGAGATTTTGATGAGAAAAAGATGGATGGGCCCCGAGTGAGCTGCCTAGCTACAGCTGGAAGGAGGCACAGACCTTCTTGAAGTCAGCTAAAGAAACCAGTGCCAGCTGAGCATGGAGGCACACCGCCTTTAATCCCAACACTCAGGGAGGCTGAAGCAGGAGGATCTCTGTGAGTTTGAGGCCTGCCTGGGACTACTGAATTAGTTCCAGATCAGCCTGGGCTACAGTGAGAACCTATCTTGAAAAAGCCACAAAAGAAAATGAAAGAAACCAGTTCCCCACCCCTCTTGGACAAATTACAGACCACACATGTCAGAAAGGAAAGTCACAGAGCTTTCAGATCCAACCTACTAGCTAGGCATGGTGGTACATGCTTGTAATTCCCAGAATGCAGGAGGTGGGGGCAGGAGGATTGCTGTGAGTGTGAGACCAGCCTGGGCTATATATAGAGTGAGCGCCCGTATTGACCAACTAACAAACTAATAGGCTTTGCAAGCAAGCACCTTTAGCTGCTGAGCCATCTGTCCAGATCCACATTCTTTTAGTATAAGAGAAGACTGAAGAAGGGAGGCCACAGAGGGAAACAGCTCCTAAAGTCTCAAGGCCCAGAATCAGGTCTTTGAAGGTCGTCCACATTTCTGTGCAACGTGATCTTGCTTCTGTGTATATTCAGATAATTGTAGGAAATAAGGTTAGATAGTTTAGGAAAAAGTATTTCTATAAGCTTCTCAATATTCCTTATTTCAAAAGATTCCTGCCCCCATCCTTGGCATAATGGCTGATGTCTAATGAACGAAGTGCTTCTTCTTACCTAGGGTATAGGGATGGAACTTCAAATGTATTCTTTTACTTATCGTTTCTTCATTTCTTTTCTTTTAAATTTTTATTTATTATTTATTTACTAGAGAGAGAGAGAGACAGAGAAAATGGGCATGCCAGGGCCTTCAGCTGCTGCAAATGAACTCCAGATGCACTTACCACTTTGTGCATCTGGCTTATGTGGATCCTAGGGAACCGAACCGGGGTCCTTTGGCTTTGCAGGCAAGAGCCTTTACCGCTCAGCTATCTCTCCAGCCCTGTTTCTTTATTTTCTAGCAAGAGTCTAAAACTTTTCCAATATTATTAGAAGGGTTAGTGTTTCCCCAAAAGTTCAAACCACCATTTTAGATTTTTTCCCCCCACTATAATCCTAGGTCTTGCTACCTTGGCTATAGCTAGACTCAGAGGGACCTTGTGCTATTTACTGTTCCTTGTTGCTGGAACTCTCAAGTTATGGAGTTCTTATATGAAAGACCCCCCCAAAAATGAAGAGAAGGAAAAAGTTGAATATAATGCTCAATGTTAGGATCAGGATTACAAATGAAATAAAATAAAATAAAAATCCAGCCTCTTATGTCCGGAAAGCATTAAACACAGGCATTTGTTGGGCTTATGACTCATGGTGAGGTATGGATTTTTGCTTAAGGTCAGATGTACATCTCCGATGTTCTCCCATCATGTAAATTTCCAGGAGCTTGTCAAGCCTACCACATTCATGTAGATCTGTGGACTATCCTCTCCTTCTAGCAGGAAGATCTTTGGATAAGCAGCTTTATAACTGAAGCTGGTCTGGGGTGGGGAGAGAGAGAGAGAGAGAGAGGGAAAGCCCCAACTCTGACCAGTCCAGGTGCTAGTGAGAAGATGGAGCAAAGTGAACGCTTCTGCATTGCTGGTCACTTTGGGAAGCACTTTGGCAGTTTCTTAGATTAAGCGTGCATTTCTCATGTGAATAATCAATCCTGTCCCTGCCATTTCCCCAGTGAAACAACAATATTCTTACATACAACCAATATGCAAATGTAATGCAAATGTATATATAACCTTAAAATACAAAGCCACCCAAATATTTTTCAACTTGTGTATTTTTCGTATACAGAAGAGTCTGATCTACATTAAGTGAAAGGGTCCTGACTCTAGAGGCTAACTTATACAATTCCATCTAGGTAAAATTGCAGAACAGGTCAAATTATATGAACAGTGGTTATAGGTGTTAAGAGTGATGGGAGAGGATGTGTTTTGGGAGCAAAAGAATTATTCTATATGGTTTGTGGAGTTGATTCAAATCTTCTGGCATGTTTCCAACACTCAAAAATGTATACTCCAGGGCTGGAGAGATGGCTCAGCGGTTAAGCACTTTCCTGTGAAGCCTAAGGACCCCGGTTTGAGGCTCAGTTCCCCAGGTCCCACGTTAGCCAGATGCACAAGGGGGCGCATGCGTCTGGAGTTCGTTTGCAGTGGCTGGAAGCCCTGGCGCGCCCATTCTCTCTCTTTCCCTCTATCTGTCTTTCTCTCTGTGCCTGTCGCTATCAAATAAATAAATAAAAAATTAAAAAAAATGTATACGCCAAACAGTTAAATTTATTTTATATAAATGTAAAAATAGTTTCTAAACATGCAAAGAAATCAAACCCAAACAAAACAAATAACACCCTGCTCAAAAGAAAGGATACAGAAAAAAGAAGAGAAGAAAAATCTCTCTTGATGGGAAGAGAGCTTATTTTTACAGAGGCAGGAGAGGAGCTGAAGGTCACAGGGGACATTCTGGAGCTACTGCAGATTTCACTGGTCTTAGCTAAATCCTGTTGGCAGACAGGTGATGGAAGGGACACAGCCATTTTTTTAGGGTGTAGAGGCCCAAAAGTTTGAGTCAGGAACCCAGATAGAGAGATAAATGCTGGGAAAGAGCATCTGTGTTGAAGTGGACCAGTTGGTATTCAGTGTGCAGCAAGAACAAGTGTTCTGGAATTCCCTTTCTGGGGCAGCAGGGTGCAGACCAGGGCCTATGTGCTGGCTGAGAGGACCAGAAGCCCTCCAAAACTTGGGCTGTTCTCCATGTCTTTCTTCCCTGATGGCAGTTACTGAGAGAGGGCTGTGGCTATCAAGAGAAGCCAACATTGGAGCAATTGTGCTCTGTAGTAGCTGGTGGGTTCTGCTTTTACTCAAATATCAGGAGATGAGCAAATATGTTAGGGTAGAATGAGCATGGAGTCTAGCCTCAAACTTATCTGGGTTGCAACAGGCGTGTGACCTTGCTGGAATTACCTTCTCTAAGCATGAGGTTGTTATGGGAATCAAACATTGTCACCATCACATGTGCACATTGGAGAGGCATCCTTAGGTCAGCAGATGAAGATTATGGCTAAAGCCATCTTCATAGGAGAGCCACCCCTTCATTTCGAGAATCAACACGATGGTAAGTGTTGTCTCCAGAAAGGTGCAATGCCCACCTTAAGTGGTAGAGTGCATGTCAGGTAACAAAGAAAATGAGAAGTGACAAAGTTGTTCTAACTCTTTCTAGTGGGACTCTAGAGAGGAATTAAGACCCTCCTGTCCCTTCCTTCCCAGAATTGGGATCCACTTCTATGGCTGACTTGACAAAACTTGGGCAAAAGGTGGGGGGAGGGGGGTCTCCATTTGACTCCTAAGTTTGAGGGTTAGAGTTTAGAAACCCCCATAATGGGGGTGTTCTAGGGGCCCTGGTTTATACAGATAAAAGAATTAATTTATTCAAATGCATTGTGTGTAACTTGAACAATGAACCAAGTCTTGTGTTTGTTTCTGATCTGTGCATGCATATGTTTGTGTGAGAGAAAGGCGTCATGTGGAATGCATGGACATATGTTTCAGACTTTGTTATGATCTGAGTTAAATGTGCCCTGTGGTACTTAGACTTGATTCTATAAAGCATAAAGAACACTGACAGAGCAGTCATAATGAGTTTCCAATAAGTGACAGCTCTGAGAGTGACATGTTGTCAGGAAATGTACAAGGTTATAGCAGGGCTACAACGTTTGATTAGCTCATGCAGTACATTCTGTACTTTTCAAGGGGGAGTGAGACAGATGTTTGGTTCAATTTCATTTAAAAAGTATTTTCCTCAGATATATACACTGGGACATATGACTGATATGTTTTTTTTTTTCATAACTATTACTCCATGTGTTATCCATTATGGATTCAGAGGGCTGAAAATACCAAAGTCAGTGTAAGCCAGCACAGCCATGTGTGTGTGATAAGCAGCTTTCGGTCACCCATTCCTGGGGGCTTCCCTTCAGCTCACCCTCACCACCACAGGATTACAGGATGCTGCCTGTAATCCAAAATTAGCTTCTGGCTTTTCCAGGTGAAATGCTAGGAAATCAAATAAAATCTTCCAGTAGTCTCCATAAGGACTTTATATTATTTAGAGTCCCATATGGAGAAGTGTGAGATAAATTATTTGCCTCTACTGACTGTGGTAGTTTGAATGTTTGGCTCATAGACTTAGTCAATTAAAATTTTTTTTGTTTATTTTTATTTATTTATTTGACAGTGACAAACAGAGAGAGAAAGAGGGAGAAAGAGAGAGAGAGAGGGAGAGGGAGAGGGAGAGAATGGGCATGTCAGGGCCTCCAGCCACTGCAAATGAACTCCAGATGTGTGCACCCCCTTGTGCATCTGGCTATTGTGGGTCCTGGGGAATTGAGCCTCAAACTGGGTTCCTTAGGCTTCACAGGCAAGTGGTTAACTGCTAAACCATCTCTCCAGCCTGACTTAGTCAATTTTTGATCAGACTTCCCACTTATGTCTTTAGCAGGCATATTTCTGCTAGAGGGGACATGTTACTGGGTCTGATCTTCATTCTGGTTCAAAGGAGTAGAGACTAGTTTGAGGGCTGGTGGTTTGTGCTTTTGGTGTTGCTGGCTGTTTGGTGGAGTTCTCTGTGCTAAGGATCTATGAAAGGGAGTCAGCTTCTTCTCCGATTGATGGAACTTCCCCTGGATCTGTAAGCCTGAAATAAACCATTTCCTCCCATAAACTGTGTCTGGTTGAATATTGGTCTAAGCAAGGGGAAACTGACTGCAGTACTGACCCAGGGCAACTGGGAACTTAGTGGACATGGCCTTAGCAATGGAAAGGAGGAATGTGGTTGTGATGAAAGGATGAATATGTCCCAGAGGATGTGATGTCAGCAAACCTCCTTATGTTAAAGGAACTCTTTTTTTTTTTTTTTGAAGTAGGGTCTCATTCCAGCCCAGGCTGACCTGGAATTCACTATGTAATCTCAGGGTGGCCTCGAACTCAAGTAGATCCACCTACCTCTGCCTCCCAAGTGCTGGGATTAAAGGCGCCACCACGCCCGACTTGTTAAAGGAACTCTTGATGATGTTTCACAACACTGAAAATAAGAAGGAAAAAGGTTAGAAACTGACCAGAATTTGGAGTGACAACTCCCTCTGTAGGCATGCCCTCAAGTTTTTACAAAGAAATGAAATATTTTCATTCTCAATGTCTAATTTTTAAATAGTAGAGAGCTTAACATTTTTCTTTTTTCTTTCTTTCTTTCTTTTTTTTTTTTTTTTACCTGTGTACACATTTATAATCAATAGTTGGAGAGTTTTTAAAGTCTTAAAATGTTTTCAAGGCCATGGGATGACTGCAGTTTTCTCGTGGGTTATTGAGACCACTTTGCATTGTCAGCTTGCCCAGCCATTTTACGTCACACAAAGCAGGGACTTCCTCTATTTTGAAAAGACACCAAGTGCCAGTAAAGCTCGTAGCAGGGCAATCGAGGAATCAGCTTCCACCGTCAATGGCATTCCTGGATGAAGGCTCTGGCTGTGTAACTAGGGTGCTTTGCTTACACTTTCAGAACCCTTGCATTTCACAGGGCAGGACATGCCTGCCAGGTGCAACACCAATTTTTAAAAAATATCATACTTGTTTATTTGCAAGGAGAGAGAGAGAAAGGGGGGGGGAGGATATGAATGAGAATGGGCATGTCAGGGCCTCGTCTGGCCTTATGTGAGTACTGGGGAATCAAATCTGGGCCAACAGGCTTTGCAAGCAAGTGCCTTTAACTGCTAAACCATCTCTCCAGCCTTTCCACACTGATTTTAAGAAGTTATACATAAACATTGTTCAATGGACTCTTTTCAACTTATTATTTTTTTAAATGACATTCCCAGTTGCTCTTCTCACTGACCTATTACCGGTACTCACCTTCTTAGAATACAGTTACACCTTCTGTCCTCTGAGTAGAGAAATGTTTCTGATGGGACTTGCTTCTATAATTGTAGGACATATATTTGTCTGTCACTAAGCAGGTGAAGCCTATGGCAATGAGCAGGTGCTCTTACAGAGTCAGGGGCCATTCCTCATTATGCTGGGACTCGTCACCTGCCGCGGGATGTGCCCCTTCATAGCACATGGGTGGCATTGGAGCAGCTCTCTCACACTTCCTTAGCCTTTCTGCCTCAAGTTCCATTTGAATTTGAGTGATCACCATGGATGGCTTTACACATTGGTTCTGATTTTTGTACCCCTAGAGCTATATTACTTCTCATTTATTCTGAGTCTCAGTCTTCAATTCCCCCTTTATTTTCTAGTCTAGCTGGTGGTAGAAACAGAATCTGATAGATGTCTAGTTTTTGCCAAACTTCTCTAGAAGCAGTTTCTTTGATTGTTCAAGAAATCTAACCTGCAAATATCTTGTTCTTAAAGTAGTAACTAACAAGTAAAGAAAAAAAACCCTTAAAATCCTCATGTAAAAGAATAATTATGAGATGTGTATATAACTCTTAACAAGTCATAAGTTAAGAAAATATCCAGGGCCTGTGGATTGATTTTTCTCCCTCCCTTTTTCTCTCTTTTGGCCTAAACTCACAGAAGGAAACTGGATCTAAGAATGGCAGCATACAGGAGTTAGGCTTCTATTCACTCAAGGTCTAAGTGAGGCCAGAACTAAGCATTCTGCCACAAAATTTGCTAATCTGTGAAGTCATTCTTTGAACACTTGTGTGGCAGGTACTGTTCTAGGCCCTTAAGGTAAACTAATGAAGAAACCAGAAGAAAATCCCTAACTTCTTTGCGCTCCTGTTCTAGTGAATGAAAATCCAAATGGAACTGTTCTTGGTGGTTTTTACTTTGATCTTTGATATGGTATAGTTCAAGTGAAATATAAATGAAATAGATCAAGTACAATTTATTTATGATTTTGAGTTACTGTCTGAAGTGGAAATCAAATCCACAGTTTTCAGAAGTGTCATGTTTCTTTTCACATTTCTGGCTTGCCACTTACTTTTCCTTTTATCAATCATGGCTAGAATTGGAAGACGAGCATGTATAGCCTGGATAAATTTTGAATCTTACCACGAGATTCAACAGAATCTGATGCCTGGGGCTTGGAAAAGACCCTCCACACTGTCATTACACCATAAGCATAAGATGAGCACGATTTTGATCTGAAACTGTATTTCTTAATGCACAATGGAAGTGATCCTGCCCTGGGAGGAGGCACCTTGATGCCTCCTTCCACTGCTTCCAGGATGAAAGGAAAATGACTATAGAAATCAATCCCCAGAAGGCATCAGCTGGCTCAATTTCATATATCAAAGAAAAAAGGGTTGGGCTGTTTGGCATTTGATGCAAATTCTAACATCTCTTACCACATTTGGTCGGTTAGACATTTCTGTTCAATGGAAAGTTGACGATAAGCAATGTTGTTTTCCCAAGTTGCCAAACTTCATTACGGATCCCTAAAAAGACCGAAGTTTTGAAAACAACTCGTAGCCCTGCTTATTGGACACACTGTTCAGGAGCAATTTTGAGGCTGAAGTACAACCCAAGATGGGAATTCAGCCGGCTACCAGAATAAATTTAGCTCTGGGTTTGCCAGTGATTTGCATTTGGACATTAGGCTTTTTCTTTATCTCATCTAAGCTTAATAAGCCAAAATTAAGAGAAAAGACATACTCTGTCAAATGGATATAAATAAAGCCCTAGCTTTCTCATTGTGTCCTGATAATGATCACATGGAATGTTCACATGAGAAAATGCTTCAAGAAAGTGTCAATAAAATGTAAGGGTTATTTTTACTGTAGTTTAATGTTACTTGTTGTCTAAGAAAGAAAATAGATCCTTCCTCTTTTCCTTTCCTTTCCTTTCCTTTCCTTTCCTTTCCTTTCCTTTCCTTTCCTTTCCTTTCCTTTCCTTTCCTTTCCTTTCCTTTCCTTTCCTTTCCTTTCCTTTCCTTTCCTTTCCTTTCCTTTCCTTTCCTTTCCTTTCCTTTCCTTTCCTTTCCTTTCCTTTCCTTTCCTTTCCTTTCCTTTCCTTTCCTTTCCTTTCCTTTCCTTCCCTTCCCTCCTTCCCTTCCCTTCCCTTCCCTTCCCTTCCCTTCCCTTCCCTTCCCTTCCCTTCCCTTCCCTTCCCTTCCCTTCCCTTCCCTTCCCTTCCCTTCCCTTCCCTTCCCTTCCCTTCCCTTCCCTTCCCTTCCCTTCCCTTCCCTTCCCTTCCCTTCCCCTCCCTCCTCTCTCCCTTCCTCCTTCCTCCCTTTTTTCCCTCCTCCTCCCTCCCTTAGTTTTTTCCTTCCTCCCTCCCTTCTTTCTTTCTTGCTTGCCTGCCTGCCTGCCCTCTTTCTTTCTCTTTCCTTCCTTCTTTCTTTCTTTCTTTCTTTCTTTCTTTATTTCTTTCTTTCTTTCTTTCTTTTTCTTTCTTTCTTTCTTTCTCTCTCTCTCTCTCTCTCTCTCTCTCTCTCTCTCTCTTTCTTTCTCTGATGCAGCCAGGTTGGCATTGAACTGACTATGTAGCTGTGGCTAGCCTTGAATTCCTGATGCTCCTGCCTCCACCACCCAAGTGCTGAGATTATAAGTGTAAACACCCCCTTCCAGCATTCTTGTTTTGAAGAAAGCAATTTAGAGTAACACTACAGAGAGTGGTATAATCAGGGTGACCAGGCAGAAAAGTCTATTGCTATAAGTAAATTCAATCTGAGTGAAATTTGCTGTGGAAACACTCAATGGAATTCAGGTCCTCTAGAGTAGACAGAAAAACAAAAGTTTTAGCTTGTATGAAGGTTACAGAAATGGAATCATGTGTGGTAAATTTTCAGTTCATCTGGTGAAAGTTTGGAAGTTTTGTTCTCATGCTATGAAGCAATCAAATTCACTGGACTGTTTAGAATATTTATGCTTTCCCCACCAGTTCCTTCATTTCTTTAGGGTTTGGCCACTGTAATAAGAATTATCAGGTGGACCTATCTAACCTGGATGTTGGACTGTTGTAGGGCTGAGCTAATGAACTAGCCCTCTGATTTTTTAAGGCAAACACTTTTCCACTTAAATAGTTTTCTTTATTGATTTGCAGGGGTTCATTATGGTTTATTGTTAATTATCATGTACTTGGTGTGATGCAAATGTTTCCTCCTATGACATCCATATGCATGGCTGTCTTTTTCCACAAAGAAGTGTTTTAGTCAAATCTTCTCATTAATTTTGTTTTTAATGGTTTTGGAGCAGTCCTGCTTAGCAATGCCTTTTTCTTTACAGAATAATATGTGCAATCCCATTTCAGCCTATTGCAGGCATGACCCCAGGTGACTAATCCTAAATGCATGGTCAGCTTTTCTCCCTCACACATGCTCTCTCACATTCTCTTTTATTTTGGTTTTCTGTTACAACTTCCCTTGCTTTTTTTTATCATAGAATCTCTCATTTGCTCCTCTGATCTGCTGCCAGTCTTGTTTCTTGTTTTTTCAGTTTTTTTAATGAGAGAGAGAGAGAGAGAGAGAGATTGAGAGAGAGCACCAGACCTCCGGCCACTGCAGTTGAACTCCAGTTGTATGTACCTCCTTGTGTGCATGTGCAAATTGCACATGCATCACCTTGTGCGTCTGGATTACTTGGGACCTGGGGAGTCAAACATGGGACCTTAGGCTTTGTAGGCAAGTGCCTTAACTGCTCAGCCACCTCTCCAGCCCCTTTTATCTTAACCTAATAAAATGCTTTGTGATTTGAAAGCACAATAATAGTTGTTAATATGAGCAAGTTTTCCAGTAACACCCTGTTCTCTTCTTCCATAGTGGTGGAACACCTGACATTTTCACTGGACTCTTAGTTTCTGGGACATCAGGCTCATTTCCTGGACAAACCTGTGTCTAGGTTTGGCTGTGGTACAAAGTCTGTTCACTGGCCAAGAGCAGAAATGTCATGTAAAAGATGCGAGGCACTTCTTCATTGGCAGAGTGAGGTGCTCTCTGTCTCTACCTCTGCATCATCCTTCCCTCTACCTTGCTGCCTGGAGTGTGTCATCCACCATGGCTCATGAGGCCATGGCCATGCACAGTGAAGCAGTGAGATACAAAAGACCTGCACCTCTGGTTTCATGGAGAACCAGATCAGGATCTTTACACTGGTACATAGATCAACTTCTGCTTCCTACAATGTGATTTAGGGATTTCTGCCTTTCACAGATGAACTGAATCTGAGTTACATGTGAAAGAAGATAGAAGGGCAGATGGAGCTGTGGCTCAAGGTTTTTCTCTCCCAATCATGTTTAGAAATCATGGCACCTTTAAGAAACTTTCATGTGGATCTGATAGAATCCCTATGGATTTGGGAAAATCATTAGATAAATAATCATCAGACTCCATAAGAGTCATCCAGACATTACATAAGTAAGGTACAAACCAGAGGCTTGGGAGTCCTTCTTTTAGTACTGAATTTCATTCCTGTTTCACAGATTCACACACCGTTTGAGATGGGTCCTTGACAAAGGAGAGTGAAAGGAAAGAAGATGCTTTCTTGGTTATATGATTCCACTATGCCAAAGAGCTTACCTCGGGGAGCCCGTGAGGAGTGCAGCTCCTATTTCTGTCACTGGAGGACATGTGCTTTAGGCTCCTGGATAATGGAAACAATACACACTGAAGATGCTCATCTTGCTACTATGAAATTCCCACTTTTTAACAGATAACTTATCTCAACAATTTTTTCCAGCTATGGGATGAGCTCTTGGGCAAGGTAGCACTTGCCAGTGTAAGACTTCCTCTGGAAGACACGGGAAACTTCTGGCAATGTGTGGACTTTGTCTGCTGAAGGGAAGAGCATACTGGCTGTAGAGCCCACACTGGGCAGGGTTATGCCTGCTCCTGGAAGCAGATGCTTAGGTGGAGTCGCCCACAGACCTTTATCTCCCAAGTAACTACAAATGTGGTCATACAGAAAATTCCAGGAATTCAGAGATAAACATTTTCCCACTTACATAATGAAATCAGAGTGAAAGCACTTCAAGTAAGAGAGTAAGAAGGACTGAAATTATGCAACTCAGAGCCCACTGGGGAGGCAGTTCAGTGATTAGAGTTGTCCAGGTTGTGGCTGCTATAGGAATAAATGGCTTGCATAGGGTCAGGGACATTGGAGAAATTATATTGCCCATTGAAAATAAGACCCCCAAAATAAAAACCTGGGCCTGGAGATGCAAATCTGTAATTCCAGCAATTAGGGAATCTGAGACAGGAAGATGATGAGTTCAAGGTCTCCTTGGGCTTACTGTTTAGTCTGAACTTAAGGCCAAACTGAGTAACGAAAAGGCTGGGGATGTGGCTCAGCCGTAGAAGTCTTGTCTTGCATTCACAAGGCCCTGGGTTAGATCTCTAAAGCTGAAAACCCAAGCAAAACGAAACCCACCGGAAGTAAAACAAAATGCTTCTTTGGTGGATATTTTGCTCGGCTTCTCTTGAAAGACTGCTGGGGCTGGGAGGAGATTATAATACAAGCACGGTGGGATCATCAGCCATTCTTTGGAGGGTGCTGGGCTTCAGGAAGAATGTTGACCAGTTCTGATCCATCCTATAACCTCATCAGATTTCACATTCAGGGCAAGAGGTTAAACTATTGCTTCAAAAAGACTTTAAAGGTTCTTTTATCAACCTACCATTATAGTGAGAAATAAACTGCCTAGTTTATCAGTTTAGGACTGGTAGGAGTTGAATCCCAGACAGGTATGTCTTGAAAGGCATTTAGGATCAGGACAGAGGGAAGCCAAGAGACAAGGGCAGAGTGAGTAGTCAGTCACTGAAAAGTGAGATGGGGAAACTCAAAGATCAGTTTTGTGTCAAGGCAGCTTTGCATTCAATACTTCACAAAAATGCATAGTTTCAAATCCACATCCCTTAATTTACTGATTTATGGAGCTAACCTACACGTCTATAGTAATGAGCTTTGGGAATCAATACTAGAAATCATTCTTCTTTTCATGTATAGAGTTCAATGTCAGGACTTTAGAAATCATGTAGGAAACAAGGGGTCGGGAGAAGGTAGATGTTTTTGTAGGGCGGTCTCGGCTTGAGCGTATGCATGTCCATTTCTTGGAAACAAGTCAGTTCTCCTGGTGGAGTCGAACCTGTAAAAATGTATTTGGCCTGGCTTGGAGATGTGTCTGGCTAAAGCTGCTTGTTTCACAAGGCTGTTGATCACGGCAGGAGTCTCCAGTACCCACGTGAAGCCAAATGTGAAGTGGGGAGGTACATTTCTGTAATCCTACAGCAGTGGGAGATGGAGTCAGGAGAACCTCAAGGCTCACAGGCCAGCTATTAGCAGAGCAACAAGAAGAGTGACCCTGTCTGGAACAAAGTGAAAGGAGAAGACTGACACCCTAAGGTTGCGCTCCTACCTCCACAATCATACACACACATATATACACCACACACACACACACACACAATTATTTTCATAGCTGCTAGATGTACCTTGTGTAAGTCAACTCATGCTAAGGGAAGAGAAAACCAATTAGATGTGCTTGATCTGGCGGAAGAGCTTTCCTCTGTTAGCTCTCAGTAAGTAGAAAGAGACTTTTGAGTGATCTATCATTTGTCTTTTTTCCAGCCCAGCTTTTTGTAGTCTTAGAGCAAGGAGAATGGGACAAAGGGTAAAATATCAGTCCTCCACTAATCTTTGAGAGGTCTTGATATGGTACTGTATGGCGCTTGGATGGACAAGGATAGTGTATAAAAGAGATGTGGACCCCATCTCTGGGTAGAGTAAGAACCCTCCAAAAGACACTGCTCTGGAAACTTGAGGATACCACCATGTTGGACCTCACAGTGCTCAAAAGGATGAGATGATACTCCTAGCTGATGATTGCAATGTTCCCTGGAAACTGCAGAGAAGCCAAGTAAAATTTAAGAACCCTTAGATTGGGCCTAAAGAACAGAGGGGTAGGAAAAATGTAGGAGATAGCTTATGATAAAAGACCTTACTCGTTTATGAGTGGAAAACATCTTGAGACCTCTTGTTCTTCTTGAGAGGGTGACAAAAAAGCTCCTGAGGTACTAGAGTGATGGAAAGACAATAAAACTCTCTCTCTGTCTGTCTGTAGTAGATACAGATAAATCATTCAACTTTGGGACTACAAAAGTGTTTACTTGACAAGCGATGCATCTCTATACATAAAAATAATGTGTTACCAGTAATAAAACCAGTGTGTAACTTTTTTTTTAAAAATTTTTATTTATTTATTTGAGAGCGACAGACACAGAGAGAAAGACAGAGAGAGGGAGAGAGAGAGAATGGGCGCACCAGGGCTTCCAGCCTCTGCAAACGAACTCCAGACACGTGCGCCCCCTTGTGCATCTGGCTAACGTGGGACCTGGGGAACCGAGCCTCGAACCAGGGTCCTTAGGCTTCACAGGCAAGCGCTTAACCACTAAGCCATCTCTCCAGCCCAGTGTGTGTAACTTTTTGTGCACTTATATAAGAAGTACATACATGTTATGTAATGTATTCCTAACAACAATCATATTAGTTAGGTACTAATATAATCTTCATTTTACATATGAAAAAATGGTCATGTAAAGAGTTAAATAACTTTCTCCCAAATGCTCAGCTAGTAGTGGCAGACACAGGTGTCATTGAACTTCTACTTCTAAACTATGCCATGTTTTTAAAAATCATTGCACAATACTACCTTATTTTTAAAAGATAATTTAGCCTTTCATTCAAGGTATTAAGACCATTAACAAATCATAAATTAATGTTTTAAATTTAATCTTACTTCCTTTCTGTAAGTACTTTTAAATCTTATTTCAAAGGGTTTTTATATAGTTTTATTTTTATTTATTTATTTGACAGAAAGAAAGAAGCATAGAGAGAGATAGAAAGAGAGAGAGAGAGAGAGAGAGAGAGAGAGAGAGAGAGAGAGAGAGAGAGAGGGAGAGAATGGGCATGCCAGGGTCTCCAGCAACTGCAAATGAACTCCAGATGTGTGCACCTCCTTGTGCATCTGGCTTTAGTGGGTTCTGGGGAATTGAATTGAATTGAGGTACTTTGGCTTTATAGGCAAGTGCCTTATCTGCCAAGCCCTAAGTCTTATTTTATTATAGTGTTGGAGATAGAAGAGAGGACATTGGGCATGTCGAGAACACTCTACCCCTGAGCTGCATGCCCAGGTAATTTAATAGTGACCTTTTAAATTTAAAGAAAATTTAATTTAAGATACTATCTTTTTTACATAAATATAAACACATGGGGTGAGGAAAATGGTTCTGTGGGTAAAAGCACTTGTTATGCAAGCCCAATGACCCTGAGTTCAGATCCCCAGAACTCACATAAAATTGGACTCAATAGGGTGTGTATGCATTCCCAGCATGCCTATGGCCAGATGGGAGGCTCTGTCTCTTTGGGAGAATCCTGGAAGAATGCAACAATGAGCAAGAGATCCTGCTCCAAAACGAGGTGGAGAGCAAGGACCAACACTCAAGACTGTCTTCTGTCCTCCATACATGTGCCATGCAGGCATGCGCCTGCATTCAGTCATACACACAGACACTCAGACACATGCACAAAGACTTTTAAAATATGGACAATGGACCTTTTTTTAAAAAATAATTTTTATTCTTTCACAGAAGAGAGGAGAGAGAGAGAGAGAGAGAATATGCGAGAATGTGTGTTCTAACATGCTTTGCTGAAATATTTCGTGATTCACTTTGGTTTAAAGATGGATTAACCAAAGCACAGTAATGACACAAATGGATATAACTAGAGGTGAATCAGGGACAGGATCTCATGGCTGCTCAGCTACTAAGGAAATAGGATAAGACAGACAAAATTCTTCCAGGAAGCCAAGCTTGAGGCCATTTCTACCACAGCAAAGAGGCAGAAGCCCACAGGAATCTGAGTCACTCACATTCATTCCTGACACCTGGAGGAATCAGCTTTCGAATTTGCTGAAGAGGACAAGGGTCCACAGTTAGGGACTTGGTGCATGAGGGAGTTATGTACAAGGACCATCTGTTCTGGGCATTACTATTTTCTCATGGTTCCTGCTTATTGGAATCTATTTTTTTTCTGTATCACCATAGTGATTTTGCATTCCTGAGTTCTTTTTGCCAGATCTCCCTCATGGACCCTGTTTTGGTAAGAGTTTTGAAACTAGAGGAATTCTAAGCATAAAGTTCTCTATGCATGTGCTCTAATTATTGGGGTAGAGTGTAAGAAAAATTAAACCTAAATGATCAAATGCACACACGTTGCCTCCCTTGCAGGGCCTGAGCAGAGCAATGGATGTGCCTCTCTGAAAGAGGATGCTCCAGGTAGAACATGCATCTGGAGGTGGGAATGGTAGTCTGCTCTCAGCACCCTGTGCCGAGAAAGTGGTCTCTGCTGAGACCTGAAATGTTAACATAATGCACTGATTGGAATTAGGTTGCACCACAGCTGGTCACAGCAGAACAGTGTCAACATCACTGTTATTATAAATACACAAGGACAAAGTAGGTATTTTTTTCCTGGCTGTCAGTAATGACTTCAGCAGCCAGATCTCCAAAGTTCCTGGGATGTTACTTCTTCTGCTGTTTTTAAAATTCATATCCTGAGTTCTCAATAGGGATACGTTAGCACCAAGAGGTGTGTAGGACTTGGGGCTGACGTGACCACTTGTTGCTACCTTTGATCACTGAAAAAGTATTTGTATAGAAAGCAACACTTCCAGGAGGGGATTTCAGACTAACACCCAGACTTCCTGGACCATCTGACACTGTTTTACTCAAGGAAAATCTCTGGGCCTCTTCTTATACATAACAAATTGATGTATTTGCATGTGACACCTGAGAATCTGAATCTCAAAAAGCTCTGGCACCTAGAGCCCAGAGTCTATGAAATTCTTATAATCATTAAAATTTGAAAACGTTCACATAAATTCACAACACTCAGTTTCTTTAACATGATTCAAGTGCTAGGCACTACAGTACATGATATTTCAGATACATTATTGTTCGCATTTTAGGTAGACATTGAAGTATGTAAGAGTTAAGTTGTTTATTCGGGATCCCATGCATAAGTGCTGGGGGCTCAGTTGTAACCCAGATGTTTCTTTCTGCTCATGTATGTGACATTACATCATTAAGAAGTCATGTTGAAGAGGATGTAGCAATGTTGGAGAGGGTCAAAGTGAGTCCAAACATGAGGGAAAATGAGTAATTTACAGGCAGCCCTCGTGTCCTGCCTTATGAAGTGGTTTCAAAGGGAGAAAGATGGCTCAGTGACTTTCCCATGCTGTACAACTTCTAAAGCTCATCTTGTTTGTAACACACATATGTTGGGACCCCGTGGATAAGAAGAACTGATCATTTCAGGCCTTGCAGAACACTTAGAGAGGGGGAGAGGGAGGGAGGGGAATGGGAGTCTCACTAGGGAGTAAGGGTAACTGAGTCTTGGCTGACTTTGAACCTGGACTTCCCATGCTGCTGTCCATTATTGGCTCTGACTGAACATGAATTCAAATCTCCTAGCACCCTATGCTTCTGAGCTTTAAAGTTCTTATGGGCTTGTTGTGGCTTTGATATTACAGGTCTAGACCTCCAGCCTTGGGAATGAAAGGAGTGTTCGATGTGTCTGTCATTTTCTCCCAGACCTATGTTAGCAGTAACCACACACCCTCATGGTAGGGTTCTTAATCATCACCCTGAAGTGAAGGTCTATACCTGAAGGATCAAGTTTTTACCTAGATTTCCGATCACCTGGGAAGCTTTTCTGGCATTATATACTTGTTGGGAGTATATCTTTTAGAAATACTTATTTATTAAATGTTGTATAATAAAGGAAAAATGTCAACAGAGGCATTCTATGCTCCTAATTATGTTCCCCCATCTGTCTTATTCTCCCTGCTCTTTTTTCTTTCTACTCTTCCAAAACTAAGATATTAACTGTCATTTCTCCATAGTTAATGCCACAATCTTAGGCTTAGTCAAGGGAAATGATGTCAAGTCTCTCAGTAGGAACCTATTTCTTTTTAGGGCAATATTCCTGACTCATTTGATAGAAATTTAAATACAAGTGAAAAGAGACTGTCTTCTCAATATTGTGAAATCTTCTTTGGATATTGCATACCTAGTATGAAAGCAATCCTAAATATGGTAGATTTTGATGGCCCTAAACCTGCTATCACTCATAGGTACAGGTTGGAGGTACAGAATAGCTGGGTCCATTAAATTGCTGAAGGAGTTTTAATCACAAAAGGAATCTCAAAGATTACACACACACACACACACACACACACACAGAATCTTTTAGTAGAAAAACCCAGGAATTCTTAGTGATGGAATAAGAACAGCAACAATAACAAGATTTTGAAACTCAAATCCATATTGCCCATTCTTTCTATGAAAATAGGCAAACTCCTTATATAACTGAAAATTTCAATTTTATTCACCCCACTACATATGTATGTAGATTGTGTGATGTTGGGTCTTCATGCTAAATCATCTTGTATGCCTCCTTATATTTGTCTTAACAGAAAGAGCTAACACACACCAAGTGCTCCTGAGGGTTATTTTGTACTGAGAAGTGGTCAGCCTCTGTCTTACGAGGTCAATGGATAGCTGACTGCTATGAGAAAGGACATGATACATTTTCAACACTGTCTGCAGGCATTTAGAAATTCCAACCATGCCCAGCATGATGGTGCAGGCCTTTAATCCCAGCACTCTGGAGGCTGAGTTAGAAGGATTGCTGTGGGTTTGAGGCCAGCCTGAGACTACATAGTGAATTCCAGGTCAGCCTTGGCTAGAGCTAGACCCTACCCTAAAAAGAAAGAAAGAAAGAAAGGAAGGAAGGAAGGAAGGAAGGAAGGAAGGAAGGAAGGAAGGAAGGAAGAAAGAAAGAAAGAAAGAAGGAAGGAAAGAAAAAAAGAATGTCCAACCACTAGGGAAAGGGGCACTGTGATGGGGTAGGACTTCTATTTCCTGGGATAGTGTCCCATGTTCCTTTAGCTTGTGGTATTACCATTGGGAGATCTGTTCCCCTCTCTGGCACTGTTTCTTCCATTGTTTCAAGTGTCTTCTGCTCTTGTATACCTCCATGCTGCTGTCTCAATGACTTTTACACCTCTGTCAGCCAGAATCATATAACCTCCCTGCTTTGGAAGCAACCCATAGCCTATACCAGTGGCTTTCCACCCTGCTAGTGGCCCTAAATCACCTGTGAAGCAAACAACCACTTCTGAGCATTGATCCTGAGCATAATCTGCTCGTGAAAAAATCATTTGGACCCCTAAACCCTTACATCCCAAAGATACTCATATCCCTTTACATCCTGGCTACCCATTGCCCTTCCAGCTTCCTATCCATTAGGGTTCTCACGGGTACTCTAGCTCCACAGTCGATGACTTGTTCTCTACACTACAAAATCTCAGACCTCCCATGGGCTTGGGGTGAGCCCCACCATCCTTCCCCACCACAGAGACCTCTGGAGACAAACCAGCTCATGCATCCCCAAGGGAGACTATCAAATCCCTTACCACGACCCAATGACACTTTATATTCATATTTTTCATCATAAATAGTAATTCAACTTACCAGGGTCTTCTATTGCTATGTGTTTTTTAAAGGAGGAGTCTGAACTCTGAGAATAAAATCAATATGCTAAGCAGTTCTGTGTGTTTTATAACCTGCACTGGCATTGCGGCGAACCCCCTGACCAGCAGGAGAAGAACGACCAGCAAACGAAGATCCTTCTTGATCACACTTTATTGGAGAGCCTCTTGGTTAACAGGAAAGCTGATGGCGAGGGGCGAGGAGGGTAGGATTACAGCTGCTTTTATAGGGCTGAGCACTACGGGGCGTCTACTGATTGGCTGCCAAAGCTCACCCGCCACCAGGAGCCACGGGATAGGCTTAAGACAAGATGTGTCAAGCGCATGCGCAACCTCAAGCGAGGTTGGCGCCAAGGCGCTGCCTAAATAAGGAATTGTTTACCTCAAGACTGGCAGGAAGCCAGCGCCATCTTGTAATGGCATCTGCATTAGCTCCCTACATGGCATCACATTGGTTTCATGCCCCAATTATAGGTGGGAGCACATGTGACTACCCCTTCACTTTCCGTCTTTTCTCCTTCTCATAGTTAAGTTACCTCATATATTTAAAGGTAAACTTCATTTTAAAACTGCCCTTTTGAAAGTTCACTATACTACACTTTTTTAAAAGGAGGAATGCACATTTTGTCAAATGTCCTTTAGACGTTTGTAGAGATGACTGACCTTTTTTTTTCCCACCGATTTATGAACAAAACTAATATAATGCTTATTACTGAATTATCTATATATTCTAGGGATAAATCTAACTTTGTTGTTCTGAACTGTTTTGTAATATGTAACTGGTTCATATTAAAAGACACTATTTATAACTCTATATAACATACACGGTACTCATGATGTATACAATGTATATTGACTTGGGCAACTTTCGGTTTTCAGGCTTTGACCCCCATATTTAAATTAGTTAAATGTATTTCATCATTTTAAACTCTCTGAAATAATCCCAAACTCTTAGGGATGCTATACTATTAAGTTTACTATTTTTATGGTGCTTCTAGTTTTTTTCTATTTTGTTAAGCATATTATGGTCATTATTTCAATAAGTGATTTTTTTTTCCCCATTTAAATGTTCTAGAAAATGTTCTAATAATGTATGGACATAGAATTCTGTTCAGTGTTCCTTTGTAATATTTTTGGCTGCATTTGTATGCCTTTTCTCTTCCCAAGATTGATAAATATCCTTCTTCTATTTCCTGCTTGATTTATTTGTTTTAATTCTTTCTTTCTTGCTAATAATACTTAAGACATATAAAATCACAAATTTTCTTTAAAAGTTGCTGCATTTTTATATGTAGTTTTATTAGTGTCATTTTTTTTTTCCTCTTAAACCTCTGAAATTGCAAATTTGGCTTCCTCTTTGACCTGAGAGCTATTCAGGGAAGTGTTTTATCAGCTCCTTTCTAACAATGACCATTTTCCTGTGGTAAAATGAAAGGCACAGAGCCTAAAGTTTAGTAAGTAGTCAGGGTTGCTGAGGAAGTCTAGACACAGACGGGACTGATACAGGCGGGTGGCGTGGGTGAGCTGCTAGATAAGCAGTGTGGGGATTCCTTGGAGTAGGCTGCAAGAAGGCGGGGGGTGCAGCAAAGGATGCTGCAGGGAAACTAGGAAAGACTTGAAAGAGAAACGTCAGGATTTAATCAAGGGCTGCCCTTGGCAATGGCTGATACATGCAGTGACCACCTTCTCCAGGCTTAGTAAGTCCTAAGCTGTGGGGACAGGACATCATGAATCATGCAAGCTTTTCCCTCCTCTTTCAATGAGGTGCTAGGGGTGTAGGAAAGTCCTTGAATCCCAAACCCTAGGTTCTTTTCTAATTTTAATCAAAGAATTGGATTAAAAAGAAGACTGAGAAAGATAATTATTGAATGACCTATATTTATTGAGGGAAGTACAGAGCCAAGGAAAAACACCCATTTGGCTAGAGACCCCACATGGAGGGCCTGGAAAAAAGGCACAGAAAGAAAAAAGAAAGTTCAAGGAGCTTCTGCCACATGGAGAGCTAGAGGAGATAAAGGAGCCCATGTGGAGAGTAAGGGCTGGGGGTCTCTTCCGCTTGCCCAGGTCCAGCTGAGGAAAACTCCCCCACAGCTGGAAGTTCCCAGTGGTCAGAGAGCCCGCCCTCCCCTTGCAAGGGTATTCATAACCTTATGGTGGTGGGCTGTCTTCTGTCTCAGGTGAATCAGAGGAACAGCTGGTTGATTAGGGCTAGGGGCTGTCTCAGGAAGGGGTTAGCCCTGGCACCAAGTTCTGGGGGCTGAACTTGACCAACCACAATGTTTAAATCCTATGAAAGACCTCCCTCCCAAGAGGGGGTCTTTGTGTGTGTGTGTGTGTGTGTGTGTGTCTGTGTAAAAACAAGCCTAGGGAACTAGGCAAGAGGAAAGTCAGATCATCTTTGATTTGTAGCAAGTGCAGACTTTTCTGTGACTTGTTACTTTCAGGGGTCCAGTCTCCCTAATTGTAACCCCCTCTCATTCTTAACCCACACACTCACAGTGATGCACACAGGACAAGGTGAAGTTCACAGGCCACCTGGGGAGAAGAGACCTTGTGGCCTCTTCTGTACCCTTCTACTTTCCATACGTGAAGGATCTCTTCACAGGAACCCTGGAAGGGGCTTCTCTGTAAGTGGCAAACTGTGGAAGAGCAGAGTAATGGATTTCTTTCTCTGTCATTCTTGGATCGCACCAGCCACACGAGTGCCTTTTACAACAAATGGGAGAGTAATCACCTTTGCAAACGTGGACTTCATATTTGAATCCTGCTTTTTTTCTCCTTATGGTCCTCCCTCTTTTTGGTACAGCTTAAGCATCATGCAACTGGACATGTCAACTTTTACAATGGCGGTGGCATGAATGGTCCCTGGAGTCAGCCTGTATGTACCCCATTCTTTGCCCCCAGTGTGTGAAGTAATTTTTCCTTTTTTCTTTTTCATCTGGGGTAGGCTTTTTTTGGTTGCTGTTGTTGGGTCCAGGGTTGAGAGGAGCATGCCTGCTCACCTCTTTCCTGTTGTTCTCCATTTCCTATTGGCTAGGGCTTTCAAGGAGCTTTGGATGAAGCTGTAGTTTGCTTTTATCCTGGGTAGAGGGCTTTGGAAGTGAACTTCCTGTTGTTTAGTTTTGTGCTGGCATCTTTTTTTTTTTTGTAACAGACTCAGCCAGACATCACATGATGGTTGACAGTCCACACCAGACTGCCTGAATTAATAGTAAAGTCATGCCCTTTGATCTGGAATCAGTCCAGGGACTATATGAATTTTGAGACAAATTTTATGGTAGTGTTGGTCTCAAGAGAAATTTAGGGAAGTCTGTGATAATTCTATTTCTCTTTTTAAAATGTTTTCTCCAAAAAGATAATTTACTATTTATACCCCCAGTTCATGTCCTCTAGAAACAATAGGTTGGCCTCATTCATTCTGAGACAGTATGTCTCCCTCGCCACCCCGAGGTAGGGTCTCACTCTAGCCCAGGCTGACCTGGAATTCACTATGTAGTCTCAGGGTGATCTTGATCTCATGGTGATCCTCCTACCTCTGCCTCCTGGGTGCTGGGATTAAAGGTGTGTACCACCACGCCTGGCTATGGAGACAGTATTTCTCCCTATGATAGAGAATGCTAGTTGCCTCCTGATACCAGTTCCTCAGATACCAAAGAACTCTTGAGTCTCTCCTGAGTCTATGCTACTACTACATTTGCCAGCCCTCTTTTGGAGCTTCCCATGCCCAAGTGAGCAAGTTTCAGCCATTGCTTCCATTCACTGAACTGAATGTGGATGTGCTGGGATCAGCTTGGGTCAAATGCAGGGTGACACTCTACAGATGCAAAGGAGCAAGATGGGAGAGCTTGGGTCTTAGGCACCGAGGAGCGTGCTCAGGAACCCAGTGTGTTCTGACTGTGTGGTTTTGGAGAGATTGATTCTGACGAAAATGTCCAAGTGAGGAGGACTGATGCCCCTCCGCCGCCTCCCCCGCCCCAGCAGCAGGACCTGCTCTTCCAGAGGGAATGCAGCATCTGTCTTTGCTCTTCTGCTGTGGGCTGGAGGTGGGGGCATCTGTCCATGTAACATTTCTACTAAGTCTACTTCTGAGCTCACCAGCATAGTACGTACAAGCAGAAGAAAGATCAAACAAATTGTGACAAATATAGTTGTCATTTCCATTTGTATTTTATATACCCAGTTAAGAAGCACCCTGTGTGGGTGTAAATGCTATACCCAGAAGCCATAAGTTGTTACAGAAAAACTTCAGTTCCAGGGTTGGGATACATCCCAGTGAGTTGTTGGTTGGGGAGGTCCCTGATGTCTGCAAAACAATATGGACTAATGCCAAAGCTCTTAGCTGCTCGGCAGAACTAGATGGAAAGACCCTATTGCTGAAGACTCCCCGTGCTTTACCTGCAGGGCTCGGAGGAATCAAGCTGGAGCTGAGCTGAAAGCCTCCTCCCTGGTAGTACTCATAGTGCTGGAAAGTGCTACGATGCAGCCTCCGTGGAGAGCAACGTCATCAGACATCAGAGCCAGCAGTGGATCCTGCAAGCTACAGAACTGGCCACCTCGGCAAGCTTGCCTACTAGTGTCCCCGTAGCACGTCTGTCATGAGGGTCACCAAGTGCTCTCTAACTGGACTTGAGGCCCGCTCCATGGGCGAGAGTTCATTCCTGATACTGAAAACCTAGCCTATGGCTGGGAAGGTTACAAGCATTAGAAGGGAATATAGTACTGTTGTTTCACTGTATGGATATATTACCCACCAAACTGTCCTCTGAATTCTTCTGCTTATGCCTATATATTAGTACTGCTGTCACTTTTGGCTACAAGAAGTCTCTGGGAGAAACAAAACTTGTCAAGGGGCTGAGAAGTGATTCTTGAGTGCTTAGTACTGAATGTGACATCTCTATCATACACCCCAGTGGCTCAGAAACTACAGCAGGAGTTGAAAGACTGTAAGTGAGAAAGGAGGAGAAGAGCGCCTGGGAATGTTGTCTCCCAGACACAAGGTGGTCAATATATTCATGATCTCATAGTGGCTATTGTACCTGCACAAGACCTACATAATATTGGGCCCACCAGTCATGTCATGGATGATAGAGGAAGCCAAAGAGAGAGAAGAGGGGATAATAGGAAAGAAGTGGAGAGTCAGTGGAGGGGCTTGGGGTAGGGTAGATGATGAAAAGAGGGTGATGGGAGGGGATTATGTAAACTTTTACAATAAGTTTCTTATTTCAAGATGAACAGAACTTTAAAAAACTTCATTCAACCTTACATTCAACTCCCAAATCTCCATCAGCTGGGGACCTAGCATTCAGAATGCTTAAGTTTATGGGGGACACCTGAATCAAACCATCACAAAGGTACACTCAAGGCAACAGAGTCAAATTAGAGTTAGTTCTTTCTTTCCTCCCTCTCACCCTCTCTTTCCCCTCCTTTCTATCCTTCCTTTCTTTATATCTGGGCTTTTATTTTTAAATTTATTAATTTACTTTATCCATCTGAGACGGGGGGGGGGGGGAGAGAGGAGAGAGAAAAGGCATGCCACGGCCTTCAGCCTCTGCAAATGAACTCCAGACACATGCGCCACTTTGTGCATCTGGCTTACATGGGTACTGGGGAATTGAACTTGGGTCCTTAGGCTTTGTAGGCAAGCACCTTAACCAGTAAAACATCTCTATAGCCCATGAAATTTTATTTTTAATAATTTTTCTGGTAGTTGTATGGAAGATACCACAAGTAGGAAAGGCTTCAGAAGTCTTTGCTTTCATAGTAAAAAAAATATATATGTCTTCCAAAATGGGAACACAAGATTATCATTTTTCACTCCTCTTGCTCTTCTCCTTCTCTCTCTTGCTTTTTTTCTGTTTTGAATATGTTCCCCACAGGGAAGAACCAGAAATGATTGGGCACTTTTGCGCTTTCATTTGTGTTTAGGAAATCCTGACAGGAAAGAGGCACACCCCTCTAGAACTAGCAAAACCAGAGAACCACCTCATAATTCTGAAATATTTATGTACATGCTTTTAAAATACATTTATAGTGAAGCATCCGAGCCATTTTGGAATGATAAATGCAGTGTTTATCTTCCTGCTGGAAACATGTGCCCATGCTTTGACTTCAGTTCCTTTGGATTCAAGAAATCCTCATTGAAAGATCTGTGTGTACTCACTCCATGTAGGCTGGGAATGAAAAGCAATAGGATATATATTCAGGAACTTCTTTGGGGAATGGAGGTTCATGGTTTTTTGTTTTGATGTCTTATTCCATGAGATGGTAGAGTAAGATGCATAGGCTAGCATTCCAATGCAGGTTTACCATTAAACTTTTCTTGGCTGTTAATACAATCATAACCTAAAGAGAAAACACACAAATGGCCAAGACCTTTCTTTTAGATATGCCCTGGGAGCATATTTAGTGTTGTAAAATAATTTGGTCCCAAGTCTCCTCAAAGAAATGTCACTATGGTACTGAAAGAGACCCAGTCTTACCCCCATCAAATTCCCACTTCAAGTCTGGGGCCAGCAGTGTATGTGGACACAAGATAACCCCTCTGCAAACAGGGCCCTCTTTGAAAGTGAACACAGCAAATATTCCAGGCGCTCTCCTTTCCCGCATTCTCTTTCCTAAGCCATATATGGCACAGGGACCAAAGGGAATGGCCTTGCCTCCTTCAATAAAAGAAATTCTTTGATGTGGGAGACTAAACTGACTGTTTGCAGGCTGTGGTGGGAGGGAGTCAAGGAGAGGGGAATTGAAGTTCAAGGAGGAAGCTGCAGCCTTTAGGTCAAGCTGAGATGTGACCTTCAGAGCTTGCCAAGTTCATGAGGGAACACAAATTGCCTTTGGATGGCTTCTCAATGGCCTCTCTGTGACTTTTAGACCTGGTTCCTGGTGAGAGGCTCTCTGATGTGATCCAGGAGGGTCAGCCACCCAGCAGGAAGCTGCCCTGTCCACACAGGAGACTAACCAGTGGCTTCATCCACTATCCATGTAGAGAGCTAAGGACTGGAAACATACACGCACAACTCCCCACTTTGTCTTGAGCAAACTGACTTTCCTCTAAAATGTTCATCTTTCTACTTAGATCTGCTAATTGGCTTCTTCATCAGGAAAGAAGAAGGATGGCATTTGTGAGGTCATGTGGGGGGAGAAAGGTAGGTGGTCTTTCCCTACTTCATGGGTGTCCAGCTCTTCCCATCCCTGCTGGAATTCCCCAAGTGTCCTGCACATCTCAAGACTCTGAAAATGACCGTTGCATTCTCTGACCCAACTCTCATTCATTTAATCCTCTTAGAAGTTGGAACTGTTGCCAAACCATAATTTTTGTTTGACTTTCTATTTTTCATTCATCAGAGACACACCCAACATCAATTTATTTTTTTTTTAAAAAAGACACGTGTATGGTTATTGTTACCCAGTTTGCCTGTCCAGCTGTGGAGTCCTGAGTGATGACTGCAGTGCTTGGTTCCAAACTCCACTGAGACTGTTGACAGTTCAGGGTCTCTTCTTCTCTTATTTTGAGACAGGGTCTCACT
This sequence comes from Jaculus jaculus, assembly GCF_020740685.1. NCBI lineage: Eukaryota > Metazoa > Chordata > Mammalia > Rodentia > Dipodidae > Jaculus > Jaculus jaculus. The sequence goes on along the minus strand of NC_059109.1, from coordinate 40,185,867 downwards.
CTGTAGCCAAGGCTGGCGTGCAGCTCACTGTGTAGCTCAGCCTGGCCTTGGACTCCTGGGTACCAGGTTATCTACAACATCAGGCTTCTCATTTTAAAGTCCTTTCTTCCCCACCCCCAAATTCACACATGCTCACCCACCCTTTTTTGTCTCATTCCCTCTAATAGGAATACATGCATATCTACTTAATACTACAAATCAAATTGACTGAAAATATGTACAAAAAGATTTATCTCTTTTGTATCACTAGCATATTGTAAGTCTTCCTTTTCGCTATAGGAATTTAAAATTAGTTTCTTGAGCCTGGATGTTTGTGATGACATGCTAATTGCCTGTCAGAACACCTAGGAGAAGTTTTGTGTCAACAGCCAACATGTTGTTTCATTTGTCTTTTCTCCAGGCCTTTTGAACTTGGAAAACAGGTAAGAAGTCTTCCCAGGCAGATCATTTCTCAGGACATTTCAGGGGCAAAAACAGAAACTTGGAAATAGAAAAGACTCTAGCTGAAATACTCATATTCTAGCTGTATTGTTTCTTCGAATCTGTTTCTTGATGTGAAAAATTCAGATAAAATCTTCTTGTTGACCCTTCTGAAGACTCAGTGTGGACATTCTTCCTTGCTCTTTCCTAGCTTTCTCCAAGCCCATCAATTGCCCCTCTAGTTACATAGATATTTGTTGGGGTTCTCCAGAAGACCAGAAGCAATATAATACATGAAATTATAAGAGGGGATTTATTAGGCTGGCTCACATGGTTAGGTTGTGTAGTCCCACAATGGCCATTTGCAGGCTGATGAGCCGGGGACACTGGTAGCTAGGTGCTCAGTGTAAGCATCTGGAAGCCTGAAACAGAGAGCAGCGATGCCACCTTGGGAAGACTGTAGGCCTGAGGGCCACCTGGAGGGCTACTGGTCCATAAAAGTATACATTCAAGGGAAAAAGGCTCTAGAGTCCTGTATCTGTGGCTGACAGCAGTGGCAAAAATGCTATCCACTCAAGAAAGGTTGTGTGAGCACGTACAGGTGTTACTCCTTTCCCTAGGTCACCTCATCTGGGTCCCCATTGGGGGTGGACTCTCCCCATTATTTTTGGACTCTTACCTCAATCTTCCCTGCAAGCATCCTTGAAGCTACATCTCGAAGCATGCTTTACCATTTTTATAGGCCTCTTAATCCAGACTAGGTGATGAGATTAATCATCATAGTACACAAGAAGACTACAGTGAGGCTAGCCCATCACTTGGTAGCAGCTCCCTTGAGTTGGAAGGAAGTGCTAAGGTGTGGCTTCTGAGCTTGCATGCTCAACTGAGGTAGGGCAGAGGGAATTTTTCCTGGAAGACAGACCTAGTTACTCTCATGCACCAGGTAAGTTAGAACTTTGATGTACATTCATTTTTGTAGAAGTCACTAGAGAGACTGGACTGAAGGAGATACTAGCAACATGATTTCTGCACATGGGGCAAAAGAAAAGGCATGGCCCATTCAGTTGTCATGGTAGCCACTGTAATATAGAATATAGAATGTACAAAACAGTCATGCATCTAAGGGCCACCTACTCTCTCTTGATCTTCAATACTTGAAGGATGAGGGAAGTAATACCACAAACAGTGTCCTCCAAGGCAGGAGGCCTGGATAAAGGAACTGTGCCTATTCTCTGTGAACATTCAGGGTGATTATACTTGAGGACTATTCCTATGAGCACAATATTTTGTGGTTTTGCATGGTATGGATGGAGGACATTAAAAAGATGAATTATGGGCTGAAGACATGGCTTAGTGGTTAAAGTGCTTGCCTGCAAAGCCTAAGAACTCATGTTTGAATCTCTACGTCCCACATTAAGTCAGATGCAGTGACACAAGCGTGCAATGTTGCACATGCACACAAGGGGGCACACACGTCTGAAGTGTGATTGCAGTGGCTGGAGGTCCAGTGCACCAATTTTTTCTCTCTCTCTCTCCCATAAGAAAAAGGCCACTATGTTGGGCTTGCGTCAAAAATAAAAATAAAAAGATGAATTATGTTGAACAAGGTAAGAAGATTTTCCTACCACACACACCACTGATGGCCCTTCCTGTCAGCCTGTTGGTAAGATGCCATACTTTGTCTTTCAGAAAATAAGGACACTTACCTAAAACTCTTGGCTACTGTGCAGGGTCATATTCTGAGTTTATTCATATGATTTGGCTCATATTTATCCAACTTAATGGATTTTCTCTGATTGCCTCCTTGAACGTTGAACTTCAAAATAGTTGTTGACATTAGCTCAGCTAGTATGGCTTTTTCATACAGAACCCAGTTTCTATGCAAAGCCCCATAGATTCAGGTAAGTAAGGCTGTTCAAAAGAAATCAAGCTGGAATTCAATAAAAATGTAAGAATATCGTCACAGCACCAGCTGCATATTGGCCATTTTCCCCCAGTTCATTGCTTTGACATTGAAGTATGGACTAAGGATGTTGATTAAACTAACAGACTTTAGAAAGTATTGCATAATGTAAGATGTTATTAAATGCTTGCACTGAGCTTGTAACCTATCCCCAGAGTACTGACCCCGACAGTCTATTAGTGGAAATATACACTTTTGTCTTTATATGGATGCCTGCTCCAGAAGGTACTGGGCATTGGAGACATTTTGTGGCCAGAAAAATACAATCACCTGAAAAGACCCTTTAGAGGGCACTGTTTGGAGGGGGAGGTGCTCCTTGTGTGACTCATAGATGAAGAAGGGAGATGGAGGGCCTGAAGAGGAACATGCAGTGGAAAGCAGGTGGGGACACATGCTGAGTTGGAGTGTCTCACGGGATGAAGACTAGGAGAAGCCAGGATGAGAGCTTTGAGGCGTTCTGTGAGACTTTTCTACAAGGACTGAATCACGTCTTATGAAGTGAACTAGTGGGGGATATTTCATGCTTTGTGGGAGACAGGTCAAAGGCTATATATTAATTACCTTTGCAAGGCTGTGACAAAATACCTGACAGGAACTAGTTATGGGAAGAAAGACTTATTTTGGCTCACAGGTGTAGAAACCCAGTCCATCAGGGCAGGGAAGACATGGCAGACATCATGGCGGTGGTAGTGTGTGTCAAAGACTACGTACATCACGAAGGATTAAAAACCAGAGGTAGTGAGGCAGGAACCCACCAGATACCAAAGACCCACCCCTAATGGCTAACTTACCCTAGCCATGCCCTACCTCCTGTAGGTTCCACAGCCTCCAATAATAGCACCAGCAGCTGGGGAACAAGCATTTAAAACATGAGCCTGTGAGGGACATTATAGAGTCTAACTGTGTTGCAGTCCAGTTCGCATTGCTGGTAGAAATCACCCAACCAAGAGCAGCTTCTGGGAAAAAGAGATTTATTTTGGCTTACAGGCTCGAGGGGAAGCTCCACGATGGCAGGGGAAAACGATGGCTTGAGCAGAGGGTGGACATCACCCCCTGGCCAACATAAGGTGGACCACAGCAACAGGAGGGTGTGGCAAACACTGGCATGGGGAAACTGGCTATAAAGCCCATAAGCCTGCCCCCAACAATACATTCCCTCCTGAAGGCATTAATTCTCAAATATCCATCAGCTGGGAACCTAGCATTCACAATACCTAAGTTTATGGGGGACACCTGAATCAAACCACCACAAACTGTAATAGGCCTCTGTGCTTGCTTCATCTCCTCTTCTCATCAGCAAGTCTTCTGTACCACAGGTGAGTGCTGGGCCTGTGGGGAGGCATGCAGGGTTATAGCTTTCTTTTACAGCTAACAGTATCTCTCACAGGTCAACACTACAGAATGTCATGCAAAGTCTCATTTGCTGAGTGATAGGACTTTGGGGAGGTACCTAAAGCACACTGCATATCATATGGAGGATGAACAACACCTAAACTGTGACCTGGTCTACTATTTGGCAACATTTTTCAGTGATAATGATTTCATGTTAAAATTGATATGTTTTAAATTTCTCTGAAATGATGAAAGATCACTTTTGGCTTTCAAAATAGAAATATACAGTGCTGTATATTACAAAAATTCCTGGGAGGGAACTGATTACCTGTTTTATTTTTATACTCATAAATACAGCGATCAAATAAGAATTATGAGGTGCTGTGGCCTCAGGGATGCCAAATAGTGGTGTTGATGGTAAGTTCCATATTACAGACTGCAGTAGTTTCAAAACAAATGTCCCTCACAGGCTCATGTATTTTGAATACTTGGTCCCCAGCTGGTGGCAGTTTGGGAAGGTTGTGAAGCCTTGTTGGAGGTGGGCCTTGAAGTTCATTAGCCCAGACCACTGCTTGTTCAGTGCTAGTTTGCTCTACTTTCCTGCTGCTGTTACGAGGTGGGACTGAGGCTCAGTTGTCTTCTCTGCCATGCTTCCCTGCCCCTGATACTGTAGGCTAAAGTTAACCCTCTCCTCCCATAGGCTACTTTGGTTGGGTGTTTTGTCCCAGCAGTGAGAAGGTAACTGCTACAGGGACTTTGGGAGATTGGTGATATTGGAACACAACTTGCCCATCCTGAACTGTAAAAACTATCCTCTGGGTAATTCTGCTCACCCTATGTTCTCCCTCTTCTTACCAGAAGCTGCTATGGATAATTATTATCCAACATACAGTTGAAGATAAAAATATGTGCTGCATAAGTGGCAGGAAGCAGTGTTCAATGAAACAGAGGCCCAAACAATCCCTGCCTTCGAGGAGTTTAAAAATCCAGCCAAGGAGACAGCCTTAATAGTGTAATATAATTATACACAATATTTTCATTTTGTAATATAGCACTTAGAAATTGTAATTAGGTCCATTATAATTTGCAAAATGCCCCATGACTAATGAACATGGGTAGTCATTTTCCGAACGCCCATGTACACACTATCACTTAATTATAGGGTTGATGAGCACTGTACTGGCAAGGTGGAGAACATGATGAGATTTCATAGTGGCAATCTACCCTAGCCTTTGGGAGCCAGGTAAAGCTTTCCTGACAAGTGGCTTTTAGAATACAACTTCCACAGTGAATAAGCTGGCCAAGGGGAAGGAAGTCAAAATAAGGAAAACAAAGCAATCCAGGCAGAGTCAACAGTGTAAACAAAGGCCCTAGGGCCTTTAGGACTGAGTTCCAATACAGATTTGTAAAGCCTGTCAAAGTTGGTCCAAATTCTTTCCTTATATTTATCAAAGAGAGAGAAGGGAAGGGATATACTATAAAGTGCTTTCAATTGCCCATTATTTTATTTTTTTATTTGAGACAGAGAGAGGAGGGAGGGAAGGAGAGAGAAAGAGAGAGAGACAGAGAGAGAGACAGAAAGAGAGAGAATGGGCTTGCCAGGGTCTCCAGCCATGGCAAACAAACTCCAGATGCATGTGCCACCTTGTGTATCTGGCTTATGTGGGTCCTGGGGAAGCCAACTGAGGTTCTTTGGCTTTGTAGGCAAGTACCTTAGCTGCTAAGCCATCTCTCCAGCCTCTCAGTTGCTCATTTTTATATGCTACCAATCCATGAACTTATTCCCATCCCTCCTATGCTCTCTCTGTCTTCCCTACTCTTATTTTTCTGTCCATACTGCTCCAGTTATACAAATGAGCCCATGTGTTTACCAGCTTCTTCCTTGACCCTGGTCAGTGAAGTTTTGGTAGAAGACATATGTGTCTAGACAAAAGATTGGTTAATCTGTGAAAGTAAATGTTCCAGGTCTGACTCAACCTGACCAAGAGCCAAGAAAGAGATGATAAGACTGATGGAAAAGATCTCCTTAATGAACGGCAGTAAAACGCAGCCCAAAGGTGAAGGCGAGAACCAGCCCTGGCGTTTCCTGAGGCTGCAGGCCCCAGACAGTCTCCTGAAAACACTCAAGGATAAGAGGCAGGGAGGTTATTTCATTTCCTCTCGGCCTTTGTGTTTAACACTTTCCTTCCTTTTCCACTAATCTCTATTCCCGACACAGTCACCTAGAGCTGTAAGCAGGCACCCTTTGCTTTTCCAGTGTAAATATTGTTTCTTTTAAGTGGGATAAAATGTCCAGGTTCCACGGTCCATCAGAATAGAGATTATTAAAGCAACTTTCCTAGTTGTTCTTTTCAAAGCATTTTATTGAGAACGTTAACATATGAACACATTGCATATTGGTCTGACAATTTCATACATGTATACAATGCATTTTCATCCCCCCAATTTACCCTCTCTCTTTCCCTTTTCACTTCCACTAAAACCATTCTTCTATTCTTCTTAAAAAAATCCCTTTGAACTGTGTTCATTTACAAGATGGTTGGAAAGTGCAGTCTATGATGTAGCCTGAGGGTTGATGGTTTAAACAGCAGGGTACAAACTGTGTGGGAAGTTGTACATTGAGAGGAAAACTCCTTGTTACTGATGCAAGATTTTGGGGTTCCGAAGGGGTCTCCCAGAATTTATGAATCCCAAGTTTTGGGTTCTGTCCTGCCTTTAACAAAGATTTGATAAAGACATATCCAAGAAGGATAAATTATGAATTGTCAAGTTTATTGAGGGGAAAATCAGAAATTGTGGGGTTTATAGCAAACATGCTATCATGTGGAAGTGCTGCGTAGTTTAGAAGGTTCATTTAAGAGATATTGAGGGATTGGGGGAAACAACTGGAATACAGTGGCAAGCATGTGGACTTAAGAGAAACTGAGGCTTTTAAAAATATTTATTTATTTATCTATTTGAAAGAGAGAGAGAGAGAGAGACAGAAAGAGAAAGAGAGAGGGGGGAATATGAGGCAGATAGAAGGAAAGAGAATGGGCACGCCAGGGTAAACAAGCTCCAGACACATGCGCCACTTTGTGCATCTGGCCCATGTAGGTAATCAAATCTGGTTCCTTAGGCTTTGCAAATAAGTGCCTTCACCACTAAGCAATCTCTCTGGCCCCAAACTGGGGCTTTTAAAGGGAGATTAGTGTAGAGCTGCTGGCATGTGGGAAGTAGACTCTAGGAGCTTGTGTAGGGAAACTGGGGGAGAACCTGCACATGGTAGATTCAGAGACCAGAGGAAAATCATACATGTAATCAAAGTGACAAGTTACCCCAACTATAAAACAGAGGCAAGCAGAAAAGTCATCCAAACCAAGAAATGGTTTTATGGTCTTCCCCCTCAGCAGTCAGGCTGTGTGAGGGGAACCCGGACTCCCATGTGTCCTTGTGGCTCTAGCTAAGAGAGGTTGGCAGGCCAAGCAGAGGAACAGAGCTGAGCTGAGCTGGGTAGAACTGCAGAGTTTGGGACAGGAAGAAGACAGGAGCCTTCATAGGCAGGGGGAGGACACAATTGGCTGGTGAATTTAGAAGACAGATCTCTGGGCCAGCCCATGTGGGGTCATCTAAGTAGCCTGCCAGACTGGGCAGCAGGGGTCTATAGATCAGTCTCGATCAGACACCAGTCCCATTTTTGGGGTGGCATCTCACGTTTTCTTTGAGCCTCAATCCCTATCTGAGACTGCTTAAAAAAGCTATGCTTTCTCCTATCCTCCTCCATTATTTTCTATTATCTCCGGGTAGCCTTTATCCATGCTGGGACAGTTGCTAATTTGCATGTGTAGTAATAGGGAGAAGAAGTAGGTTTAAGATAGTACCTAAGAGATGTACTTGGATTTCAATTTTAATGAGAAAATTAAAGAAGAAAAGCCACATGTAACCTGGAAAACATGCCATTGTGTTCTAAGCTCTTTAGACATGAGATTGTATTTAGGACTATTTTCTTTTTACAACTTGAATTACTACTTATTTATTGTTTTGTCTTCTAACTCACTATATAGCTGAGGCTAGCCTTGGACTACTTTTTAAAACAAGTTTTGTTTATTTTTATTTATTTATTCAAGAGCGACAGACAGAAAAAGGCAAATATATAGAGAGAATGAGTGCACCAGGGCCTCTAGCCACTGCAAATGAACTCCAGATGCATGCACCCCCTTGTGCATCTGGCTAACGTGGGTCCTGGGGAATTGACCCTTGATCTGGGGTCCTTAGGCTTCATAGGCAAGTGCTTAACCACTAAGCCATCTCTCCAGCCCATAGCCTTGGACTCTTGATCCTCATGCTTCCACCTCCAGAGCGCTGGAATGATAGCCATGCGCTACCATGTCTCATGGAGGGTGGAAGAGGAAGGGTCTGTGAGCTCCATCTCTGCAGCTGTGGAGAGGGGGTATTATCATCAACATTGCGATGAAACCTACCAATGGTATGACTGTTCTGGGGTTTCTAGCCCCTGCAAAAATCCACTTGCCCATGCTTTATAAGGAAGCCCAATCAATTCATTGGTTCATCAGAGTGAACTGTGGTTGCAATCAACCTTTAGTCTGTTGGAGGTAGAGACCTGGAGAGCAAGCACTCACTGGTGTCTCTCTAGAAGAGAGTTCATGCTAATTTTGTGGCTCAAGATCACATTAACCTGTAAGTAGCAGAGATGGGATTTGACATCATGTGATCTCTTTGGAGGAACTTGTCTGTGTCAAATCAAAAGGGCCTCTGAGAGCATACTCTTCTAGGGTCTGTCCTAGTTAAGCCAATGGAAATTGCTCGTTGCAGTTTATGATGTCATCTTCCAGATGTTTTGGAAAACATTAATATGAGAAGAATTATGTTTTTGTTTTCATTGAGTATCTATCATAGGGGAGTAACTCAGATCCCAGAACGCAGATCCTGGTTGAAAGATACATAAGAAATCTTAGGAGGGGTGCATTCAAAGAATTGCTTCCAGTTCTATGCCAGGGTAGGTGGGTGACAGACACAAGTGCTCAGCTTGAACAGGAGAGTATAGTACAGGGGAAAAGCCCAATGGTTTATGTCTTGCGCAGAAATCTTGTAACACCTTTGAGAACAGAAGTGCTTCTAAAACTTAAAAAAAAAAAAAAGTGCTCAAATTGAGCAATGAAGACCATAAAAACCTTCCATGAGATTTAAGGACATCTTGGCTTTCCCTTCTCTTTCTCTCTTGCTTCCTGTGGTGGTTTGAATCAGACGTTCTCCATAGAACTCACGAGTTTTGACTATTTGGTCCCCATCTGCTGGCAGTTTAGGAGCTGGAGCGTTGCTGGCGAAGGTGTGTCACTGTGGGCGGAGAGCAGACCTTGAGTAACTCCCAGCTTGCCAGTGCTAGTCCAGCTCACTCTTGCTGCTTCCTGACAGCTGCTCTGGCCAGACGAAACGCCCAGCCTCTGCTCTACCATCCTTTCTCTGCCACGGCAAAACTTCCCCTTGAGATGGTAAGCAAAAATAAATCTCCCATCAGATGCTTTTGACCATGTGTTTTGTCCCAGGAACAAGAAGGCAAGTGCAACATCTCCCATATTAGGGGAAAAGATGGTGAAGTGGGGTGATGACAGATTTTGTAGGTAGACTCAGGTTCATATTTGGGCTCTGCCATTTGTGGTCCTAACTGCAGTTTTCCTATTAGTAAAATAAAGCTAGCACCAATTCTCTGAGGATTAATTAGCGAATAATGGTCCCATATACTCCATATCAGAGAAAGCATCACAACATTGGCATGCATACTTTGCACATGGGATCTCTTACTACGTGATTGTTTTATTATATGATTATTTATTATTTGCTTACAATTTGCTTCGCTGTTATCCTCTAAGCTCTACAAATGCCATCCCATACCTCTAGGGCCCAGCTTCATATCTGGAACATGATAGATAGATAGATATATAAATATTTACTTAATAAATAAGATTCATCAAATAAACAAATGTGTTTAGGACTGGAGAGATGGCTTAGCAGTTAAGCACTTGCCTGTGAAGCCTAAGGACCCTGGTTCGAAGCTTGATCCCCAGGACCCACGTTAGCCAGATGCACAAGGGGGCGCATGCGTCGAGTTTGTTTGCAGTGGATGAAGGCCCTGGCGTGCCCATTCTCTCTCTCTTTCTCTATCTGCCTCTTCCTCTCTGTCTGTTGCTCTCAAATAAATAAATAAAAATGAGCAAAACCTCTATTTTATAAATGTGTTGATGTTAAAGTAAAGACAAAAGCACTCATGAAGCATTAAAAAACAGTCAGGGGCTGGAGAGATGATTTAGTCGTTAAGGTGCTTGCCTGTGAAGCCTAAGGACCTATGTTCGATCTCTCTGCATATCCCATGTAAACCAGACACACAAAGGTGATGCAAGCATGAGGTTGCATATGCCCACTAGGTGATGCAAGTGTCTGGAGTTTGGCTGCAGTGGCTGAGACCCTGGTGTGCCAATTCTCTCTCTCTAAATAATAATAATAATAATAATGATAATGAAATAATTAAAAATTAATCCTCCAAATTTGCACCATTGAAACAACCATTGGTTTAGGGAGATGACAGCCTTGATTTCCTCCTGCCCATACTGGGCTACCCCTGGTGGATGATGGAAGTCAGGGTACTTGACACAGAGAACACTGAACCATCTAACTTCTTTTCTTGCAGCCCTTTTTACATCTATGGCCCCAGAGTTACTCTTGGAGCTGGGCCCAGGGACTCAGGCTGCCCATAAGCATAGGGAAAAATGAAACTCTGTCCCAGAGTTTGGAGGATCCTGGGCATCTTCCAGGACATGGAGGTAGAGACTCAGTTTTGGTCTTGTCTCTGAGGATTCCATGGCCATCTTTCAAATCCCCAGACATGTTGTGGGTGAGGACCAGGAGCTCCTTAGAGGACTTGTGATCCTGCTTGACACTGCATGAAAACACAGGATTCTTGCTCTTTCCACACTGGTCTCCATTGACTGAGCTTTTATTTACTCTAGAAGCTTGGATTCTTGAGGTCTCCCTTGATATTAGGCAGGGAACCCACGGCACACAGGTGAAACATCCTTGTGCCTTATCTATACTAGAGGACCAGGCATTTTATGAGCCAAATCAACCTACTTTGAAAATTACCAGAGAAGAAGTGCTTATACCCTCTTCAGCCTTCAGCTTGGGAAGGCTGTTTGTCAAAGAGCAGAAACTGATTGGAATCCTGGCACTGTTGGCTTTGTGTAGATACTGAACAATTAGAATTGAAGGGAAAACCCCGGTGCCTCTGCAAATGCCTCACACTTCTTACACAACCTCAGCTGGAGGATGAACGTCAATGGAGGAGAACACGAGGATGCCTTTCCCAGAATTTGCATGACAGATTCACTGTCAAACGCGGAGGCACTATTAAAAACCTCAAAGACTCATGTGTCAGATTTTGTTAGTTGCTTACACATAGCTGGGGGATTGGTTAACCACAAGAAAGATGAGGTGGGGGCAGTCCCACCTCTTTCATGTCCCTCCTTAGATGATTCAGGGTGGTCCCTAGCGTGGATCCTGAAAGCCAGATCTCTGCAGGTTCCTGGTTGCCATGTGACAAGAAACATTTGGATCCAGTCATGGACATGGAGCAGAGTGGGCAAGGCAGAAAGGTGTGGTCCAGAGGCAGAGTGCACAGTCACACGCACAGCCTCCTGCTCGAGCTGTGCTGGACCATTCAGAGGCATATGGCTGACAGATGCTGTGTGCAGCCAGGACTGAATAAATGGAAAGAAACGCAATGCTATGCAGAATAGGTGGAGGCACAAATAACAGTGAATTTAAGCACCAGTGCCACTTATACATTTCTCTGTTTGTGGTTTACTTCTGAAATTGAGTTCCTCTTCTGGACTGTCTAATGTAAGGAATGAATTTGAGTTCTGGGCTGCTTTGACTTGGTTAGTCTCAGTCTGAGCAAATCCATGTCACGATTTATACCATTAGAGAGAATGGCTGTGCCTCTCTTTTGGATGGTGGCCCCTAGAGGGCAAAAGCCTTATGAATTCACTTCACATGTCAGCTCACCACAGCTCTTATACACACACAACCCCCCCCCCCCCATGCACACACGGCCTAGCATAATACTTGGGGCATCTTAGGTGCTTGGTGAATGCTGGCAGGGCTGCAGATAAAGGTCTTTTTTGTTACTATTTTTAGTTCTCATCTGCCATTGCTATTAATTTATATAGTCTCCCTCTTTCTCCTCCTAAGTATCAGGGCAGTAGGCTGAGCTGACTTTTTGTATAGGGTGGTCCCCAATTTGGTGTTAGGAAATGATTTTGTAAGAGGAACTACTTGATGTGGGGCATGGAGAGTGACCTAAGTAATGAGGACAGAGGGGTCGTGAGTCTCCATTTCCATTCAGGCAGCTGTAAAAGAAAGGCCTGCACTTGCAGACCATGGTGTCTGCTTTCCACAGATTTCAAGTCCATCGTCTCTGACCCAGTCAGTTACCCCTCTTCTGGTGAGAGTCTCTGCCTTCCCTCTTGTCACGGTGACCTCCTGTGTCCAGCTGTGGTGACTAAGAGTTGTCTCGCACATGGCCTGATTCTCTCCTTCACACATCTTTTGGGCAAGGTAAATGTGGGGCTAATGGGAGGTGATCTGTGGAGTGGAAAGAGAGACTTATAAGAATTACAGTCCCCTCACAGGAGTTTCCAGAATTCACAGGGCTGACTTCTTTCAGCTTGGGGATCTGGACACACAGTATCTGGTGAGAGCCTGGTAGGTGGCAGGAATCACACTGGCTGGACCAAGTTCTGATTTATAGAAATAAGATAGAAACTTTGAACACATGCACCTTTTTTCTCCCTCTTTTAGAGAAAAAAAAATTAATGGTGTTTAAAACAATATCCTATAAATGCAGATCCTCCATAATTCTCTGCTTGAGCATGATTTATGACTTGTTATCAGATGCCCATCAGGGCACCTGGCCATTCAGATTAACCCCAGGTTTAGTCATCCATGCATGTTCTCTGCCTTCACCTCCCTCCACCTTCCTTCAGCAATATGACGGAAGCACAGCGAGAGCGAAGACCAGGACAGACAGCTGTCCTTTTCCCTGGACGTCATCATCTTCACTGGGGACAGGGCTAGAAAACAATCCCTTGTCTCTAGACTTTTGTTATGGGTTAGTTTTTGTAAAGTCTACAAGGCAACTGGCAGCCTTCCAGTGCTTTAATCTGCCCATTTTGACTACTAGGGACCTTGCCAAGAAGCACCCATGATCTGAAATGCCAATGTAGGATTGTTTATCAGAGAAGCTGGAGTCAGGAGTAGGTGGCTGCCACAGGTCCCCGTGCACAGAGAAGCCGAGTGCCATCCTCACCTCTAGCAGCGTCCTGACTGCAAGAGACAGAGTATGCAGTGGCACTGAATTGCTGCTGGTGAGATAAGGGCTCTGTTCAAAAGTCAGGCTGTCCCAAGGGAGCTCTGCTTTCTGTGTCAAGTACCACAGAGCTTGGTGTTTGATTCAATGCTTCTCTTTGTTCCACCGGAGCACCTGGTAGAGATAGAGTTGGTGAGCATCTTGGTTGGAGTTTATGAATCCCATAAGCCTCTATTTATAAATGGGTGCAATAAAGAGCAAACATGAAAGTGAGAGTTAGCAGATGGGGGCATTGATCCTTTCATGTTACCCTTAGATCAAACAGCCAAGTCCATATGGTCACTGCAGATTAGCCCAGGCAGGCCTGATTGAACAGGGCACTGGGGTCGTTAGGGAGGACAGCCAGGCATGTTTTGCCAAAGCCCAGCTCACAACCTTTCTTTGGGGATGCAGAAGCATCCCAATTTAGCAACATCTGAAATCTGACAGTGGGGTCTGTCTGTTACAGACTCTTCTGCAAATCTATATAGGGTTTTTTTTTAATATATCTTATTTATTTATGGAGAGGTGGGGAGAGAGGTGGAAGTATGGGCTTATCAGGCCCTCTTGTTGCTGAAAATGAATTCTAGATGCATGCACCACTTTGTGCATCTAACCTTACATGGGCACTGGGGAACTGAACCCAGGCTTGCAGACTGCAAGTAAGTACTTTAACTGCTGACCCATCTCGCCAGCCCAGCTCATCCACTTCTGGCAGCTAAACAGCAAGTGTGTTCTTGAGGGGACATCCACGTAGCATACCTCCATGGCTACACAGACACAAAAATCTCATGGATTCTTTTTCACATTCTCATCCACCCCAAATTTATAACCAATCACCATGACATCTTGTTCTTATGTGTGAAATATTTCTCAGGTTGTCCCTACTGGTTCCTGGTCCCACCAATAAAGCTCTTCAGCTGACTGTGGACACCCACTAGATCTCCTCCAAACTGCTCGTTGTATGGCAGTGTTTAAACCCGAGGCCTGTTTAGTTACTGCCTCATCTCAGCACAGACCACCTTGTCATATTTCCCTCTATTCTTAGGGCAGAGTCCACTGTGGTTGGTGGCAGATTCTGACCGTTTACCGCCCATTTATAAGACACACGCAGAGAGTATGTGGCATTCTCCTTCCCATGCAGCACATAAGTGTTACCCCCTTTCTCACCAGTCAGTGGGACAACATGGTCTTGCAGGGTCCCTAGAAGGATTGGGCTCCAGCTGTCCATGGTGAAATCTACTCATTACTGCCCATCGCTGTATCACTTTCTGCTCTCTCCCTTTCTTCTGCTTTCATTGATATCTCTGAAATCACTTTTCCATTAGATGATTTTCTCAGACTTGGCTGATGAACCCAAACTAACCCTAGTCCCATCTGTATCTGTCCTCTCACACCTCACCTGGAGCTGTCTTCCCCCTTGTGGACCCTGCAGGCTGCGCTGGGCTCTCCCCCACAGCCTTTGCCAGTGAGTGCTGCTCTTTCTTCTTGGAATGCTTCCTATCTGCTGCTCCATCCCAATTCTGTCTTCCCTCCTAACCATCCTTCAGATGTCACTGAGAAAACTCCCTCCCTCAGGGAAGCCTTTCCTGATTATGCATCCTCATAGCCGCTGACCACTTAGCTCATGTTGTGAATTATGGTCATTATTATGACAATTTGATTCCTATCTACCTTGTCCAGTGGACAGTGAGCCTCCCAAGAGGAATGGCTATGTGCCTCATGGCTTTCCAAAGCCATCACAAAGCCTAGCTCATTGCTGGTATTTCATAAATATTTACCCAAATCTTGAACAAAACACATATTTTAAGCTTCTAGTGACTACTTACAGCTGATAGAAACTTTGAATCATTCAATCCTGTGGCCTTATGCAAGTTCCTTACATTTTAGGACTCTCAATTTTCTAGTATGAAAGTGGATGGGATCACACCTATCTTCCAGGGTTCTTTTTAAAAAAAATACTTATGTACTTATTTATTTACTTATTTGAGAGAGGGAGAGAGGGAGGGAGGGGAAGAGAGAGAGGGTGAATGGGCATGCCAGGGCCTCCAGCACTTCAGATGCATGTGCCATCTTGTGTATCTGGCTTACGTAGGTCCTGGGATCTCAGGAAGCTGAAAAACTTTTTCACAGACAAACATACAATAAGCAGAGCCAAAATATTACCCACAGAATGGGGAGAAAATTTTTGCCAGATATACATCAGACAGAGGCCTAATTTCTAGAATCTACAAAGAACTCAAAAACCTAAACAATAAAAGTCAAACAACCCCCTCACAAAATGGGGCAGAGAACTACACAGGGAGTTCTCAGACGAAGAAATACAAATGGCAAATACACACTTAACAAAATGTTCAATATCATCCCTAATCATCAGGGAAATGCAAATTAAGAGGTCCTGGGGAATTGAACCTGGGTCCTTAAGGCTTCACAGGCAAGCACCTTAACCATTAATGCATCTCCCCAGCCCTCTTTGCGGACTCTTTTAAGAATTAAATAAGATAATTCACTTAAAATTTTCGGCAGGGTATCTGTTATGTAGGAAGTGTGAGTTATGTGATTGGGTTTATTTTAACATGTGCAAAGAGAAAAAGGATGAGAGACTATGAAATGCCTTACCAAGAATAAATGAAGCTATTCTTAGACTATTATAAAGAGATTATATCCACATTCTCTGAATGTGGGATATGAGAAACATTTGGCAAGTTGTATCACATTAGATATGCTACTTATAAAGTCAAATTTTCATTAAGACTCTAAGCTACATGCTATTTCCCCAGCATTACTCTCTTTAAATATTGTCAAGATGATTTGGTCATAGTCTTCACTGAGTGTTGTGGGAGACAGAGGTTTGTGCTGCGTGTGTGTCACTGGAAATTGAAAGCTGTGTTTCGGGACAGTATATTAGCTTGAATGCAGGCCCAGCTCATGGTACACACTCCTGTACACACCTTTTGCTTGTGCTCTCCAGATGAGCAATCAGAGTTTCACTGTTCACCTTTGTGCGGCTTCTTCAAGATGAGCAACTGTAAGACACTGGAGCATATTTGTGACATTATTCTTTGCAATGATTAAAAGTTGAGATGGATCAACTCTTGCTTAAGATTTCTACACTTTGAACTGTACCACTCACTTGTGCATGTTACATTAAAATAATGTTTTCATTTCTATTCTACATATATTTACGAATTTTTTAAGATTTATTTTTATGTATTTATTACAGAAAGAGAGAAAGGGAGAGAAAGACAGAGAGAAAGAGTGAAAATGGGCACACCAGGGCCTGTAGTCACTGCAAAACGAACTCCATCTGGCTTATGTGGGACATGGAGAATCGAACCTGGGTCCTTAGGCTTTGTAGGCATGTGCCTTAACCACTAAGCAATCTCTCCAGCCCTAAATATTTGACATACAACAGCTATTTATCGAGAACTTCCAATTCTAGAGCACTGCAATCTGGTAACAGAAAGATAGAATGGAGTATAGCTATCCCTATTTGGTCACTAGTATCATTTAGCACTTTGTGTAGCCCAGGCATTGTTCCAGGTACTGGCTACATAGCCTTGAACAAACAGGCTTATCCTTTCTTGAAGTCACAGTATGTAATTCCAGATTATAGTGATAAGGGCCAAAGGGGGACTAGCAGAGCCTTCTGTAAGATTTAAGAGCAAAGTGCATACCCACCCAGGCAGCTTTCAAAGAGGAGATGGGTCTTAAAGATCAGAGTCTGCTAGATGAAGAAAAGGTTGGAGGTTTGCAAGGTGAAAGGAGGCTTAGAGTGGTCTTTGGAGTTTGAATATTAAATCATATTGAATGGATTAAAGTCACCTAATAAAGAATTAATTATTTTAAAAAAAGGAGTGGAAAGAAGCCCTGGAAGCCGGATTTCTCGAAGTGAACAGTTGGGATTAGTCTTTGTGAGGGGCTGTGTGTGCAGTGTAGGGTACTTAGCAGCACTCGGGTCTTTATTCATCCATGAAACGTTTAACTTCCAAAATCTGTTGTGATCAAACACTCTAGCCCCCAAAACACGATTCCTGAAGAAATAACTGTTTTATAAAATAATTTAAATTTCTTATATATGTGACTATCATGAGAGATAAGAATATCTATATGTATATAATTTGCAAATAGAAATACATACTTAATATTGACCAAATTGGAATAAACACATGTATTTTGATATTTTTTGTTCTCAATATATATATATATACACATACATGTATGTATATATGCATACAAATAATATGTTATATTATTTCAAATAATATATGTTACATATATTATTTCAAATAAGAAAATCAGTTGGGGTTAAAGAAACTGAGCAGTTTGTGTAGTCTGTTACCTCATGTCAATCTCCTATTTCTCCATTAGGGCCAGACTGTGGTCATGATGAAGCCCACAGCCATGCCATGGCTATCTATGGTTCTACTACCAGTCTGATCTTGAACATGGATGTGTGCAGAACCCAAATCTGGGTCTTTAATAAACCCTGTCTAAATCCTTCCGGAGGCTCTGGGCTAAACATACCCTGGAAAAAGGCAGCCAGGTACAAGATGCCAGGACAAAAAAGAAAAAAAAAAAAGTAAGAAATCATCCGTGTGGTTTAGTATGTAGAGCCAACTTTGAAATAATGCTTCCTTCCTGCTCAGACAATTGATCTGTCTCTTAAAAACAACTTGCTTGGTCTTATGCATCTTGTTTTTTTTTTTTTTCAACTCATCATACATTGATTAAGTGCTTCCTAAATGTTGCCTTGCCTGGGAAAATCAGCAGAAAACAGAGGTGCACCATCAAGCTCTTCGTGTTCTATTGGGAGGAGACAGACAAGAAAGGAGCAAGGCTTTTTTTTTTTTTTTTTTTTTTTTTTGTCTTTTCAGGTGATAATAAATGATAAGATAGAGGAGAAAAGGTTATGTGGGTGTTTTAATGATTTCAGAAGGCTGGTGAGGAGAGACGCTTCTGGAAGGTGATAGTTGGTAGCAGAGATCTGAAATAGTGGGAGAAGAAAAGCCATATCCATTGATCAGACCTGGCTCCCGACCTGGGGAGGGAGCTAGGTGTGTTCAGGGAGTCCAGAATAGGTGGTCATCTAGTTTGCTGTATCTTTGTCCTTTTCCAATTTTCCACAAAGCAACCTGTAAAAAAGTGATTTGTCTTATAATACACTGGAAAAAGCTGCATGGTACTTCTCAGCAGATCAACCAACTTGGAAAAAGAAATCCTACCAAGTGGAAGCTTGTCATCTACTCGGCTTGGAATTGAAGCTGGAGAACTGGTGACTGAGAGATATCTGAGAATTACAGCTACCAACCCACAGAATGCTTCTGGTCACTGGACACGGTGATTCTTTGGAACATTCTCTTGGCCCAGGAACCCAGAGAAGGTTGGTAATGAGTTATGTGTGAGCCCAAGCCCATGTTTAATTTCCTGCTAGACAGGACCATGTCTTCACTTACTGGCATCCCTAGCTGCACAGAGCACAGTTCTGGGCAGAGCTTCGGCACATAGTCATTGTTTATTGAGGGAATGTGCTGTAATTGAAATCTGGTAAATCTAGGAGAATCTAGGGGAGACTTGAATCCTGACATTTGCTTATGAAAGCATGAGTTTGCTTCATGGCATACATGGAAAACACCTTGTAACTCATATCAGGATGGATTTCGCTGTCAGAAGTGGATAGCATGCCATCAAATGCATGCCTATGGCATAAAACGTTTAGTAAGCCCTTGACAGAGCTGTAGCAGTCACAGAATTCCAGTCTCCTGCTAACAATGACTTTTTGATGACTGCATCCATAAAACATTTGTACACTTGCCAATAATTGAGAAATACATTAAAAAATGTGGTTTGTTCCTGTATTGAGTAGCCTGTGATGTCACTGTCAGGGCTGGGGGGGGGGGTTAGTATTCTAGATGCCATTTACTGGGGATGCATTTTACACTTACTATTTTTTCTTTGGAAGATCTTGAGTGAAGGAGGTTCAACAAAGTCATTTACAGAAAGCCCAAGGAAATGCTAGATGTTCTCTATTTTCACTGCTTTTAGTTCTTCCTGATCATTCTGTCATCATCACTGCCACTGCTTACATTCTTTTTCCATTGCTTGGAGTTACCTTTGATTTTCCTTCCTGATCTATTGCTTACTAAATACTCTATGCTTTAGGTAAATTAGCGGGTTGCTAGTTTTGGTTCAAAGGAGAGGGGTAATCGTCTCACATTTGCTTATAAGACTAACCATCTATGGGTAGAGAACAATCACTGTCCTTGTGCTATTCTGCAAGAATAGCATTGCCTTGCTTTGCTATTGTCTGGAGCCTTTCTCACCATTAAGCATCTTTCTTAGCCTCTCTGAACATCATTTACATCATATGCAAAATGGGGCAGTATACTAGCACAATAGTAACCATGTCAGAGCAGAGGTGGTTCTTACAGTTGCCTATGGATGAATTTTCACATGAGTGAATATCTCTCTCTCTCTATCTATTTATCATCTATCTATCTATCTATCTATCTATCTATCTATCTATCTATCTATCTATCTATCTATATTGTCCTCTGCATTGCACAAGATGAGATTCAATAAAAAAGGTAGAATCATTAGGTATGATTATAAATAGAAATGCAAAAAAGAAAAACACTGATTTTTAATATACTATATTTTAACATCAGTAAATACACTGCCTAACTTTGTATAACTTCAGAGAGCTCCAAGGTAGATGACGGTCTCAGAAATAGGATGGAAGTGTGTGGAATAGTGTAAGCGAAGTGGCTCAAGTGTTCTTTCTGGCCGAACACGCCTCACATCTGATGTTGGGGTTACACAATTACCCCTTCCTTTAGGAATATCATGCAGGGCATGTGCTTTCTTAAGGTATACAGGAGGCGTGATGAGATGAGTGTGTGGATAACCTAGAGATCTCACTTAAACGTGAGGTTGCTAAGCTCAGCCCCTATTCAGGACCACTGGTTGACATACTGGGGTCATAGCAGGTTTTGTACTTATAGAAGAGCACTCTGTGATGATACAGGTAAACTATTAATTTACATTACAAGTTCGTATGCTTGTTAAGTGATTTTCATATAGGTTTACCTGACAACAATGTGAATAAACCATGTGGGTAGACATTGTAAAAGCTTCAAAAATTCTATAGTCCTAATTTTATTTTATTTCAACCTATCAATATAGCACTATGTCACTAATGAGTAGGGGTTTACACGAAAGTAAAATGCTCCATATAATATCTGGGGGTGCAATTGTAGGGGTGGATATTGGGCAAATCACATAATGTCCAAGTTTCTCAATAATTTCAGGAACTACTTTAGACAATCAGAGTTTGACAATCACACATCGCAAGTTAATGAAGCTATGTAACTCAGCTTAGCATTGTTTTTTAATGAAACATAATAGGGCTGCAGAGATGGTTTAGCTAAATACCCACGTAAGCCAGATGCACAAGATGGCATATTTGTCTGGAGTTTGTTTGCAGTGGCTGGAGGTCCTGGCATGCACACACATACTCTCTCTCTCTCTTTCTCAGCCTTGTTCTTTCTCAAATAAATAAGATATTGTAAAAAACGCAATAAATTTGACAATATCAGCACACACATGACTTCTGTACTTGCTTGGCATTGTGTCATACATGAAACTCAGCATTATAATAGTTGCGTTTCTTATGACCACTCACATTCTCTCCAGTTTCCCTCACTGCTCTCATCCCTCTGATGTCATGTTCTTCTTCACCATCATCAGCTTTGTCATGCATCTAGTCACATGCAGATCCTCACTCTTACTCCAGTAGAGGTTCTCTTGTCCCTGATGTTCACTCCTCACTGGACAGTGCTATTTTTTTTTTAATTTTTTTAATGCCTAACTTAATGCTTCAAAGTTACTCGCTCTTCTATTCAGTTGGGGATTCTCCAATATCATAAGGGACCCTAACTTCATTTCCTCCTGCCTTTTCTGATCCAGGCCAGCCCCTCTATCCTGTTCAGAAGATGGGAATCATGGTTGGGTTAATCCTAAAGGAGTAGGTGAGTAGAAGCCTTAGAAGCTGAAATTTCATGGGGGACAAAGCAAGGTTGGGCAGGCAAATAACTCATGGCCGATTCTGAGAGAATTGGATGGGGAGAGAACTCATTGTATGAGTCCTGGATGGAAATAGGCCAAGTACCTCCTTTTTCCTTTCAGGTAAGCGATCTAGAGACCTTGGATTCCACCCTCACACTCCAACCCTCCACCCACCAGCTACAAGGAAACTTGGTGCAGGCCGTGTGAGTTTCGGACTTTGTAGGTGTAGCAGAGTGCTAGTCCAGCCTCCACTGAACTGTTCTGCCAAAGATCTCACCATGTGTTTTCTATTGTCAGAATTCTTTTAACATATGTCTTAAATTGCACAATATGAGATTAAAGACTTAGACATGCAAATGCAAAATTCCTTTGTTGAATGTTGGAAGGGAGTGGAGAGGGAAAACTCAAAATAGAGACATAATTCCTGTCGTTTTCAGTTTTCCCCAGGCCAGCACTAATTTTATTTTGTTGAACACCTCTTAGAACAGGGTGTAGTTTTGTAGAATTGTTTCCTACCTCTGACTGCAAGGTATCACCACCCCCTCTCATGATTTTTTTCGTAACACTTCTGTTGTTGTCAGAGGACAGCTGCCATAAGGGTTATTCATATGCCCTTTCTAAATGTCCCCATTAGAGGATTTATACTGTTTCTTGTAAGTGACAACAGGATTGAATGCACCAGCCAGATAAATTTAGGGAGGTGACAATTTAGGATATCACCCAGGAAACTGAGACAAAAATAGAGGAAAAGAAGAATATTTGTCTTGAGTTATGTGAAGCAGCTACATATGTTAGATTGTATGTTTGTTTTGTTTGCTTGAGGGCTTATTAAAAAGGAACTATTTGAAACCTGTTATATTCAGGAATTGTATTTGGTGGAGTTACAATGGAGTGCCAGAAAGATACGATTCCCCCTTTGCTTAGAGCCTAGAGGCCAAAAGAGTTCACAAGATCATCTACCAGAACATCTTCATTTTTGGGAATGAAGATGAAAAGAACAAAAGGATAAAGAAATTCTTTCTGTGGCAATTGGCTTGTGGCAGAGCTAGGATAATGGCTTCAGTGTTCCTACTCATAGACAGTTGGGTAAATCAATCCAGTGAATTAATGCAGGCCCACAGGTGTTGTGGCTATGTTCTGGTCTGTGGCTGAGGAGAGTCCCTGCCTGTCCTTCCCTAAGGCTCATGGACACCCACTGAGACTCAAATACTGAGGTGCGTTTTGCTCCTGGCGTCTCTGGGAACACGTTTGGGTGTGCTGAAGCAGGGCGGTCGTGCGCTGGTGTTCTAGGAGAACGCTGTCCCCTGTCCCTCGGTGCAGTGCTGGACCTGCCTGAGCAGAGGAGTTTGGCTAACTCCTGGGCTTTTACTAAACAGATAATTAAAGCAAGAGCAGGAAGGGAGTGTGTTCCAATACCATTCAGAAGAATCATCAGCACCTTTGCTGGATAATGAGTTCTTTATACCTCAGGTTATTACTCAGCTAAAGGGAACCACAGTGCAGTTTCATCTAGAGTGAATAAAGGGGCATTCTCAACCAATGGAATGAGTGATCGACTTCTTGTTTTAAAACTATGTATTAGGGTCTGGAGAGATGGATTAGTGGTTAAAGCACTTGCCTGTAAAGACTAAAGACTCATGTGTGACTCTCCAGGTCCCATATAAGCCAGATGTATAGTGACAGACACAGGGCTGCAAGGTTGCATATGTGCACAAGGTGGCGCACATGTCTGATTGCAGTGGCTAGAGGCCCTGGCATGCCAATTTTCTCACTCTCGTTTTCTCACATTAAAAAAAGAAAAGGTCAGTCTGTTGGGTTTGCCTCAAAAAAAGTTGCATATTAGAACCACAGGGAAGTAGGTGATGGTTTTGAATTATCCACACTGAATCTGTTGAGAAAGAGAGAGTGAGAAAGAAAGAGGCAGATATATAGAGAGGGATAGAGAATGGATATGCCAGGGCCTCTAGCCACTGCAAATGAACTCCAGATACATGTGCCACTTTGTACATCTGGCTTATTTGGGTATGGGAGAATCAAACCTGAGTCCTTAGGCTTCACAACAATCACCTTAACTGCTAAACCATTTCTCCAGCCCCTGGTTGCTGCTTTTTTTTTTTTCTTTTTCGAGGTAGGGTCTCACTCTGGCTCAGGCTGACCTGGAATTCGCCATGGAGTCTCAGGGTGGCCTTGAACTCTCGGTGATCCTCCTACCTCTGCCTCCCGAGTGCTGGGATTAAAGGCATGCGCCACCACGCCCGGCTCTGGTTGCTGCTTTTTACAAGACTTGAAAATATTTCATTTATTTATTTACATGTTTGTGTATGTGCACAAGAACCAGTATCTCTCACTGCTTCAAACAAATACAGATGCTTGTACCATCTGGTGCATCTGGCTTTATGTGGGTGCTGGAGAATTAACCCAGGCTGACAGGCTTTGCAAGCAAGTGCCTTTAACTGCTGAGCCATCCCTCAGTCCTCTTTATAAAATTTTTGTAGACAACTTTTAAACTCATTTAAAGATTATCTTTTAGTGAAATACACCCATATGCCTGGAAAGCTTATTATGAGTTTTTACACTTATTTCATATAGAATTTGGCATGTAATTTAATATAGAAGGTGAGGGATTATTTCTGCTGCTGATGTCACAAGTAAAGTCACAGCCTAGAGAGATGACTTGTTGGTTAAGGTGCTTGCCTGCAATACCTAAGGACCTAGGTTCGATTCCTCAATACCCATGTAAGCCCGATACACAAGGTGGCGCATGCATCTTGAGTTTGTTTACAATGGCTGGAGGCTCTGGTGTGCCCATTCTCTCTCTCTCTCTCTCTTGCTTGCTCTTTCCCTTTCTAAAAAGAGAAAAAGAAAGTGAAAGAGAAAAAAAAAAAAGTCACCCAAAGGAATTTTCCTCCGAGTCTTTCCACACATTTGACTAGAACATTGTTGTGACTGGTGTGGGGGCTGAAGATAGCAGTGAGTTCCCTGGGCCTAGGGTACTATGCATCTGTGTCCCCAGAAGACTCACGCAGGGTAGACGTGCCTCAGAGCAGCAGGAGGGATGTGCTTCAACTGTGTGCCTTCGCTGACACCCCATTTACCATCAGCATGAGGGGAAACTTCCAGAGAAAGTTAGTCACTCCGGGAAACTTACCGTCCTGAAGCACTGGTTCCTCCAGCAAGTGCGATAGATGTGTGCTCTGGCGTGCAGATGAAAGCCGTTTCCCAGTACTGTCACTGATCCTACCAGTGCTATTTCCAGCTTGTCATTTGTCTAGTCTTGTGAAACTACCATCTGAGAGGGCAAGCACATTTCTTTTTTTCCTTGGGTATTTCCCCCTGAAATTCCTTGTTGATTACCTCCAAAGGAGATGAGATTACTTTTTTTCATGGTCAAACCACAGATGCTGATTTCTGTCTCCAGAGAAAGGTCAGCCCTAACTGGTAGCAGAACGTACCTCTTGGTTATGTCCAAGGATGCAGAGTCCTGGCCTGGCTCTCATCTAGTCTTCAAATTAACAAAGCAAAAATTGGACATCTGACTCTCTGGAGGTGCTAGGTTGGGATTATAAAATTCATCCTACAGCTTCTAGGAGGAATGAACCTAAACCAACTCTTGTAGTCAGGTTCACATTACGGGCAGAAAACACCCAACAAAGAGCAGCTTGTGGGAAAAAAAGAGGTTTATTTTGGCTTACAGGCTTGAGGGGTAGCTCCATGATGGTGAGAGGAAATGATAGCATGAGCACAGGGTGGACATCATGGACATTACCTCCCGGCCAACATCAGATGGACAATAGCAACAGGAATGTGTGCCAAACACTGGCAAGAGGAAGCTGGCTATAATAGTCATAAGCCAGCCCCCATCAATACACTGTCTTCAATTCCAAATTGTCATCATCAGAACACCTAAGTTTATGGAGGACACCTGAATCAAACCACCACACCAATCCAGACTGTAAGAAGTGAAGGAACTATGAAAGGTTCAATGAGGACATTCTGATGCCTCATGTTTCCTGCTGTGAAAGCACTCTAGCCGTCCATGCTTCACTGAGTCATGTACACGTGTGTAGCTTACTGTTGTCACTAGACACTAAGGAATATATGCATGTGCATGCTTAGGGATATAAGCATATTATGATATCCTGTATCTAAGGGGAGTCTTATCTATTAAGTAAAAAGAGAATTCAGCCTAGTAGATATTAGACACAGGCAAAGCCACATACAGTCAGAATCATGTAAGCCTGACCCTTGAGCCGGGTTGTCTTGTGCACAGGGTCTTAAGAAGGAGTGGCACATTGACATATGAATGCTACTATAAATGACCACTTACTAAGCCCCGGGCATGGTTCTGAATATCTTTACACACTCTTCTAGGTGCTGTGCGCATGTGCTTAGTCATCACAGCCATCCTAGACAGGAGACAGAGCAGGAAACCGAGCATAAGGAGTTTAAATGTGCTCACACAGCTAGTTTCCTGTGGAGCTGGGTTTAAACCCTCAGCAGCCAGGCTGCCAAGGTCTGCTCCTCTCAACCAATATCCTGCCTTGGATTTAGGGATTTCCACACATGCAGAGAGGAGCACATGCCTTCCTGAGGAGGAGGGGGACGTGGCCAGCTAAGGAGCACAGGCAGGAATGTTTAAATGGAAGAGGTGAGCTGGTGGGCGCCTGGTGTAATGATTGGCTCAAGGCCTGGGATAGAGGGTAAATGTTTGTCACACATTTAAACTTGAGTTATTGACTGAGTGGTTAGTGAAAGAGAAGATAATGCTGGAGAAGAAGGCTGCTATCAGATGGTGAAGGGTTTTGAATTGCAGCCTAAGTGGTTTAAATTTGGTACTGCAGATAATATCTTTTCTACAGTGCTTAAATTTCTTCAGAGGCCAATAGAGTGGTCCATAAACATGTACTATTTTATGCATGTAATTCCAAGTTTTCACATTTTCAGTTCTTTCTCTTTTTTCCTTTCCCCTCTCTCTCTCCCTCTCCTTCTCTCTCTCTCTCTTCTTCCTTCCCTCAGTCCCTCCCTTCCTCCCTTCTTTCTTTTGCTCAGTTTTTTGAAACATGGTCTCATGCAGCTTAGGCTGACCTTGGTCTCACAATATAGCTGAGGATAATCTTGAACTCTTGACCTTCCTATCACCTCTGTGATTTCAGGTTTGCATCACTATACTTGACCATTTTCGGTGCTTTCTATAGTATTGTTTGAGAAAGAATCGACACCATGCCCAAGATTGTTACGAAAATGCTTACTAAGTTTTTGTGGATGTTTTTACTTCGGAAGTTAGGTGTCAGCTATAGTTGACCTATCAGTCTTTGGTTGCCATGTCTATAATAGTTTCTTCTAAATGCATGCAGATGGATAAGACTTTTAAGTAGCCAAATTGTAACATGGTATGATCCCACTCTTTCTAGTTGTAGATGACTGGGCCTCTGAGAGGTGTTTTGACAGGACAACACACTCACTGAATTTAGCAGTCAGTGTAGGAGCTGGACAGGAATTCATGCTGGAGACAATGGCCGAGGATGCCACAGCTCCATGTGAACTGAGAGCATGAGGAAGCAGGAAGCCTGTAAAGCAGAAGGTATGTTGTAGGGAGAAATTATTTCATGTATGTCTTGGGCCCAATTTTTTAAACTTCAAATTCAGTTCTGGGTACTACCTGAAATTCTCTCTAAAATTAGGATTACTAAAAGTCTTTGTTTCAGTGTTCTTTCTCAATGACTATTCTGTAACTGTCCATCCACTCCTTTAGAAAACTTTCTTTTCTACTGTCTCTCCTTCTTCTCTTGTTCACTTACCCTCTTGTTAAGTTCCTATTCCTCTATGCTCAAGGACTGGCTGAAACACACTTCTCTTCTGTTTTTCTACCTGCATAACTTTATTTGTCTTCAGGCTTTAAATTTTCATCACTTTACATGTGGTATCCTATTGTGAGCACACAATGTGGATATATTTCTGAGTTATTTCTAGTCAATTGCCTAATAGCCTCAACAGAATGGACTGGCCAATCAGAGAAGGCGCTGTGTGGTCTTGTGGCCACCATCTTGTTTCCAGACCTTGTCGTCTTTTATGTGACACCTTAATTATACATATTCTGCCTAGACTAATTCTTGAGTTGTAGCTCTGATTTTGTCACTTTCCTGCCCCCAAATCCTTATGACTCTTCCTCCGCTACCAGAAAAATTCAAATTCCTTGTCTAGACACTTTTGTCCAGGTGTAGAATATTTCTTTATGCCTTCTGGTATTTTTTTCTTCAAATTTCTGCCCCCCCCCCCCAAGATTTAGCATACTGCTCCTTTCATAAGATATAATCAATTATAAATGGAATAAATACTTTAACATTTTCATGATACATGCTATGTTAAGACAAGTATTGTAAAGATTATTGAAGCTGGGTATGGTGGCACATGCCTTTAATCCCAGCACTCCGGAGGCAGAGGTAGGAGGCTTGCTGTGAGTTTGAGGCCACCCTGAGATTAATGAATTCCAGGTCAGCTTCAGCTATAGCGAGAGCCTACCTCAAAAAACAAAAACAAAACAAACAAACAAAAAAGCTTATTGAGCTCTTACTTTCCCTGTGGCATTGCTGATTTGTTTAGGCCGTTGCATTGGCATCCCAGCTCTTGTGTGGCCTATTTACTCAGACACATGCTTTTTTTGTGCCTGGCTCTGTGTCAAAGGGCTGAACTGTGGGTTGAGCTGCCATTAGTCCTGTGTCAGTTGGTTTATATGAAGCTGGACAAATAGAGGTTCCAACATGGGAAGTCAGGGTCTTCCCTCCAAGCTGTTTCATTGGAGGGTATTTTCAGGAGTGTAGTCTTTCCCAAGAGACTTCGATGTTCACCTAGATTCAGTCTCTGTCTCTCCTTATTTCTCATGCATAAAGATTAAGTCTTGCCTACTGGCTTCTATTCTGCATCATTTTATCCTCTGCTGGGCTTATTGTTCTTCCAGGACCTGTGGAGTCAATTCTCATACATTATAGTCCTTTTGCTTGAATATGGCTGTTTTCTGCTAGTCCAGGATGTCTTATTGCCATGTGCCCCATGGAGTCTGGTTCAGTGACTTGCATACTACAGGTATCAAATAAATATAAACCTAATGCATGTACAAATACAGGAACAATATTATTATGTGTGAGGATGGCTCAATTAATTTTTAGAGGAATTACTCAGAAATCTTTAGGAGACACTATATTAGTGGCAAAGGAGAAATAAAAAATGAAATAATCTCTCTGTGATCAGAAGTTCAAAGGACTACACAGGGACTTAAAAACAGCAACAAATTTTGAGTCATAAAATTTAATTGCCTGTAAAATATCTGCTTGAAATATTTATTTTTTGCTTTATCTTCTCCTGAAATTTGAGGAATGCTTATAAATTTAAGAGGCTGAAATCATCCTTAAAGTTAGCTGTTCAGTCTCTTTCCCATCCAAATGTCAATAATTTTCCACCTTGAATTTGTTAGGAAGAAGATGTTCAAGCAGTTAGTGTATTAAATGTTATGTTGATTTTTAGTATTGCGTGAGATTTTTGGTCCCATAAGAACTCAGATGCTCTGAGTCACAAGTGCTGTCCCTGCTCATTAAGGTTCCCATTACTGAGGGCCACAACAGTAGACATGAAGATGTGAGTATATGTGGCTTATAGCTGGAGGGATGAACCAACTTTTATAGAACTATCTTCACTACAGAGGAACCTGGTCTTGTGGCTTATGTTCTTCCTGGAACTTCCTATTCTGACTTTGGACTAAGTTAAAGCCTTGACCCTGCCTTCGTTTTCTCCCTTATAGAAAATAGCACAAGTGATAAAAGGATTCTGTGGGAGAAATAACTGCTAAACTACTGGGTGACCTGGAAGGGAGAGAGAAGTTAACTTGGTGGCATGAATGGGTGTGGTCGGGATGAATGTAGGAGATCTGGAGAACAGGGTCAGTTTGTTTAATAATAATTGCTGATGGAAGTCCTTCTATGATCCCTTTGGCAGCACTCTCCTTTGGCCAGACTCCTTAAAGCCCATGCTTCAGTAGGAGAGCCTCCTTACTCTGTTCTTGTGACTTTTATTTTGAGCAACAATTCTGCTAAGCTTAGAGAAAATTCCGTCCTTGTGATTCGACTACCCACTATGTCTTATCAACTTAGTTTGCCGTTAGTAATGATCTTGTTGGTCATTCTAAGCCTTCCTGTTTCTTCTTAGTAATTTTGCATGTGCTTTGGCTATAAATCCCAACCTGTTCCTGTTGTAGTTGGTATTGAGCCTAACCTCTACCACAAGACTTCATTGCAGTGGTAGTGAAGACCCTATTGTGTAGTGAAGACCCTATGAACATGGCTTCCTTACTTTCCATCTTTAATAAGTGTCTCGAATAAGATTTCTCTTTCTTTATCACCGCATTCAGGTCAACAGTAGAAATACAAAAGAAGCAGCAGACAAGCTGTTGCTTCTGGTTTCCTGTGGCTCAGCTTAGTAGACCAAATATCAGATAAACCATTTTGCTTCTTCGGGATTCCAAAGAAACAGGGAGATGCACAATTTTTGCCTACTGAAGTGGCCATTTCTTACTGCTTTGCATACTGTTATGGTCAATTTTTAATTCCTGTGATGATGAATGACTTATAAATTCTCTTTAAAATGCCTGCCTATGTTGATGTAATTTATGTTTCTTTCAGCTTTGAGAAAGGATACTGAGGGAGAAAAGTCAAGATTTCTTGCCTGGAGGCTGGCTGGCGATAAGAGGGTCAATGCTAAGTGTGTCTGGAAATTGGGTGGGACTTCAGTTTTAAAAGGACTTAGTTTATTTTTCCCCCAGAGGAGGCTGATAAAGGCATCTGGTTTTGATGTTAGATATCTCAGAGGGATCTCTATTCCTTACAGCTGAGAAATCATAGATACGCTATCATCACGATAGTACTAGGCTCAGTTTAGCAGCCTGGAACCACACACTGTGCTTGGGTCTGCATTTTCCCTTACAACGACGAGCTGTGTCTGGTTGCCTAGCTAGGACATGGAGGTGCTTGCATGTGCTCACACAGGGTTGTTTGCTTAGAGGCTGGTGAATCTTCATGGTACAGCTGGCTCAAAGGAGGAGGCTGGGGACAGCTAAGTTACTTAGACATGGCTTAGCTTTCTCTCTGCCACATAATTTCTATTTAAGGAGAATCTCTTAAATACTAGCCCAGGCTACTTTAAAAAAAAATAAGTCATAGGTGTTAATTAGACTCAAGGAATTGTGACTATAAAATATATTGCCTTTAATTTCTTGTTTTAATATTACTTATTTATTTACTTGACAGAGCCCACTACCTTTAATTTCTGGTCAGCATGATATTTAAGTTTTCTTTCTTTGTTTTTGGTTTTTCGAGATAGGGTCTCACTCTAGCTCAGGCTAACCTGGAATTCACTATGTAGTCTCAGGGTGGCCTTGAACTCACAGTGAGCCTCCTACCTCTGCCTCCTGAGTGCTGGGATTAGACGAGCGTCAGCACACCCAGCTCGACATGTAAGTTTTATCATGAGCTACAGAGTGATGGATTTAGACATCTACCCTCCTGATCCTCCTCACATGGAAAAGTCTGCTTTGTGGAGAGATACAGCTACTATGAGGGGGAGGGGCGTGTGTCTCTGATGAAGGCTTCTTTCCCCAAAGTGTCTATTCCTCTCACGTTCTCACAGCCCTGTTTTAATTGGTTTCAGGCAATAAAGCCATCTAACTACAGATTCTGGAGGGAGTGATAAATTTCTTAACCTCATCAAAATAGTACTTCGAACTTTTTTATCAGATTGATTTCACCCCAAAGCTCTACAAGTTCCCCTTTTGAGCATGGAGATATCATTTGTTTACTTTCTGACATGTGATTCTTGCTTCAGTTGCCTGCTTTCTGTTTGGTAAAGAATTGAGAGTAAAAATAGGAAAGGTGGGAGCTTCCTTCCTGAATTCCAAGCAAAAGGAGAGAATTGAGGCAGCTTCTAGTGTGATTTAATCACAGTGGGGTAAAGGTTGTGGCAATCTACTAACTATGAGATGGATATTGAGTCAGGCACTGGGCATGGGTTAGGTGAAAGTGTGAGCAACATCATCAAGGCATGAGGGTGCTGAGAGAGAATAGTATTTAGGGTTAAGTAGACTTTGGCCATTTTTGTTACAAACAGAAAGCAGGCTGCTATGTGAGAGAGAGCGAGATAGAGAGAGTGAGAGAGCAAGACAGCAAGCTATCAGTAGGTAAGAATTAAAAAAGTAGGTTCTGGGGAGGTAGCTTAGCAGTTAAGGCATTTTCCTGCAAGGCCAAAGGACTCTGTTCAATTCCCCAGGACCCACGTAAGCAGATACACAAGGGGGTGCATTTGTTTGGAGTTCATTTGCCGTGGCTGTGGTTAGAGGCCCTGGCATGTACATTCTCTCCCTCCCTCTCTCTGCCTCTTTCTCTCTCTCTCTCTCTCTCTCTCAATCTTTCCCAAATAAATAAATAAAAATAAAGTATAACATGATTCTGGTTACAACTCATTCATCTGTGCTAGCCCTGAACAAGACTCTAGTACTGGAAATGTCAGGCCTTTGGAAAGTACCCTTGTCTTGCTGTGCTGGTTGGGAAGTGTCTTGGGAGGAGTTTCAACTTTATAGCCTCCTCAAATATTCCTTGAACCCCACTGAAGATGGAGGGTCACCAAATCTTTTCTGATAAAAAATGACAACAATGATGTTAGGTCACCTCGAACTTCTTGAGTCTACCCCATACAAGGCCTCTATAAGGTTGTTGGTGCCATTGAGTAGTACCAGCAGAACAGGGGCTTGCCATACTGCAGGCCCATTCCATAGCGTACCCAGCTCAACACCTTGTCTTCCCTCTCTCACCTGTTCTACGGACCCTTCTCTTTCCAGATAGTCCCCCCTCTACTGTAGATCATCTTCTTTGTTTCCACATATTGCCTGTACTTAAAGTTTTTGGATTTTCACACTGGCTGATGACACTGAAAATCCTCAACCTACACAAAGCAGCCCACGTCAACCCTTGTTCAGATGCACAGCTGAAATGATACCTGTTCCCTCTCCTGTTGTGAATGTTCAGTGACACTTTTGCATCGGTTCACCTCCCTATGATATATCTGGGAAATTATTTGTACTACAGTGACAACAGGTACAGTAACTACAGCAACAGTATGGTCCTGTTCATTTTTCTCTGTCTACCACTAGATTCCATTCCAGTCCTAGGATTCTTCCATGAGTCTCTCTTGTTCAGTGGTTGAGTATCACTTCCTCCTTGGTTCTTCCATCTATGGTATTTCATATTAGGATAAAATGACCTAGTGATCATTCTGTTTTCTGGTTGTACTTTAGCTTCTGCAAATTAGGAGCCTAACAAAAATCAGGTTCTATCCTCATGGTTTAACTGGAGAAATTTTAGAGAAGAGATTATGTCACAATGATTGAGGGAAGTTTTGAAAAGAAGTTGAGGTGTTCAGATGCTAGCAAGAGCTAGAAGCATTGGCATGGGGAATTGGTATTAATGAACCTCAGAGAGGACCAGGGTCACTAAACCCAAGGTAGTAGGCAAAAGCTGCAATCAGGAGAAGAGACAGTCATAGATAGTTCTCAGCAAAGAGGCAAGGAGAAAATAGGAGGAGAAATCCCCCAACCTGTCTCTCTGCCCTCTCCAGCTTCCCACAAGTGTCTCCCACTGTGTGAGGGTAGTATGTGCAACTGTATACATACCACCTCTATGATGTGGTGACGGATGGGCTCCTGGGGCCAGCACTGGCTAAAACAATGGGAAGAGCAGAGAGATCTCAGAACCCAACAACTGTAGTTTCCAGATTTCAGAGCTGAGAACACAGGGACCGAGAGGGACCAAGGTTTCTCGTCAAAGGTTGTGCCCTCAGCTTTTGGCTAAGTGACTATTCATGTCTCTGGTGCCATCCATATCACCCTCTGACATTCAATAAGTGCGGGTCTAGCTTCTCCGCATCTTCTGTCGCAGGTCCTCCTCACATGCATCTCAGGCTTCTGTGATCATTCACGCTTGGATCAGCTTTCTCTTCTTCTCTTCCTCTCTTCCATCTCATACAGGGCCAAACACCTGTCTTGTGCTCCACAATGTGCTCATATTCTCAGGCCCACACGTACACAGGCAGGACAGTGGCAGTTCCTATACTCTTCACAACCTCTCTTTTGTACAACCTTTCCCTGTGCGGGAGTGTATTTCATCTCTGGGTCTTGTTGGCCAACTCCTGTCCTGTCCAAGAGTCGAGGCTCAAATCTTGGGCCAGCTCTTTTGAGTAGCCCTGACCCACTCTTGTCTGCCATTGAACTCTGCACTGTCATTATCTATACAGATTCCTCCCTCTTTTCCTTGTAGATGAGCACTTAAATTTCAGCATGATTCTTATTACACAGCAGTTCTTAATAAATGCTTGGTGAAAGAATGAATACAGGATGGCTTTAGGAGTGTATCCAGACAGGGGCTGCCTTAGAGGCTGTTTGTTTCCCATTCTCCTACCACAGTTAAGTTCCAGGTCAAAACATTCTCACAGGAGTTGCTGTTAGCTGAGCACCAATGATACTCCAAGAGCTGCCTGATTGCCAATTTGAAAACCAAAGAAGCTGAGCTGTGGAGTGTGCTGATTTGCCCAGTGTCCCATGGCCAGCAGTTATGTTTTCACTCTGACATTCTGGAGTCTGTTACCCATGCTCTAATCTGCTAGCCACATTGACTCAAGTTCATAAGCTGCTATATTTAATTGAAATGCTACATGCAGAACACTGTCTTCTCCACACCACGCATATCCTGACGTAAATGAAATGAATGGCTGTCCTCTGTGTCATATGTGGCACGTGGATAGATGGTGACCAGGCTTTTTTTTTTAATCTATGAATTTCACCGTTTAAGATAAATGGCAGGTTTGGTGTTTCCTTAGCTTACCTGTGGTGCTCCGTTTGCAGAGATATCAGATTTTATGATCGTGTACCATTTGATAGAGATAGAGCTCTCCAGTTTTTGAAAAAGGGTCAGGTTGAGCTTGGTGCAATTAAGCAATCCAGTCAGTCTCACAATGAATGGTGATGTAATCTTGGCCACAAGTAGGACAAAATGGGAAGTAAGCACAATTTGTGTCTTGACTTCCCTCTATCAGTATTAGACACCTTTCAGGTCTTAGTTAATCACTGAATCATAACCTAATGCAGTTGTAAGTTATAGTTCTTCCTATGAAAAGCTACATTTCTTTTATGGGCACCTTCAAGATGGAAAAAACAAAAACCTCAAAAGTGTTAGCACCTCAGTGGTGGAGGTAGAATGACAAGTAAAGCACCTCAGTATTTGGGCTGCAACCAGATGTGTGCAGACAACACAGCCTCACCTAGAGATAAGTTTTTCTTATAATCTTCTCTGTTAGTAATGCACAGTGGGATGCAGATACCAGTTTCCCCCTTACAGTCTCATTCTCCCCTTTCCTTATGCACAAAGGTCTATGGGGTGACCTCCAATGAAGCCTTGGGATGTTGAAGCCTAGCAAAGAGACCCAGATGGTTTGGCCTGTACAAGACATGAAACATGGTTCTGTGGAAGGAAACTGCAGTGTAGATTAGATTAACTTAAGTTGTTTGATGCTGAGTGTGACTCACAAATCATGTGGAAGACAAACCCAGAGATAAGGTATTAGATTAGAACGTGCTTTGGCATATTCCAAACTAGCTGGCCATGCCAAGGGAAGCAAAGGAACCCTTTAGGTCTTCAGAGGGGTTTGGGCAGGAAGAAAGAAGAAAGGCGTCCTCAATCAGTGGTTCCCTGACCCTAAAATTGGTATTGGGCCATTGTTTTGATGGGCCTGGCATCTGATGGGATTAGCCGACATGGAACAGAGAAGATGCATCTGTGGGGTGAGCAGAGGGTCCTGGCCACACCTCTGGAACACTGGAGAGTGCAGAATGGCTGCTATGCTGGGATGACACAGGAGCCTGGGTTCATTAATGGTATGAAGGTTGGAGCAGGGAAGGTGTACATGCAGGTGCTGGGTGAGACTGGATAGCTGGCTTGCTGATGCATAAGTACATATGTGCAGGATATGTAGGCATGTGGTTGGTTTTGTGTCCCCCACTTTAATATTTCAAATGGTCCCCTGCATGGATTCTGTCCTGGGAGCTGCCACAAATGCCAATCTTATTTTTATCTTGTAACTTCATTTCCACTTCAGATTGCTGAAGGCTTAAACAAAATAAAGACATGGTATTTCTCATATGCATAGCTTGGTAACTATATCTCATGTGCACATCCTGGCTATGGCTTCACTTATTTATGCATTTGTCTTCAATTTGTTTTCATTTCTCCCTGATATTTCATGTTTTTTTGTTGTTGTTTTGGCATTGGACATGCCCTGTAGAAGTGAGATGCATTTTCAGGATACACACTAAGAAGAAAACACTACTTGTGCATCAGTGTTGTCTTTGTGTATACATGTCACCCCCATCACTGCCTGCATGACACTTCTGCTCACCTGTGCCACCATCAGTCCTTATGAGATATACACGCACGGCAGAGCCTGTGGACTAGAAGCTTGTTTGCAACACTGCCCACACTTTGGATCTGCCTCTGCATCTCCAGATTCTTAAGGTGGCAACAGACATTTTTGCTCTGTAAAACAGAGGTTAAACCTCTCAGAGTGCTGTTTGTTTTGCCTTTCTGTTTGATTTTGATGTGTAAAATTAGAAGTAGATTCTAACTCTCATGCTTTCTTGACCACCAAATGAAATGCACCTTGGCAAACATACCTACTCCTAAGTGAACAGTGGATGTCAGTGTTTGAAATCATAGACTAGGCAAATGTAAATTTTCTTAAGGCTGTTCATCTCTTTGATTTCAATGGGGCATTTATTAAGCGGCTGATTTTGTGTCTGGTGAACAATTGGCCTCTTATAACAGGTCTCCTGTGCTGAGGAGATGAGTTCTAGCCTTATGACCCAGGTTGTGGCCAGTGCCCAGAGTCATCCTGCAGACAAGGCACAGTGACATCTGGCTGGCATCGGTAAGTATTATGGAACATCTGCTTGCTGTGTTGGGCTCTTTTGTTTCTAGGAGTGGTGATGTGACATATAACGATAGAGTCCTACTCCAGAAGGAACCCTGTTTTAGATTCTCCCTAGATTCTTAGATTTATATATAGAAAGGAAATTCCTTCAGAGACAAGATGACCATGTTTATTCAACTATTCATCCAGATGTTCAGTAAATATTGAACAAATATGTTAACGTAGAAGACACTGAGGGATAGAGCATTATATAAGTCATTTTTGCCTGTACTTGTGGAGTTTAGATTCTAGTGGAAAAACCATATGTTTTCAAAGATTTTAATGCTGACTCTTTGCATTCCTTTAAAAAAACTTAAATTTATTTTTAATAGATATGGACATATTATTATGTAAGCAACACATGTTGGTACTATCCTTTCCCTCCTCCATGCCCCTTTTCTGAAAAAGCCACTGTGGATGCAGGTCAACCCATGGGCATTATGGGGGTTGCAGTCAGTTATGGGGAAGAGACAATATATGTGCAGAATGTTCCAACTTGTGGCTCTAACAATCTTTCCACTCCCTCTTCTGAAAAATTCCCTGAGCCATTTGAGTCTAGTTCAGGGATAGGCACTTAGGAGCCTCTGGATCTCTGGTTTGGTAGGTGTTGAGTGTCCTCAGTGTCTATCTCCTTCACCCTTGTCTTGATATCAGGTTCACTAAGAAAGCAGCACTCTTGCTCATTTCCCCAGTTCCTCTGTGGTTTCAGCTGGGGCCGGGTGGAGTGGAGTGGGTTGTTTATCTCCTCAGGTCCAGCTTTATCTGAAAAAGAGAAGCAGATTCTCCAATGGAGAGTGAAGTCAACATTGGTTACATGGGATAACCATTATTAGAGAGAATTTAAAGTGTTTAGACCCTCTTATAGCTCAAGATTAGTGGGCATTTGACAATGGAAAGCAAAATTGTTATCTGGATATGATTCTGACTTGTTTCCCAGTTCCAGATATGGTTTCCTTTCCACTGAGAATATCTGTTAGCCAATCCAAGAGCAGTTAGTTACCTACCATGGCTGTGTGCCACTATTGCACATGTGTGAACATCATGCCAGGTTGTTTGCTTCTGAGTCCTTTAGACTTTGAGTTGCTCAGACAGATGTTGGCCACTTTCCCCCAGTAGCTCATATAGCACCTTCAAGCACTAGATAGGCTAATTGTCTGGGAACTGATACTCATCCAGATTCCAATCAGGTCTCACTATGGTCTGTACCAACAGTGTATGGTGTCTTCAGCAATAGGGTCTTGCCATTAACCTCTGGTGGCTTCTAAATGCTCTGACAGAATTCTGTCTTGTTTAGTTTTGGAAATCTAGTAGGTCTCTCTGATCAAGAGCTCATTGTGGAAATAAACCACATCTTGGTACAGGTAATTACATGACAGTGTCAAAGGAAAAGAAAAGAGGAAAAGAGAAGAAAGGAAATCAGGAGAAATTTAAGGTTAGGCTTCATCTCACCCTCTCCAGGGTCCTTCACTTCAGGCACACCCCTTAAGGTCCTCTTGAGGGTTACACCTTTTAGTCTGACTTCCAGGTCAGACTATCCTAGGGTACTGGTTCAGTTTGGTGTCCCTGCCCCACCCTTCCCCTTCTCCCAAGCCTTGAGATGCCATTCAGGTATGTCAGCAACTCAGGATGATCCAAGTTAGGGACTGCATATGAGTGAGACCATGCAACAATTGTCTTTCTGTGATTGTGTGAGCTCACTTAGAATGATTTGTTCTAAGTTCGACCATTTTTCTGTAAGTTTCATTGTGCCATTTTTTCTTTCTGCTCAGTAGAATTCTGTCATGGAGATATACCACATCTTGCTTATCCATTTGATATTAGGCTTCTGTCAGTGTTATAGCTAGCAAAGATTTTCTCCCATTCAGTGGGAAATCTATTGGCTCTGCTTATGGTATGTTTGTTTGTGCAAAAGCTTTTTAGCTTCAAGAGATCCCATTAGTTGAGTGCTTGTTTAATTTCCTGGGATACTGACATTTTGTTCATGAAGCCTTTTACCAGTCCTATATTGTGGAGAGTGCCTCCTACTTTTTTCTTGAAGCAGTTGAGGAGTTTCAGATCTTATATTGCGGTCTTTAATCCATTTGGACTTGATTTTTTTTAATTAAAATTTTTTGTTTATTTTATTTATTTATTTGAGAGTGACAGACAGAGAGAGAAAGAGGGAGAGAGAGAGAAAGAGAGAGGGAGAGAGAGAGAGAATGGGCACGCCAGGGCTTTCAGCCACTACAAACGAACTCCAGATGTGTGTGCCCCCTTGTGCATCTGGCTAACGTGGGCCCTGGGGAACTGAGCCTTGAACTGGGGTCCTTAGGCTTCACAGGCAAGCGCTTAACTGCTAAGCCATCTCTCCAGCCCAGCACTTGATTTTTGTGTATGGTGAAATGAGTGGGTCTAATTTTATTTTTCTACGTATGGCCATCCAAATTTTCTAACTCCATTTGTTGAAGATGCTGTCTTTTCTCCAGTCTACATTATTGGCACCTTTGTCAAAGATCAAGCAGCTGTAGTTACTTGACTTAAGTACTGGGTCTTCATAATTATGTTCCATTAGTCTATGTTTTTGTATTTATTCCAGTACCAGGCTGTTTTTTCTCACTATGGCTTTGTAGTATAGCTTTAGATAAGATGTGGTGATACCATTAGACTTTCTTTTAATTTACTGAGGATATGTTTGTATATCTGAGGCCTTCTGCCATTACATATAGATTTTGAGATTTTTTTTCAATCTCTGAAGAATGAAGCTAGTATTTTATTGGTATTGCATTAAATCTGTATGTTGCTTTTTGTAGAATTACCATTTTCACAATATTAATTTTATCCAGGAGCATGGGAGATCTTTCCATCTTTTCAAGTCCTCCTCGATTTCTCAAGTTTTTTTTTTTTTTAATGTTTTCATTATATAGGTCTTTCACATCCTTAGTTACTGCTAGTCCAAGGCATTTCATTTCTTTGTTGTTGCTGTTGAAAATTGGACAGCCTCACTGATTTCTTTCTGATTTTTACTGATTTCTGTATATTTGTCCTTTTCATATAGAAAGGCTAATGATTTTTGTGCATTGATTTTTGTATCCTGCCACTTTGCTAAGGGAATTTATCACCTTTAGTTTTGAGATGGAGACTTCTGGGTCACTTGTATATACGATCATGTCATCTGCAAATAGGGCTAAATTGACTTCTTCCTTTCTAATTTGAATCTCTTTTCTTTATTTCTCCTGTCTTATTGCTGGTTGAGAACTTCTAGTACTATGTTGAAGAACAGTGGTGAGAGTGAACACCCCTGTCTTGTTCTCAATCTTAGTGGGAACTCCTTGAGTTTTCCCCCATTAAGTATTTGAGCTTTATATATAGCCTTTATTGTATTGAGGTATAAACCCTCCATGCCTATTCTTTCCAGTGCTTTGATCATGAAGTATTGTTGCATTTTGTCAAAGGTCTTCTCTGCATCAATTGAGATGATTGTGTGGTTCTTATGGTTCAGTTTATTTATGTGGTGCATCACATTGACCAATTTCCATATGTTAAACCATCCCTGCACCCCTGTGATGAAGCCTACTTGATTAAGGTGGATAATTCTTTTGATGTATTGTTGAATTTGGTTTGCAAGGATTTTGTTCAGGATCTTTGCATCTAAAGTTCATTAAGAGTACAGGCCTGGGCTGGAGAGATGGCTTAGCAATTTAGCACTTGCCTGTGAAGCTCCAGGACCCACATTTTATCCAGATGCACAAGGGAGTACATGCATCTGGAGTTCATTTGCAATGGCTGGAGGCCCTGGTGTGCCCATTCTCTCTCTCTCTGCGTCTGGAGTTCATTTTCAGTGGCTGGAGGCCCTGGTGTGCCCATTCTCTCTCTCTCTCTCTCTCTCTGCCTCATTCTCTCTCTGTTGCTCTCAAATAAAGAGAGAGAGAGAGAGAGAGAGAGAGAGAGAGAGAGAGAGAGAGAGGAAGAAAGAAAGAAAGAAAGAAAGAAAGAAAGGAAGGAAGGAAGAAAGAAAGAAGGAAAGAAGGAAAGAATACAGGCCTATAGTTTTTTTCATGGTTGCACCTCTGTCTGCTTTTGATATTAGGGTGATACTTGTTTCATAAAGGAGTCAGGGAGGATTCCCTGGTCTCCGATTATACAAAACAGTTTGATAGAAAATCGGTTTCTGTTCTTCAATGAAGGTTTGATATAATTCAGTTAAGAGGCCATCTGACCCTGGACTTTTCTTTGTGGGGAGATTTTTGATTACCCTTTCAATCTTCATGAATGTGATAGGTTTGTATAGAAGATTAAGCTGCTCTGAGTTTAGTTTTGGTAGGTTGTTTGTGTCTAGGAATTCATCCATTTCTTCCAGATTATTCAATTTTGTGGCATAGAGGTGTTGGAAGTATGCCTCAATTTCATTGATGTATGTTGTAATCCCTCCTTGTGTTTATTTTTGATCATGTTAATTTGAGACTTCTTTCTCTCTCTCTCTTTGCTTGATCAAGTTGGCTAGGGGTTTGCCAATCTTGTTTATTTTTTCAAAGAATTTGTTTTCTTAGTTTCCAATTCATTAATTTCTGCTCTAACCTTGATTATTTCTATATAGAGCTCTTTGTGTTGGATACTTCTTGTTTTTCCAGTGCCTTTAGGTGGACAGTCAGGTTATTAATTTAGGATCTCTGTGTTTTTGTAATGAAGGCATTTAGGGCTATAAATTTTCCCCTTAGGACTGCCTTCATTGTGTCCCATAAGTTTTGGCAGGTTGTGTTTTTATTATCATTCAATTCTATGAATTTTACAATCCCTTTTTTTTGATTTCTTCCATTACCCATTCATTGTTTAAAAGTGTGTTGTTTAGTCTCTCAATTTTTTCTGACATTTGTTGCCTTTTTTGCATTGTTGTCTGCCCATTTTAGGAAGACTCTTGCCCATTTTAGGAAAACTCTTTATTTTATTGAGGAGGAAGCAAGTTTTTATCCTTATGCCCTTGCACCCTCTGACTCAGGTGGACAGGGTTATTGCTACCCAGTGGCCAGTCAGGATACCAGAGCAAAAGGCCTGATTCCACAGCTCACTCAGGGACCAGGCCTCCCTAAATAAGGTATGTTGGGACCCACAGGGACCAGGGGACTGGGAGGAGCCAGGGAACGGGTATTTGGCCTACTCACTCTGTACCATGCCTGCCTGTACACTATCCACACAAAGAAGCCAGACCAGAGAGCTGGGAGGAGCCAGGAAACAAGGGTCTGGCCTACTCATTCCACAATGCCTAGCCCTCCCCCACACAGACTGGTGCAGGAAACCCAGGCCAGGGAGCTGGGAGGAGCTGGGAATCAGGGGTTTGGCCTACTCACTCCACACC
Organism: Jaculus jaculus; assembly: GCF_020740685.1. NCBI lineage: Eukaryota > Metazoa > Chordata > Mammalia > Rodentia > Dipodidae > Jaculus > Jaculus jaculus. The sequence continues at coordinate 40,144,305 of NC_059109.1, read as the reverse complement.
ACAATGCCTGCCCACACACTGTCCATTCAGGGAACCCCTGAATCTCTGCATTCCAATTACAATGGTCTTGTAGGTGGAACAGTAAGCACCATAGATTATGAAGGAGAAACTTAACATGGCTATTTTGACAATAATGAGATTTCAACAGAAATAAGATCCTCTGATTAGCTAAGGTAATGAGCTAGGGATGGGGAGAAGGATTGTGATTCAGGCAAGGATTTGACATGTGATAAGGTCCTGAAGCATGTGGTGTGAGTTGGGAAACTTAAAAGTTGGTGCTGATGAGGCCAACTGGCTATGACCGGGAATTTAAACTATTTTATACTGGATACCTGTAAAGGTTTCCAGAGGATGATCTGGTTGGTGAAGAGAATTCATGGATAGAGGGATGAGTCTACTACTACAGGCAAAGCTAGAGATGATGTGTTTCGTTCAGTGTGCCCCGATGCTTTGTATGTACATACATCTGGACTTGCGTATCAGAATTGTGTCCAGCCAAGATGTATATATGCAAGTTTTCCATCTTGAGACTAGAGCATTAAGGATTTGACACTTAAACCTCTGTCCCAACTAAGTACCATTCAGTTAGGTTTGTGTAGGAAGACTGTGGGCATGCTCTATGTCTTCTCAAGGTTTTGCAGGCTGCAGTCTAAAGGCAGCAGCTCTGAATTCTGTCACCCATAATAGTGAGTGAATGCTTGATCATTCAGCAACCTCATGGCTCACATGTTTAAACTTATTATTCATCTCTTTCTGTCAGTCAGCATACCATGTTGTTGGAAATGTTATTATCTGTTAAGCAGCATTAGCATGACTAATTGAGGAAGGGTTCACCATCCTAGGGGACACACTCCCAGTGAGCAGTGTGTACCCTGACTGAGGTGACCTGTCTTTTTGCTTCTGTGCTGGTGGCCACCACTAATGATGTGAGCTACCCAGCAATGCTCCCAGAGGCCGCTACATGTGACCCTTTGAACATGGAGGTCTGCAAGTCACAGGCATGTCTGGTTACTCAGTTACTTATGGTGTGATACCAGCCTTTCTTACCTACTGGCAACTTAGCAAATATGCTAATTAGTGGGAAAACCATAAACTTTGGAGATACAGATGTCATGTGGATCTGTATGACATTGTGCATATTATTAAACCTCTATCAACTTGATTTCCCCACTTAAGAGTAGAGGAGAATTATCATATTGTCCATCCAGGCTTTCCATGGTCAGTAAATGTGATGGTGTATATACTAACTGTAGGCAGCATATAATTGTTAGTTTCTCCCCCTGCCACCTTTGTTTGAGATAGAGTCTCACTCTAACCCAGGCTGACCTGGAATTCACTATGTAGTCTCAGGCTGGCTTCAAACTCATGTCAATTCTCCTACTTCTGCCTCCTGTGTGTTTGGATTAAAGGCATGTGCCACCATGCCAGATTTCCTTCCCCATTTTAACCACATAATAACTAGCATGCCTGATGTCACCCAGAGCTCCAGAGTCTTCTGAGGTAATGTAACCATCACCACATCCTCATATTTTATATATGATTTGGGGTAATGTGAGAATTTCACTTATCTGTGCTGTTCATTTCTTTGAGAGGTCATGGAAGAGGGAGGCAGAACCCTATCCTCTGAGAATACCTCACTGTAACTTTTAGCAATACTGACAGGCTGCTCTTGGGTGTCTGACAGATGCATGCGCAGATCTGGTACACTCAAGCATTTAGTAGGAGTCCTTCATATATGAATTTACTGGATCTTCCTCTGAGTCTTTGATAATCTTTTTTTTCACAATTTTTATTAACATTTTCCATAATTATAAAAAATATCCCATGATAATACCTCCCCGCCGCACTTTCCCCTTTGAAATTCCATTCTTCATCATGTTACCTCCCCATCTCAATCATTGTACTTACATATATACGATTCCAACCTATTAAGTACCCTCCTCCCTTCCTTTCTCTTCCCTTTATATCTCCTTTTTAAATTCCTGGCCTCTGCTACTAAGTATTTTCCTTCTCGCTCAGAAGCTCAATAGTCTGTAGCTAGGATCCACATATGAGAGAGAACATGTGGCGCTTGGCTTTCTGGGCCTGGGTTACCTCACTTAGTATAATCCTTTCCAGATCTGTCCATTTTTCTGCAAATTTCATAACTTTTAACAATGGAGTTCTACTCAGCTATAATCTTTTTTTTAAAAAAATATATTTTACTTATTTATTTTAGAGAGAGAGAGAGAAAGAGAGAGAGACAGAAGCTGAGAGAGAGAAAATGGGCACACCAGGGCCTCCAGCCACTGCAAATGAACGCTAGATGCTTGCACCACTTGTGCATTTGGCTTTGCAGGCAAATGCCTTAACCACTAAGCAATCTTCTACAGCCCCTTTGATAATCTGTTATCACATCTTCAGACTAATAAGTTTATGAATACATTGATTACCAGTTTCACTAAACAGATCTTTCTGATGATCTCAAATAGTGTTTTGGGTTTCAATATATCTGCTCTGCCCATTTCTTTGTAAGCTGTGAGGATTAGAAGATTTATAAACTGCAAATCGCCATGTCAATCATTTTCCTCATATATCTGAGACACTATGTAGATGATAAATAATTTGGACCCTAAATCAATGCTCTTTACATTAGACAGTCTTCCTATAATATCAGTTGAGTATCTGTTATGAATAAGACACCAGCATGTGGTTGTATTATCAATGTGCAGAATGGTCTCATGTGCATACCATACCAAATGCATAGCACTTGCTTATAACATTTACATATATATTTTAAATACATTTATTTATTTATTTATTTATTTATGAGAGAGCGAGGGAGGGAGGGAAAGAAATGGAGAGAGGAGAGAGAAAGAGAGAGAGAGAGAGAGAGAGAGAGAGAGAGAGAGAGACAGAGAGAGAGAGAGAGAGAGAGAGAGAGAGAGAGAGATACTAGGTATGCCAGAATTTTTGTGACTGCAAATAAACTATAGACATATGCCCCACTTTGTGCATCTGACTTTATATGGGTCCTGGGGTATTGAACCCTGGCTGTCAGGTTTTGCAAACAAGTGCCTTTAGCCATTGAACCACTTCTCCAGCCCGACATAAAAGTTATCTCCCTTACAATAATAGTGCCCAAGTTTTACATCTTTTTGGGAATCATACTGTCTTCTCTAGGAACTTTACCACCTGCAGCCCATGCATGCTATTTGCCGAATGTTACCTGAGGTTTCATTAATGTCTTTTGATATAGCCTTATGTTTTTCTACTTTAAGTATTTACAAACTATTATTTGTTGGATTTATTATCTTGTTCTTCTGTATTTTTATGGTCATTATACATATCTCTTCATTGAATTTTGTAATGATGTCTGTATATGGAAATGAAATGGATTGCTAAGTATTAATCTTATGCTTGGCAACCTATATAAATTATGTTATTTATTCTAGTAATATTTTACTAATTATTTCTTTGCAATTTTTTATGGGGGAGGAAATTGGAATGCCAGGGCCTCCAGCCACTGCAGTTGAACTACAGACATGTGCACCACATTGGGTACATGTGCAACCTTGCACACTTGTGTCACCTTGTGCACCTGGCTTACATGGGATCTGGAGAGTAGAACATGGGTCCTTAAGCTTCGCAGACAAGTACTTTAACTGATAAGCCATCTCTCCAGCCCTCAGAAATTATTTTGAATTTTTATGTAATTACATCCTGTACAAATAATTTTTCCCCAATTCCCACCCCCCATGTGTATGTATGTATGTGTTTGCCTTCTTACTAGGTCACTAAATTACCTAGCAATGTTAGTGAACATCCTGGACTGGTTCCTGATATGAAAGATGATAATGTTTTCAACATTTCATTCTTGAGTAATATATTTATGGTATCTTTTTCTTCTTGAGAAGGCTAAGGAAATTTTCATCTATTTCTTGTGTGTCTAGCGAATGCTATCAACTCCTGTTTCTCTTTGTATCAAGGTAATTATTAAATTTTTCTTCTTTGGTCCCTTTCTATAATGAATTGCATTCATAGATTTTTCATGTTTCCTTAACTTTGTATTACTTAAATATATCATCCCTGGTCATATTTCAGTTTCTTTATATTGTAAAAAAATATGTGTGTGCATGTATGTATGGCTGGATGTGTGTGTAGAGGTGTGTGCATTCAATAGTACATGAGTGGAGGTCTAAGGACAGCCTTGGAGGGTTTGTTTTCTTCTTCTACTTTGCTTGAGAGAGAGTCTCTCACTATTTATTTATTTATTGCTTCTCTATATGCACCAGTGTAGTCTACCAGGCTTACAAACTTCTGAATTCTCCTGGCTTTACCTCCCATTGCTGTAGGAATGCTCGTGTTACAGATGTGTTTGCCACTCTGCATCTGGCTTTATTCAAGTACTTGGGAATTCAACCTGGGCCTTTAGACTTGCATGCAAGCACTTTTAGCCTCTGAGATATCTCCCCAGCCTCCAGATTTTTGTTGTTGTTGTTTATTTATTTATTTGACACAGAGAGAAAGAGGGAGAGAGAGAGAGAGAGAGAGAGAGAGAGAGAGAGAGAGAGAGAGAGAAAGAATAGGCGAACCAGGGCTTTCAGCCACTGCAAATGTACTCCAGAAACGTGAGGCCCCTTGTGCAGCTGGCTAATGTGGGTCCTGGGGAATCGAGCCTCGAACAAAGGTCCTTAGGCTTCACAGGTAAGCGCTTAACTACTAAACCACCTCTCCTGCCCAGTTTTTTTTTTTTTTTTTTTTTTTGACAGTCAGCATTCAGTTTTCTAATTCTGTTCAGCTCCAAACATTTTTCATCTACTTTCATGGGTTATATCAGCATCTGATTTTCTGCCCTGCAAATATTGGGTCCTGCATTAGCATTGAGATCTTACTCAGATTACACACTCTGATAAAGGCATTTTCCCTCTGTTCCTGCTCTGGAAATATTAGATTCTTAATTTTCCTCAGAATTCCTCTAGAAAGCAAATAGACCCATACTGTCTTTCCTTTTGCAAAACTGACTTGTTCAACACACATCCAGAAAAGTAGAGCTTAACGCATTTCCATAAATGTACTTTTCAATTAGCACACGTCCATAATCACACACACACACACACACACACACTGGCCAGCAGCATAGAAGCCCCTGCCATGCCTCTTTCAGTCACTCCTCCCCTACAATGTCTTAAAGTCTGTTTCTTGACCATTAACACCCTACGTTGTTAGTTTCATTTTTGAACATTAGGTAGGAGGAATACTATAGCATGTATGAATCAGGCTTATTTGAGAATTTAATTTTTCTTTGGTGGTTATGGAGTTCTGACATTTCTTCTTGCTATTGCTGTGTGTGTGTGGGTGTGCACATGTGTGCACATGCATCTGTGTGTCTACATGTGCACATGAATGTGTACAGTGCTGAGGCTCTGCCTTTGATCACTGAGCTATACTCCAGAACCTGGCTTTTTTGAGGCAGGATATTTCTATGTAGCCCAGTCTGGCATCAAGAAGAGACATGATATTACAGACTTGTGCCTCTAGAGATGGCTTTTTCATAATCTGTATTTAAAACCATTTGTGTTGGTTAATCAAAGTTCTTAAGGTTTGTGGCTACAAGGTTATTCAAAGTAATTTTTAATCTTTTTAGTTGATGCAGTATCACTGTTACTTTCCATTTTATTTTATTCCTGCCTTTAGTTTTATTAGGTATGTTGATGGTTTGTCAATTTTTCAATAGTCATCTGAAGAAACCAAATGTTGTAGTCAGGTTTGCATTGCTGACAGAAATCACCTGACCAAGAACAGCTTTGGGAAAAAAATGTTTATTTTGACTTACAGACTCAAGGGGAAGCTCCATGATGGCAGGGGAAAATGATAACATGAGCATCATCCCCTGGCCAACATCAGGTAGACAACAGGAACAGGAGAGTGTGCCAAACACTGGCAAGGAGACACTGGCTATAGTACCCACAAGCTTGACCCCCAAAATTCACAGCCTCCAGGAAGTGTTAATTCCAAAATCTCCATCAGTTGGGAACCTAGCTTTCAGAACACCTAAGTTTATGGAGGATTAAACCACCACATTCCACCCCTGGCCCCCATAAACTGATAACCATACATGATGTAAAATGTAATACATTCATCCAACTTTAAAAGTCACCATAATTTTTATAACTTCCAATGATATTCATACATCCCCATAGTCCAGATATTTAACTGAGCCATAATACCAAAAAATCCCCCCCAAAACCCATAATGGCACAGAATAAACATTCACAATGCAAAAGATGGCATTGGACATAGCAAAGAAATATTCAACCAACAAAAGATTTAAAACAATTAGGGAAAACATCAAACTCTGTAGCTTTAAGTCAAACAACAGTAGTCATTGACAAATCTCCAAGTCTGATATTTTTAACCAGCAAAGTCTCTGGTATTCCAATTCCACCCCTCCAGCTAGGTTACTCACAGCCCTGGAAAACATCATCAGGGCCGGCAGCTTTCCTTAGCAGCCATTTCATTGTCCTGGCATCTCCACTGGGTCTACACTGCAAGCTATGGTTCATCCTTGTGGCTCCATAGGGTCTCCATGCAGGCATCCAGAAAACCTGCTACTCACTGCCCATGGCTATTTCCAAAACACAGGACTATTGAAAACTCAATGACTTTCTCTTTCCTGCATTTCTTATACTCCACAATAACCAGTAGGTTGCCAATTTGTTAATCCAGGGGGGGATAAAACAGACTTTGAAGAACAGGTCACTCCTTGAGCATTCAGGCCCCTTCAAAAACTGCATTTTTTCTGTTGTCCCAATGCAGGTCAGCTGGCCCAATCTCAATGGTTGTGATCTCTCATTTGCAGCTGAACAGGCAGCAGGTTTAGCCTAGATTTTTTTTTTCTATGCCGTATCCCTCTGCTCATATCAGTCCATTTCTATGCAGGACAACCCTGGAAAAGTTCTCAGGACATGGGCATAACAGCAAGCCTCTCACACAAACTGTTTCTAGCCCAGTCCAGGCCAAGCTCTTTCTCACTCTCACAAGCCAAACCTCACAGCCCACAGTTCTTGCTGTGTTCATTCAGGTCCTTCAACTCTGACTAGAATAGTCCATCAAACTGTAATTATAGTGCTACAAGGTGTCTCTTAGGCCAAAGTTGCAAATCCTTCCACATTCCTCTTTAAAATCTCCTCCAAAAGGCCAAAGCCACGTAGTCAGGTATTTAGCAGCAATCCCACTCCTTTGGTACCAACATTACTGTTGCAGTCAGGTTCGCATTGCAGGTAGAAGTAACCAGACCAAGAGTAGCTTTGGGGTAAAAAAAAAAAAAGGCAGGGGGGGGGTTATTTTGGTTTACAGATTCAAGGGGAGTCTGATGACAGGGAAAAATGATGGCATGAGCAGAGGGTGGATATCACCCCCGACCAACATCAGTTGGACAACAGGAACAGGAGAGTGTGCCAAACACTGGCAAGGGGATACTGGCTATAACACCCATAAACCTTGCCTCCAACAATAAATACACTGCTTCCTGGAGGTGTTAATTCCCAAATTTCCATCAGCTGGGAATCTAGCTTTCAGAACACCTAAGTTTATGGAGGACACCTGAACAAACCACCACACCAACTTTGAGGATGGGATATGGGAGCACGTTCCCTCCATCTTTTTTCTACTCTCCTCCTAAAGCTTTCATTACTTATGTGTGTAGGTGATTGCTAATTAACATATCTTTTTAATTTTTTGTTTTACATTTCTTATCTCTTTGTGTGCGTCTATATCCTTTTCATGTTTCTTTGCTATTACTGCCTTTCCACTTGTTCATTTTATCTTTACCTGTTTCTCCCGAGGAGTCTTCATGTATCCCACTTAAATTTGTATATGGGGTTAAAGAAAATAGTATATGTAGCTTATCCTGGAATGTCACTTTCATGTCATTTGGGGGTTATACATTCCCCTTAAGTCCTAAAGAGTTATGGTTTTGAGAAATGTTTAAAATATCTTACTCAGATTTTTAAACATTTTATAGTGAGTTATGTCTTTCTACAGATTTACCTAAACTATATTTTTAAAAATGGAAATCTGAATTTCTTTATTGAATCATTTTAGTTGGTAGGTTGGTTATTTTCATACTGCAATTTATCATTACTGCTAAGCTTTATCTATATGAGATAAAAGCTCTTACATGCATCATTCTGAAGCAATTTAAACAATTTACATTAGTTATGAAGGTGTAATCACTGGCTAGTGGAGCTTTTCATGTCACCCATGACCTGATTGTGAGGAAGTCCTAGAAGTGACGCTAAGCATTTAACAATACTCTGTTCACGCACACAGCCAGCTTAACAAGAGGAGAAGCTTCTTCAGGTTTCAACTTCTCCTTCATTCCTTGTGGACAACTTCTGAGATAGAAAAAAAAAAAAAATTAGAGAAATGAGATATTTTCTCTAGATACTGACAGAATTGTACAAAAATTTGTTTTCCATAAATTGTTTCACATTTTAAGTTCTTTCTGAAGGATTATTAAAATTATTGTTAAGGTCCAGACCACAAATATGCAAATGCAAATAAATAAAATGATGAAGGCAGTCACTGAAAGGTAGATGGCACGCACTCAGACAACTTTTCTTCTTCTTCCACCTCCTCTTACCACATAGCAGATCTTGGTCATATAAATTCCAATTGCATGTGAGCTTTCCAGTTTTTCCATATTTAATCAATTAAAGAGTGTAACCTCAGTATTTGCATAATAGTTGATCCAAATATAAAAAATTATTATGGTCAGGAAGGGGAAACTTATTAGCCAACATTGTCCAAAAGTGACTAAGCCACTCAAAGATTGGTATACTAAATTTATTCTATAATTTTGAGCCAGGCATGGCTTGACCAAAAATAAATACCCAACCTTAGGATCCAAAGAACACCATACTTTATGTTCATTGTCATGTATGACAGAGTAATAAAATGTTCAAACCAGAGTTACAAAAATTGTGTTTGTTTTTAATGGTGCACGCCTTTAATCCCAGTACTCAGGAGGCAGAGGTAGGAGGATTGCTGTAAGTCTGAGGTCACCCTGAGACTACATGGTGAATTCCAGGTCAGCCTGGGCTAGGGTGAGACCCCATATTGAATAAAACAAAAAAATAAAAATTATGTGTTTCCTAAGTTTAGGAAGGGTTCCTACACAGTTGAAGTATGAGCCCTTGATATAAGTAAAACCTAGGGTAAGATATTAATACTGAAAAGACTGGCAGTGACTACCTCTGAGTCTCATAGCAATAGTATTTCTGTTGACAGTTATTTCTTCCTGAACAGTTAGAAAGCATGCTGGGATCCTCTAGAAAGTGTAGCCTTGTATCTTATACATACTTCCATACCTGTCTATTCAATTTCTCCATTAGATGATATTAGCCAAGACCAACTCATCAAATATACTCATATCTTCCTCATATTCTCTTCTAGCTTCTTGCTCTCCTATCTTCTAGCTGTGTCTTTTCCTTTTCCCACCTCCTACCCCCATCCCAGTTATTTAATGTTGGGATGATGATATGAGATTTTTACAGTTTTGTTCCATTGAATGTCAAATTTGAATTAATTTCAAAGCTTTATCTTCATATAATATCCATCTATTTCTATTGGCCCATGTCCCTAATGTCTCATTTACTATTACCAGCAGGATATCCAACAGATGAGATTAATTCAAGGTACAAAATAGAAACCATAATATTTTAATTCTGTTTTTATTGCCCCAGCCTAAAAAAATTAGTCTCTTTGGTGTTTAATTCTCCTTCACTACCAACATACAATTATGTGACAAAATATAGTTGAATATATAATGAATTATTTCAGTTGGTTTCTGATTTTGCTCATGTTCTTTCCTTATCTTGAAACTCTAATAGAAATAAAGTTCATTTTTTAAAATGAAATACTCCCAAATGGACACTGTTATACATTTCTTTTTATTTTTCCTATCAGAATTAATAATGTCACATTTTAATTTTGGTTTTATTTTATTGTCTTGATTTTTGGAGTTTATTGTGTTATAATGTATACATTTTTGCATCCCAGATTATTTAATGATTGGATTTTCTAGTTAGCTGAGTATTATTACATGTATCAGTCAATCTGATGTGATATAACTTCAGGGTAGGAGCTTAAGGTGTTAGGTATGGATCTCAAGACTCTCAGAGTATCTACAAAAGTGACCCTAGGTGTTGGGTTTGCCTGCTATGAGAGTATTCAAGTAGGCTGAGTGGAACCAAATACAGATAGATTTTAAATTTTAACTTAACAATATACACTTTCAATGAAAAGCAGCTCAGAGTATTTATTTATCCAAGAGTAGGCATTATGACAACCAGATCCTCTAACTGTCCCTTAGGGTGTGTGGTGCCCCACCCACACCCTTAATCCTGACAACATGGAGTTTAAAGTTTCTGATCTGTTGAGGGTTCCAAGTCACCTTGTGACCAGGTGAGAGCCTTCCCTGGTGTAAGCCCAGTTACCTCTGCTCTTGCTTGGGTCCCCCCCTCGGTTCAAGTTGGTGTGGCTGGGTCCCAGGACCGCTGCTCTGTGCACAGGAGCTGGGCACTGGCAGTGGGGGAGGAGAGGCCTTTGATGCTGCTCTAGTTCTCTCCCTGTTCCACGTGTTCTTCTACCTTGTGATCTGCTCCTCCGTTTTTCACTGACGCTCTCCCTTCACGTTTCTTGAGTTTGCGGAGAGCTCCCGTGTGAGTGGAAAATCCCCTCGCCTGGCTTTTCCTGCGGCTCAAGCCGAGCCTGGTGACTTTCTGGCATCTGCGGACCTGCCGGAGCTGCTTCTGCCCGCCTGTGTGGGCTCTAGATTCTCTGGATCTCTCCTACTTCTCCGCTGCCGTTTCAATTTCCTATACACCTCACTTTTTAGTAAAAGTGCATATTTTGCTGATTTTTTTTTCTTTTTTTGGCTTTTCCCCCCAGGCTGTTTTGGGGTGGTACCTATGCCGCCATCTTAACCAGAAGTCCTGGCTTTTATTTTAATTATCCCTCTCATTTGAACAATATAACTAGTACCATAGGTACACATGTATATGTAAAGCTATTCCAATAAAGTATAAGATTCAGGCCTGATTCTTATTTGTTATGTGAAGCTTTAGACTTTCAATAACTATCATCTAGAATGAATAAAAGGAGTGCATAGATATGCTACCTATTTCAAAGCCACTTAGTAAGACCACTGAGGTAAACCAAAGCCTTTACATAGAATTATCATGTTATGTTCTCTTAAAGCTATTTTGATGATCTGTGTATGTTTTGGGGGTGATGGAGAAGACACATGGTAGCCAGAGGCTGATGTAGGGTGTTCTCCACCTTATGTTTTGAGGTTCAGTCTTTCACTGAGCCTGGAGCTCACCAATTTTGCCACACTAGGTAGCCAGCAAGCCCCTGGGATCTGCCTGTCTCCACCTTCCTAGTGCTGGGATTGTAAGTACTGGTGATTGGTCTCAGGTCTTCCTGTTTGTGCAGTAAGCATTTTACCAACTGAGCCAATTCCTCAGCCCCTTTACCAGGTCTTAATGGTAAATATGAACAAAGCAGTAAGAGTTCAAACTAAACACACCCAGCAAGGCAAGAAAGACTAATAGTAACTTTCTCTCAGGGTGACATATGCTGGTGTTTGCTATATACAAGGAATTTCAGGCAACAGATGAGTGAGGCACTTTACAAAGTAGTACTCCTTCATAATACCAACATCTTTTAGTGAAGTAAAATTTGATGTTATGTTGTAAACTGATGATAAACTTTTGTTGCCAGTGTTATTACATACTTGAAATATGGTTGTATTTTCACAGAAACTGACTTTAAGTTGCCATGACAACAGAAGGGATAAAGAGAGAAGATCTGGATTTGGGGATGTTTCATGGTGACAAAAGATGGTGAAGATGCATGTATGTATTTTTCAAGAAAGTTCCAAATACCAACTGAATTGAGCTTGAGTACTCCTTAAGCAAGTTGTCCAAAAGTAGTCAGCCATAAACTTTCTTCAGTGATTCCTAAAATCTGAGCACAATAATTATGCAGAAAATTCTAGATTATATGAAAAATGAGAAATTAAGAAATAAATTGACCCTTTTTAGATTTTTAGTTTGCTTTCAATATCTAGTAACATTGCATAATTTCATTGCCTCTACAAACCACAGTGTACATGGTGTACTGTCTACCTCCAACAGGAAAAAACTTCTTGACACATGCAATTTGATAATAATAGCTGGAGCTTCATGTCTGAGTCTGAAAACTGGAACTTCCTGCATTACGGTATCCTGTGTTGGAAATATTTCTGGTTTAGTGGAGTGAAGAAAAAAATAGATGGCTTTGGAACTGTTTAGAAACAACACCCTGAACAGAATCTCTGACATCCTAGAGGCACTAAAATTGAGAGGGTGACCATCTTTGGTGGACATCTGTCCATGTGCCTGAAAAGGACCTTTTAAGTTGTCTGTATACTTTCTTTTGTTTATATACTTCTTAACACCTGTAGTAAGAAATAAGGAAGAAGGAAGAATAGCTATCTCCTGAATTTACAGAATGAGTTATCCAAGTAGTTATCTGGGATGGGAATACTATGTCACATAAATTGTTATGACTAGCAATTACCACCCAACTCATTCAAAATCTGCTTGAGACATGATAAGCCATGCATACAAAGAGAGCAAGAGGAAGCTCTAGGATGACAGAGATGATAAGCTAGTGAATTTAAGTTCTCCAAATCATCTAGTCATCCTGTTATATATTTCTTATAAAAGTGGACACTCCTGAACTTGCAGAACAGTTCATTCAGCCTGCAGCACATCATATACTTAGAACTAAGTTGACCATATAACTTTTCACCTAACTTGGGGTCAGTATGACAGTGAGAGGGGAGGTTACTCATAATTATTTTGAGATAGCAGGCTTAAAGTAAGAGAGCACTCAGTTTATATGGGGTCAACCTATGTAATTCCAGAGAACTTTGCCTAATATAATGTGGTTTAAAAGTCCCTACAGAGAGAAACACCAATTTATCTGCTTTCACTATGGCCTGGTTATTAGTCTTTGATGGGAAGAGTGTGAAAGACATATAATGCATTCACTCCTGCAGGGTTTGCAATTTCATAATTTGCTGATCATAGAGAAGGGCCAGATGTGCTCAGATATGAATTACATTCATCCTTGACAGAGCTATCTCCATCAGATTTTGCTTTGCTGCTAAGACTTTAAATTAAGTGTCTGCACAAGAAAGAATGGGGAAGTCATGTGTTTCAGCATCTGTGTTTGTAATAAAAATGTTGTTGAAGATTTTTCTCATTGTGTCATTTAGTGGCATGCAAAATAGCCCACATGACTCTTTCTCAAGTGTTTGTTCTTTTTTCAAGAACTAACAAGCTTCTTTCTACCAGATAAAGATTTACATGGGCTTTTTATTTGTCCTTTTATGTCTGGCACAGATGGACATTAGAACTCATCTCTGTGATGACATTCATGCTTTATTAATTTTCATATCTGGCTTTATATCATTGTTCAGATGTGATAGTATCTTTTGTCTTAATTAGTTATCTTTGCAAATATTTATCTTGTAATATTTAGTGTTTTCTCATTATCAGAGTTTGAATTTTGGCTGGATGATCACAACCCTAAATATCTGACCCTAAACTCTGAGTAATTCTTATTTCATCTTACTCCTTCCAATGTACTGATTTCCTGTAGCAGATAGTTTCAGGTTTGCTGAGATGAACTTCCAGACCAGGCACAGTTATGGAGGAAGGGATTTATTGAAGTGTACAGATCCAGGAGAAGTCCTAGAATGACAAAAGAAGCTGGCCTACCTTCACAGGTCCAAACAGAGCAAGAGCGAGAAAGTGAGAGAGCAAGAGAGCGAGAGAGAGAAAGAGAGAGAGAGAGGCACAAGCCAGAAGTCAAAAGCCACATAGCACAGCACACTTCAGGAACTCCAGCTAGACACACTTTGCATATCTTTAGATTAAAATCTCAAACCCTCCACCACACCTTAAGATCCGCCCAGTGATACCTCCTCCAGCCAGGTGGGCTGCAGATGCAAACTACAAGCAAATAAAACACTGAATATATTGGGGGCCATATATTCAAACTACCACACTTCCCAACCTTCTCTTCTCAAACATCACACATGTTTTCTTGCCTTTTGTGTCTATGTTTATGCTGTTCTCACTCCTAGAAGACAATGAATAAAAAGGATAAAAACATTGCCCTACTGAGAATTTGGAGCCCATCAGAAAAGCAACTGGGAATCACTCTGAGCCCTTCTTCGCTGAACCTGCTGCAGCCTGGTGCCATCAGCTTTTCTGTATTCTTGAAAATTCACCTTTTGAATCACCATTTTTATTTGATTTTTCGAGAGTGTAGAAGAAAGGGAATGGTACAGAAATATTGTTGAGAGGACAGGAATCATACAAATTATGTGTTAGACAGCAGGCTTGCCCAAGCCATCTGCTTGTCTTCAAACAACATTTTAGGCATGTGCCACCCCCATTCCGACTTCCCAAAGCCAAAAGCCTGGGCATATACTCCAGGGAGTAGGGACTAAGGAATGTATTTCATGTTAATCATCTTATAATCTTTTGTGGATGGGGAAGGGCAGGTGGGAAACCATTAAAGATATGTCCAAATATGACTGCATTCATGACCTGAATAGTTTTGAGAAATCATGAGGTTTCAATGTAGGTGAAAAAAGAAGGTAGCAATAGTCACATCTCCTATTTTTGTCCTTCTCCTTATCCCTCCCCCCCCCTTTTTTCTTTTTCATTTGGTTCTTCTAGTTTAAGTATATTGTAGAGTGATGGTGGAAAGGGATTGTGGTTAGCTAGGTTATCCTGAAAGACAACAAAGAAACCCAATACCCAGCTTGGCAGTGGCCCAGATGTCTTCCAGCACATACTGGACTGTTACAAACACAAAAGGCTCATGCACACAGCTTGAAAATGTGGTTAGGCTTATTTATTTTTTCAGTACAGGAGGAAATTGACAACAGAAACCTGATTGCCACTGAGAGGCAATTGTGAGTTAATTAATAAAGTGAGGAAAGGCAATGGTCGCAACACAGTTTGCATTGAGGGCTTGCAAGCAGGGCCTCTGGTCATCCTACTCAACTGGGAGTTCCCTGGCTCCCAATGGAGCTGTCTTCCATTTCAACAGACCTGGTGTAAGGATGGAGAATTCACACTTCTTTACCTGTCTTGCTGTTATACATTCACAGGTAGATAAAAAATATTTTACATAGGCAGCTATATTGTAATGATGGCAGGAACGTGAACATATACTCATATTAATTATGATGACAGCAGTTAGGGTAATATCAAGATGTTTGAGGGCTGGAGAGATGGCTTAGCGGTTAAGCGCTTGCCTGTGAAGCCTAAGGACCCCGGTTCGAGGCTCGGTTCCCCAGGTCCCACGTTAAGCACAAGGGGGTGCACGCATCCGGAGTTCGTTTGCAGAGGCTGGAAGGCCTGGCGCGCCCATTCTCTCTCTCTATACCTCTATCTGTCTTTCTCTCTGTGTCTGTCGCTCTCAAATAAATAAATAAAAAATAAAAAAAAAGTTTAAAAAAAGATGTTTGAAAAATGTTATAAAGGTGGATAATTTGAAATAAAGTGATGCTATGTTAGTACACTGAGATATGAGTCTTAAAATAATGTTTTTACTAGTTGGAAAATTCACTAAAGATAGAGGTGGGGTTGGAGAGATGGCTTAGCAGTTAGGTGTTTGTCTGCAAAGCCAAAGGATCCCAGTTCAATTCTCCAGGACCCACGTAAGACAGATGCACAAGGAGGTGCATGTGTCTGGAGTTCGTTTGCAGTGGCTGGAGGCCCTGGCACGCCCATTCTCTCTCACTCTCTGCCTCATTCTCTCTCTCAAATAAATAAATAGATAAAATATATTTTAAAAAAGATAGAGGTTGCATCTTGCTCAGTTCAAGAGAACAGTGCTGGGCACACTGAGACCATTTATAGGTGAGAGAAGGGCTCTTCTCATCCATGTCCCTGCCTTTGACCTATCCTTCTAAAGCTGTGAGTCCACATATTCTCAAATATCTTAAAGGTCTCCATGAAAAAATATCTCATAGTCAACCCAGTCACAGATTCTCCCAGTTCATTTATGTGTTTATGTTTTCATCCTAATTTAGATCCTATGTGTTGCTATTTACCTCATTTTGAAATCCTTTACTTCATGAAGCTAGAGTCTAGTGTCTTTGTCTTCCAAATGAAATGGCTTTCTTAGCAACTGAATGATACATGTGAGACACTTCTGTTCTCAGAGAGAAGACCTTTTATATATTGAGGGTCACATACACAACATGATGACATGTTCTGGGAAGCAGCAATGAAAATCATTTACATAACTATATGGTTATGTCCTTGGGCCAAATGAGTTATACTCTCTCTAATTTTTATTTTTATTTTTATTTATTTATTTATTTTTTTTTTTTGAGGTAGGGGTCTCATTGTAGCTCAGGCTGACCTGGAACTCACTCTTTAGTTCAGGATGACCTTGAACTCATAGAAATCCTACTTCTGCCTCTCAAGTGCTGGGATTAAAGGCATGTGCCACCATGCCTGGCTAAGCCAAATCTATATTTAGTAGACCAGGCTGTACCACTGGTAGGTAGACAACCTTCTAATTGTGAGCCTTAGTTTTCTCATTTGTAAAATGTGGCTAACATTATTGTTCTCATTACATATCTGGGTTGTTTCAAGTTATCAAATAGAACATTGTATCAAAGATGCTAAAAAATACTCAGCAGCAAACAACCTGATGTGATGTTCACACAAGTGCAATAGTGGTGCATAGCCATGTTGGGAAACCAGCTGTTCCCAATTTGGCTAACTGACCTGATCAGTGGAATGGAACCCATAGCTGAAGCTGGGAAAGAAGTCAGAACTATATCCAAAACTGAGCCCACTCTCCATTAAACTCTCTCTAAAAAATAATGTTTATCATATTTATTTGGTGCTAACTTTATTTTCTGTTGGAGAATCTGCTTCTCTTTTACAGATAGACACAGATCCTAAGGAAAGAACCAGCCCATCATACCTCAAAGGGGCCTCAGCTGAAACTAAGAATAATTGGGGAAACATGCAAGAATGCTCTTTTCTTGGTGAACTGGGAACAAGCACAATGGTGAAGGAGATAGACACAGAGAACAATCACCTCCTACCAAACCACATATGCAGAGACACAGAGGCTCTCAAGATCTCAACACTGAAGCAGACCTAAAATGAACCCAAAATGGCTCAGAGAAATTTGCGGAAGAGGGGCGGAAAGAATGTCAGAGCCATATGTTGGGTCATGATATGCAGAAACATTTCCTCTTACCCAAAACTGAAGACTAACCCCACAATGCATGACCCATATACCCCAACAAGGAGGGTCCCTGTGGATGGGGGAGGACATGGAGGAGGCTAATAATGGTACCAACTTGACTGTATTCAATGACTACAAAAATAAAAAAAAAATGCTAAACAAGCATGCAAGTTCAATCCGATATGAGATTCAGTATGATAATGGTAGAATTATGCATTTATGGTGATAATGGCTCAGACTTTATTTTAGCCACAGAACACCTCAGATGACACACTATTCAACATACCATGACAGATAGGAATGCTTTCGATAAACACAGATCATCTGAATACCACAATAAAATCATTTTATGCAAGATATCACATACACTATTTTCAATATAAGCATTTCATTATAAAAGTATTATTCCCAAGTTAGTAGATCCTTGGCCTTCAGTTAGACATTATACCCATCACCCAACCAGAATTTACCTGAAAAGCATGTTCTGACTCTCTCTCTTCCTGTAGTTTCTAGAAGGCCCCAAAAAATGTTATGAGGATGGGCTGATCAGAAGCCCATCCCCTGAGAGGGTCACCATACTCATTCGCTCTTACTTATTACTGTTGTGAGTGTAGTCCTCACTCTGCAGCCTCAGGAAGTCAAGTTAGTCCTATTTATAGATGACATGATCATGTATATAAGTGACCCAAAATTATCCACCTAAAAACTTCTAAAGGTGATAAATCCCTTCAGCAAAGTTGAAGGATACAAAATCAATGCACAAAAATCATTAGCCTTTCTATATGCAAAGAACAAATGTACAGAGAAAGAAATCAGTGAGGTTGTCCCATTTTCAATAGTTACACACAAAAAATTCAAATACCTTGGAATAACAGTAACCAAACAACAAACAGTAACCAAAGAAAGACCTATATAATGAAAACATAATAACACACAAGAAAGAAATTGAGGAGACATGAGAAGATGTAAAGACCTACAATTCTCCTGGATAGGTGGAATTCATATTGTGAAAATTGCAAGTCTATTAAAAGCAATATACAGATTTAATGCAAAATAAAAATACTAGCATCATTCTTCATAGAGATAGAAAAAATGATCTCAAAATTCATATGGAATGGCAGCAGGCCTCAGATATCTAAATATATCCTCAGCAAAAGAAACACCTTTGGAGCTGGGCGTGGTGGCACATGCCTGTAATCCCAGCACTTGGGAGGCAGAGGTAGGAGTATTACCATGAGTCTGAGGCCAGCCTGAGACTACAGAGTGAATTCCAGATTCCACGTCAACCTGGGCTACAGGGAGACCCTACCTTGAAAAACCAAAACCAAAACAAAACAAAACCAAAAAAAAAAAAAAAAACCCAAAACAAACAACCAAAAACCCCTCAAAAATCATAAAAGAAAGCAACAATTACAACAACAACAACAAAAACCTCTGGAGGTATCACCATACCTGATCTAAAGCTATACTACCAAGCCATAGTAACAAAAATAGCATGGTCTTGGCATAAGAACAAAAACATAGACCAATGGGACAGAGTAGAAGACCTGGTCTGGTAGTTTGAATAGATGGCCACCAATATATTCAGTGTTTTATTACTTTGTAGTTTGCATCTGCACCACCTGGAGGCGGTGTCACTGGGTGGATCTTAAGGTGTGGTGGTGGGTTTCATATTTCAGTCTAAAGATATACAAAGTGTGCCTAGCTGGAGCTCCTGAAGTGTGCTGTGGCTTTTGGCTTTCTAGCTGGTGCTTCTGTCTCTGTGTTTGGTCCTGTGAAAGCTGGCCAGCTTCTTCTGCCATTATGAATCCTCCCCTGGATCTGTAAGCTTCAATAAATCCCTTTCGCTGTAACTGTGCCTGGTCTGGAAGTTTTTCTCAGTGAACATGAACCTGTCTGACCTTTAGGTAAAGTAACTATAGCTACTTGATCTTTGACAAAGTTGCCAGTAATGTAGACTGGAGCAAACACAGCTTCTTCAACAAATGGTGCTGGAAAAATTGGATAACCACATGTAGAAAAATGAAACTACATTCACTCATCTCACCATATACAAAAATAAACTCCAAATGGATTAAATATCTCAATATAAGACCTGAAACTCTTCAACTACTAGATGAAAATATATCTCCTCAACATATGAGTGGGAAAGGACTTCCTGAACAATACCCCAGTAGCCCAGGAAATTAAGGAATTACTCAATCAATGGAATCTCATGAAGGTGAAAAGCTTTTGCACAGACAAACATACCATAAGCAGAGCCAATAGATTACCAACAGAATGGGAGAAAATTTTCACCAGCTGTACTACTGACAGAGGCCTAATATCTAGAATCTACAAAGAATTCAAAACAGTAAACAATTAAAAAAATCAAACAAATCCCTCAAAAAATGGGTTGGAGAACTGAATAGGGAGTCCTCAGAGGAAAAAATTCAAATGACTAATATACACTTAAGAAATATTCAGCATTGCTAACCATCAGGGAAATGCAAATTAAAACAAGTATGAATCTTACTCCAATAAGCATTGCAATCATTATAAAAACAATCAGCAACAGATTTTGGTGAGGATGTGTGGAAGGAGGAACCCTCGTTCACTGTTGGTGGGAATGCAAAAAACTTGTACAGCCACTATTGAAGTCAATATGGAGACTCCTGAAAAAGGTGAATGTGGAACTACCAACAGACTCAGTTATTCCCTTACTGGGAACTTACCCTAAATGTTTCACTCTTCACTACAGAGATATTTGGTCAACCATGTTTATAGTTGCTCAATTCATAATAGCTAAGAACTAGAATCAATCCAGGTGCCCATATTGGATGAATGGATAACAAAGTTTTGGTCCATTTACACAATGAAATTTTATTCAACAGTAAGAAAAATATGATACGATGAAATTTGTAGGAAAATAGATGAACTTGGAACAGAGCACACTCAGCAAACACACACCATCACAGAAAGACAAATGCCACATGTTCATGCCACATTCATCTATGGTTCCTAACCTGTATCACCTTGAGTTGCTGCCATACCTGATAGGCAACTTGAGGCTGAGACAATAGGGATGGAATGGTTGGGGGAAAGGGGAGGTAGAGGTTGGGGGAAAATAAACACAAAATTAAGCCCAAAATGAACTGGGACCATAGAAATCATTCTCCTTGAAGGTAGACTAAAAGATTTAACCCGAAACAGAAGTATACCAGGAGAGTCTAAAAAGAAAGGTCTTGGAGATGATGGGATGAAACCTAACTTTAAAACATTTTGGCTCTGACCTGTAACTCCTAGTGCCAGAAACTGGTATGATCCACATTACACTGTTGATTGTAAAAACCTGCAAGGTCCACAAAATAAGATAGGCTATGTCAAAATACTTGATTACCTGCCTGAGGTAAAAGACAAGACCCTATTTCAAAAGACACCATATACTGCTTAAGGTGGTTTGATTCAGGTGTCTCTCATAAACTTAGGTGTTCTAAATGCTAGATTCCCAGCTGATGGAGATTCGGGAATTAATGCCTCCTGGATGCAGTGTATTGTTGGGGGCAGGCTTATGGGTGTTATAGCCAGTTTTCCCATGCCAGTGTTTGGCACAGTCTCCTGTTCCTGTTGTCCACCTTATGTGGGCCAGGGGGTGATGTCCATCCTGTGCTCATGCCATAATTTTCCCTGCCATTTTGGAGCTTCCCCTTGAGCCTGTAAGCCAAAATAAACTTCTTTTCCCCACAAGCTGCTCTTGGTTGGGTGATTTCTACCAGCAATGTGAACCCAACTGCAACACTGCTGACACAGGACACAGAGGAACCCAGCTGGAATCCTGAAGGGAGCCAGTCCCAGACAGCCCATCTAGTGCTGAGAAACACTAGATGAACTACTGGGGGAAAGTGGCCAACAATGGTGTAAGCACGCAGGGCTCTAAGTTACTCAGAAGCTACCAGCCTGACAAGAAGTACTCACCAGTGCAATGGTGGCACACAGCCTGGGTGGGTAACCAATGGCTTTCTGATTGGCTAAGAGATCCACTCAGTGGAAAGGATCACATATCTGGAGCTGGGAACCTGGTCAGAATCCTATGGAGACAAAGATTATACTCTCCAGTGTCAAGTACCCACTAGTCTTTGACTAAAAGATGGGCTACATCCATCAAAATCCCCCTAACTTAATAATGCTTAATCTACTTAACCTATGCTGACTTCACTCTCTATTGGAGAATCTGTTGTTTTCAGACCCAAGAAGATAAACCACTCCTCACATTTCAGCCAAGTCCTAGATAAAATCACTGAAGAAGTGGGGAGAAGAGCAAGAATTCAGCTTCCATGGTGAGCCTGACAATCAGCACCAGGATGAATGAGATAGATGGTGAGAGTATTCAACATGCACCAAAGCATGGATCAAGAGGCTACTAAGAGCTCATCACTGAAGTAGGCTTGGGCTGGAGAGATGGCTTAGCAGTTAAGGCTTTTGCCCATGAAGCTTAAGGACCCATGTTCAATCTCTCTTCAGATCCCATGTAAACCAGACACACAAAGGTATGCAAATGCAAGGTCACACATGCACACTAAGTGGTGCAAGCATCTGGAGTTCGATTGCAGTGGCTGAGGCCCTGGCATGCCAGTTCTCTCTCCCTCACTCTGTCTCTCTCTTGTATATTTTTGCTCTTTCTAAAAAACAAAACAAAACAAACAAACGAACAAAAAATACCACAACTCAGGAAATTTTCAGAAGAGGGGTGGAAAGATTATAAGAGTCACAGGTTGGGACATCATACCCAAAGGCATTGCCTCCCCCCAATAACTGACTGCCTGACTTCTGCTCCCACAACATGTAATCCATTACCCCATGGGGAACTTACAACCTCACTGAGGAGAACCTCCCAGTGAAAAGGGGCAAGTAGAAGGGAAAAGATGGTGTCAACACATGATGCATACATGCAAAGTATGCTCTTGATTAAAAAATAATAAATCTGCATTCACTTGTATGTATATGTGATTCACTTGTATGTATATGTGATTCACTTGTATGTATATGTGATTCACTTGTATGTATATGTGTGTTGTACGCAGCTCTGGGCAGCTGTGCTTCATATGTTGAGTTGTGTCAAAGAAATCTTTCTCTACAGAGAAAACATTTTCCTCTGCCCTTGTGTCTGGTCCTATCTCCACCATACTTGTATCCGCATTTTCAGTTTTATTATTTGTCATTTTGAGACTGTTATCTACATGAATCACCCAGTATGTACATTTGTGAGGTTCTTATAACTAATGTGAATTATAATTCATTTTTAAAATTTATTTATTTGCAAGGGGAGAGAGAGAGAGATAAAGAGAATAAATATGAGCACACTAGGGTCTCTTACCACTGCAAACAAACTCCAGACCTGTGTGCTACTTTGTGCACCTGGCTTATGTGGGCACTGAGGAATCAAACCCAGGTTGTCAGGCTTTCCAAGTGCCTTTAACTGCTCAGCCATCTCTCTAGCCCCATATAATACATTTTGTAATGTTGTGAGGAATAGCATTGTATGAATGTACCAGGTTTGTTCTAGATAGTTGTTCTTTTTCAGAAAATAATATGTGTATATTTCATCACAGTCTTTAGCTCATATTTTCATTTTCTGAAAAATATTTTGTAATGCAAATATTTTAAAATTTGTTAAAGTCAATTTATTAAATTTTCTTTCATGAATTATGCTTTTGTTGAATTCTTTACTGTCCCTAATCATGGAAGATTTTATTCTACTATCTTTTAATATTTTGCAATTTTATATTTTATATTTAAGACAATGACCGATTTGAATTAATTTTTGTGCACAGCAAGGTCTAGGTTGAAGAACATTTGTAGTTGATAAATGTTTTGGTAATGTGCATACTTTTGTTGGAGCCTTTTGTTTCAGAGCAATTTGTAGGAAAGGCTATCTAGCCCTCATTGAACTGCATGTGACCCACTGTAGAAAGCAACTGGGGTCTGTTCTAGTTTTTCCCTTTGATCTATGAGCATATGTGTCTATCATTTCATCAGTAGTTCACAGTATTGGTACTATAATGGTATTATAAGTCTCTTTATCAGGCACACTGATTCCTCCCACTTAACTCATCATTTTTTCAAAATGTTCACTGTAGAGCATTTTCCTTACTATGTGAATTTTTGGGTAAGTTTTCTATGCTTCTAAAAACCTGCTGAGGATTTGATAGAAATTGTATCAGATATTTGTGCAACAGCTTGAGTTACCTGCTTGCCATGTTGAGTGTGGAGTCTTTAACCCATAAACAGAATGTCCTACCATTTCAGACCTTTGATTTCTTTAATTATCTTCTTTTAATTTTCACCATATATATATATATATATATATATATATATATATATATATATATTGCTAGCTAGATCAGCCACTAAGGTTTGTGGGTTTTTTTTTTATACAAAATCAGTAATTGATACTGTGGCCTTGAAGAGATTATGGAAGAATCTCACATTACTCAGAAAACAAGCCTGTGTACTTTGACCTCACAATGAAAAACTAGAAGGAACAACAAACAATAAACCACATGGAGGAGTGGTGGGGAGGGCATCTGACAGCTCAAATGTGACAAACTCTCAAGCTAAGACCAGACTTCTAGAAAAGGGCAGGGCTATTTCTAGGAGCAACATTAATCTAGCTGTTTTGTAATTTTGATTAACCCTGTGCATTACGATTTGTCCCTAGGTTTTAACTTGGCAAAACGAGCACCTTCATAATGTCTTTGGCTTTTGACAAAAAGTGTTGCTAAGTAAATGTGTTCAAAAAAAGTAATCAATATGGAAGAATTAAAATTGAATTGTGTAGTTCAGAATTGTGCTTTTGAGTAGCTGCCGGCAATTTTCACAATAATCCAACTCAGAGGGTACCTTGTACCTTTCTATTCTATTGTAAAGCTTTCACATGGACATTGTTTCTGCTTATAACATAAGGCATTCAGGACAGATTGTCCATGGTACTTCTGTAAAAAATGTTATTTGTTTTGTCTTAAGAAAATTTTAAAGTTCTTTAAAATTAATAAGGTTATTTTTATAAGCAATTTCTTCAATTTGCTATTAATTTTATCTTGTATTATTGATTCATTTCAATGATTTGTTAAGATTTTAATATGCTCTCAAATATCTCATGAAACAATGCATTCACTGAACCTTGTACCTTAACTGGAAAATTTATTGCTCTGAAGAGAAAAGTGCTATGACTGAAATAAAATCATTTGCCACCACTTATATTTAAATTTTATAGATATACTAAAATGTAATAGCTAATAATCTCCACATAGCAGAAATCTATATTCACAAATAAAGGCTGAAAGCAACTGGCTCATGTAAAACACACACACACACACACACACACACACACACACACACACACACACGCATACAGCTGGACTTGAACCTCAAGGAGCATTTGGAGATGCAGGTATTTATTGCTCATCCTACACATGGAAGTACACTTGACGCCAGAGAGGGCTGAGATCAGCTTCTAACAGTAAATTGAGCCTAGAAACCTCCATTATATTTGATTGCTTGTGGTTCTGGGTGGCGAGGAGCCATGCAATAGAAATAGGAGGCAGGCCCTGGTGCACATAGCTGAAATCTTCATTGCAGCACAGGCAGTGGTGGCTGGGGAAGAGACACTAGAAACAAGCCTGCAGTGTCAGGGTAAGATGACCATCCTTAAAACTACTTGGCAAGGAGGGGAGGCTACACACCTGTGGCCAGACTAGGGTAAAGCAGGGGAACACTGGGGTTCAAGATGTGAGAAGTTATATGCTTTCAGGGCCAGCCCGTTGCACAAGCCCAAGAGTGAGTGGTGTGTAAAATTGTATCTCTGGGTACTTTGTCACATTTTCATTGTACCCCTGGTGGATATGGTTGAAGGGGAAATGATAAAAGAAAAGTTGAAATTGGGAAGTCTGGAACAGTGGCACTTAGCTATCCGTCCAGCACTTGGGAGGCCTTAGCCTTAGCAAGAGGACCATGACTTCTATGTGCATGGACTACATAGTGAGATGGTCTCTCAAAAGCAAACACACAGAAAATAGTTTAGGAAGATAATGAAGTTTAAAACATAAAAATAGCAGTTGAAAGACATGGAGGCAACCTCATAAATATGTTCTACAAGCTCTAGGAGGAAAAGAATAAGGACAAAAAAATGTTGAGAGAGTTAGAAACTGAAGAGTTTCCAAAATTTCAGAAAGATATTAATCCTTTGATTAAGAAAAGTCCATGGATTTTTTTCTTTCTCTCCTTTCTCTACCCCTCCTTTCTCCCTCCCTCCCTCCCTCTCTTTCTTTTCTCCTTCCGTCCCTCCTCTCTTTCTTCCTTCCTTCCTTCCTTCCTTCCTTCCTTCCTTCCTTCCTTCCTTCCTTCCTTCCTTTCTCTCTTTCTTTCTTTCTTTCTCTATCTTTCTTTCTTTCTTTCTTTCTTTCTTTCTTTCTTTCTTTCTTTCTTTCTTTCTTTCTTTCTTTCTTTCTTTCTTTCTTTCTTTCTTTTCCCTTTCTCTTTCTTTCACTTGTGTCCTCAAGCAAGGGAAATGTGTTTTGCTTATAGACTCTAGAGCGATAGGTCAAGTCATTCCATAGACAGAGCACAGTTTTGGTCCTTGATGCTTCTTGCTTTTCTTTGCTCTTGACCACAGTTAAGTGAGCAGCCACAGGGAGGAAGCCTGGCCATTTGGGTCTTGTCAATGTGCCCTTATGATGAACCAATTTAGAGTGAAATAGGTGTAAAGCTTATCTCTCCATTTTAATAGGCACCTCACCACATGGGTGGTGCAGTAAACAGAGGTTAAGTCATGAAGAGCTTAGGGGTAAGGAGTAAATCCTTATTGTATGGGAGAGAGTGGGCTTTGAATAAACAAGTTGAGTGAGATTTGTAAGGTTCTTTGTTTGTTTTAAAGTAATTAAAATGTTCTGGGTTTGATGGACAAAAACAATTATACTTTGGGAATTACTCATTTGGTGTTTTTAAATGAGAGGTTTGGCATCTCTTTCCAGGAGTGAGTAATTTCTTTTGTGGTAAATGCTTGTGTGTAGCTAGCCTACCAGTGACAATTATCCGGAGCATGCAGCCTGAACGTGCCTGGAAAGAACTGCACAAAATCACATGGTAAACATCGGCTCAGCAGATGCTAAGTCAAAAATCCTATCAGTGATAGGAATAGGATCTGAATAAGGTCCCTGGATACTTGGACCAAGGTGTGTGAGTTCATGAGAAGAGTTAGAGCTACAAAGACAGGTATTGAGGCCAAGAAACAAAGGCATCTGAATGCAGCTTAAAAGCAGAACACTGGACTAGGTATGAGACTAATTGTCTGGCCATCGAGGACAGACACAGGAGACACAAAGGTCATTCACCCTGTGGCAGGTGTATTAGTGAATGAAATGAGTGCACAAAGGTGTGGCCGCTGTTTGAGGTAAAAGGAACAGGGCCAGGTGAGAAGAAAGCTTGGTTCTACTTGTATCACGTGGTAGCCCAGAGTTACAAGGCACTAACTTCCACAGATAGATGTTGAGATCTAACTTATAGAAGCCAGAGTGGTTATTTGTGTGGGCTCCAGTGAGCATTACTGTGGTGGTTAGTGTTAGGTGTCTCCTATAAACTTAGTTGTTCTGAATGCTAGGTTCCCAGCTGATGGATATTTGGGAATTAATGCCTCCTGGAGGGAGTGTATTGTTGGGAGTGGACTTATGGGCTTTATAGCCATTTTCCCCATGCCGCTGTTTGGCACACCCTCCTGTTGCTGTGGTCCACCTTATGTTAGTCAGGGGGTGTTGTCCACCCTCTGCTCATGCCATCGTTTTCCCCTGCCATCGTGGAGCTTCCCCTTGAGCCTGTAAGCCAAAATAAATCTCTTTTTCCCAGAAGCTACTCTTGGTTGGGTGATTCTACCAGCAATGCAAACTGGACTGCAACAATCACCTTGATATTGTGTGTGTGTCAGGAGCCTCAAAGTCATCTGGAGATAAACAGCTCCTTAAATGTCCATTTTCCTAACACATCCCATCTCAAATAGAAAATAGATATTTGTCAACTGAGAAATAAATCATTCAGTAGATTGAATACTGCTTCATTCCTTGACTCAGCAAATAATATTATTTATGACTATTAACTATGTTAGGATAAGGCTTTCATATGTCACAAGTCATTTTCACTTACAACATCCTATTGCATCATTAAGAATGAATTAGAGAGATATTATTATGCTGCAAAAGAAACTAAAGCGCAGAGATGTCAATTGTTTTTACCCAAAGCCCCAGGACCAGGAATGCTAGTCCAGGCTTGACTGAGTACAAGTTCAGTATTCTTCCAGGGAGCCATGGGCCCAATTGCTGCCTATGAAATGCTATTTGTGGTTCTGTATTTTGTTCAATTTCCTATTACAAGTACACTAATGAAAGAATGCTAGACTCCAGGAGGACAAAAGTTACCAGATCCAAATTCTTTTCTCTAAGTCCCATAAAAGGTTGTTTTTATTCCCTTGCAGCTTCTATGGCAGTCCAAGAGGAATATATTTTGGAAAAATGTTTCAGTTTCCTGGACTGAAGGTATATCTTACGTGTTCAGAATCATTGCTACACCCACCTTTAAATGTAATACGTTCTAGGGTGGCTTCTGAGTTTCATTTATGGTAGTTTATTAGGGTTTTTATAGGGCTTTGACTTCTGTTAAATTTCATCCAGCTATAAATAGAATGACCAGTTCCTGGACAAGCACAGAGTGGCCAGACTGGGTTTGGCCTGTCTCTGATTTGGTATAGTTGAAAGTCTCATGGCTCAGAAGACAATGTGAGAGCAAAACACATGGTTCCACTTTAAGGAAGTTAGGGAAAGCCTCATTCCAACTGAAACATTCTTTTATTTAAAAAATAATTAGGGCTGGAGAGATCTTAGTGGTTAAGGTATTTGCATATGAAGCCTAAGGACCCAGGTTTGATTCCCCAGAACCCATATAAGCCAGACACACAAGGTAGCACATGTGTCTGGAATTCGTTTTCAGTGGCTAGAGGCCCTGGTGTACTCATTCTACCCCCCTCCCTCAATCTGGCTCTTTGTCTCTCTTTCTTAAATAAATAAACATTTTTAAATATTTAAAAATAATTAAATTCATTTTTTATGTTTTATATTTATTTATTTATTTATTTGAGAGAGAGAATGGGTGTGCCAGGGCCTCTAGCCCTGCAAATGAATTCCAGATGAATGTACCACCTTGTGCAGCTGCCCCTTGTGTGTCTTGGGGAATTAAACCTGGATCCTTTGGCTTTGGAGGCAAGCACCTTCACCACTAAGCCATCCCTCCAGCCCCTTAAATTTATTTTTAACCAGTAGATAAAACCAAATATATGCGTGCTTATAGGAACTGTGTGATGTTTTGATACATGTCTATACAGTAGACTTTGGGTTCAGAGGAAGGTTACAGGAGATAATTATTTTCCCTCTGGGAATACATGGCACATCTTAAAGATGGAGGTAAGAGCTGGAAAGATGAGTGAGTGATTGAAAGGTTAGCTTAGCTTTTTATTAAGTTTTTCGAATTCTAGTCTCACTTTTTAACCCAGCCTGGCCTAGAACTTGCCCAGGCTGCCACCAACTCCTGTCTCAGGCTCTCAATAATAATTTCCATGATCCTGGTGCTCTATTCTCTATTAGACTGGCAGTTGATCCAATGGGCCCCCAGACCTCTATGGCCCAACAAAGTGGAGGAAAGCAGGGAAGAATTATAAGAGGGGATACTTGACAGGCAAGTGGGAGGGCAGGTTACAGGGAGTCTGGCTGGGTACTGGAGTAAAGGAGGGAGTTGATATATAAAACTAAAGTGGTATGAATCCGCTTCATAGAGATCTTCATTTTGATTAACTAATTAAAAGATATAACTCTCTTAATAAGATAATTTTGGAAAAAGCACCCTGTAAGGAGTGGAGAAAGCATTACCCTAAAACCAGAATTGGGTTATCCTCCACTCCATAGTGAGCTGTTGGTGAGGGAGGCCCACGTGCTCCCCAAAACAATGCAGGCCATTGCCAAAGCACTTGGCTACCCACTAGATATAAACAGTACGACCTTTCTCCTGAAGACTCCATAGACTGAAGGCTCAAGACACTGAGAGATAATGCTGGAACTATGGCATATTTTTAGAAGATGAGTTTTCAGACAGCTGGCCCATTAGCTGCATGTGGCTCAGTGGTCTCTGTTCATCTCTCAGGAAGTCTGTAAGAACGTGGAGGGTTTTATGCCTCACTTACCAGAAAGTTGAATCAGAAGTGAATTCATGCTTCTCAACTCAACATTACCTCTGATTTAGTAATGCGTCTAAACTCTTCTAGGCGATTTGATAGTTAATTCCATTTTTTGAGGCCAGCCTGAGAGTACATAGTGATATTTTACTCCATTTGGTGTATTATTGCTTACATTTCAGAGTCAAAACAAGTCTTGACAGTCATAATTCCAGAGTCATAATTTATGGTGGCAGAAAGAAAAACTGATGTTTATGTGGGTCTGCCCCTGGGAACACCCAGGGTATTTATGCCCTGTTTCTTTGGGGAGTGCCCTCTAGCCTCAGTTGTTCCCAGCTGGTGAGAGGACAGGGAACTTGATGTCTCAGAGAGCCTGAGTCAGGTTCTCCCATTGATTCTACGGTGACACCTGGAGTGCTGCTTTCAGTGGTGATTGAGGAATGCTTGCTTCAGTAGTGCCAGAGGAGTGCTGCAGTCAGTGGTGGCTGAGTTGTACTTGCCGTTATGGAACATCTCCTACATCTGTAAACTTCAAATAAATATCCCTTCCCCCATAACTGTGCCTGGTCTGGAGGTCCATCTCAGGGACCTGAAGCTGTCTGCCACAGCAACCTTACGTGCTTGCATCACCTTGTGTGTCTGGCTTGTGTGGGACCTGGAGAGTTGAACATGGGTCCTTAGGGTTCCCAGGCAAATACCTTAACTGCTAAGTCATCTCTCTAGCCCTTCATGGAAATTTCTTTAACTTCTCCTCCGTAGCTGGGAAGCTGTACCTCTGTGTAGCCTTTCATTTAGGATTTCCAACAGTTACGTGTGTCAGGCCACCTGTTGTATTGAACTGGGGTGTTGCCAAGGTGACTGGTCATATTGGATCCACAGATAGGAAGAAGAGAGTGATGGATAATGCTGTTCAGATTGCTGTTTCCTTTCCATTCAGTCCGAGACCCTTGCTGCTCACATCCATAGGCACTCTGTCTCAATTAACTTAATCTAAAATATTCCTACTTGTGCCCAGAGCTTTGTTCCATGGTGGTTCTAAATCCTGCCAAGTTGACAATCAAGATTGACATCACACCATTGTAGTTCAGATATTGATGTAGGCTCTGGGTTACAATGGTAGGTAACATTATGTGTGCCTCCTCTTAAGGAGCATAAAGTCTAGAGAGGCAGAAGAATAAGCATTAGGCAACTAGAATGTAGCACTTACATGAAAACCACATGTAAAATTTAATCTAACATATGAATAGATTTGAAGCTGTAGAAATTAGAATCATGGAGTCCTGAAATGATTTATTTGCAGTATTTAAATGCATAAGAGGATCTCGGATGTGTGGTGGTTGAAACACTGGATTTCTAAGAGGACATAAAAATAGCTACATGATGCTAGGAAGAATGGAGATACCAATGTCAGAACCGCGAAGCTAAGGGAAGGGAAGGAAGGGAAGGAGAACACGCTATAGTCTAAATGGTCTCTCCAAAAATCCACATGCTAAGGTTCAATCCCAAGTGGGAGAGTATGAAGAGGGGGGGCCTCAAACAAATCATGGGGCTTTGCCCTCATTAGTGGTATGAGTGACTTAATAGCAGAGTTTGAAGAGAGCACTTTCTCCTTTCCGTCCTTGTCACTGTGTGAGAACATTCGTGAGGATCAGGTCCTCACCTGACACTGAACCTATGTCGTCTTTATCTTTAACTTCTTTGACTCCAGGACTCTGTGGAAGTTCTGCTGTGTATAGATTATCCTATGTCAGGTACATAGCAGACTAAGAAGGTAGGGAATATGTTGAATTTGGCTTTAGAAGATGATGTTAGTTTCAGATGATCATGGAACATGCCAGGGGAAGTGACCAGCTTATAGTTGGAGAGGTTATCAAATAAGAAAAGAAACAAGGGAAGTGTTGAAGTCAGCTTCATATTGCTGGAACAAACATCATAGATCCAAGCAGAAAGTAACAAGCTTAGCAAGAAAACACAAACACCAGCAAACATAAACTTCCAGAGTTCAAACTGCTCTCTATTCACCTTAGGGCTGGACTCCAAGATACACCCACAATGACATGACCCCCTGTAGCAGGGATCTGTCTGCTAGGGGCTCAAGTGGGAAGTTTCATCAAAAATAACTGTGTTGGAGACAGGGGAAATGGCTTAGTGGTTACAGTATTTGCCTGTAAAGCCTAAGGATCCAGGTTCGATTCCCTAAGATCCACATAAGCCACATGCACAAGGGAGCACATGTGTCTGGAGTTCACATGCAGTGGCTAGAGGCACTGGTGTGCCCATTCTCTCTTTCTCTCTATCTGTCTCTTTCTCTCTCATAAATAAATAAATATTTTAAAAAATGACTCTGTCTATGGGGGCCAAACACTCAAACTATCATATTCAAACTACCACAGAAGGCTTGGAAACAAGTAATGGAGACTGCAGACGAGATCAGGTTTGGAAGCATACACTTGGAGTCATTCATCAAATACTATTAATGGAATATATGAGACTCAGTTCCCTGAGTCTCTGAGAAAGAAAAACAAGGCACCAAAAGAGCAGAGAAGAGCTGGAGAGCTTGCCTAGTGGTTAAGGTGCTTCCTTGTGAAGCCTAAGGACCTATGTTCAACAGATCCCACATAAGCCAGATACATAAGGTGATGCATGTGCAAGGTCGCACATATCTGGAGTCTGATTACAGTGGCTGGAGGCTTTGGCATGCCAATTCTCTCTCTCTCCCTCATTAAAAACAAAACAAAACAAAACAAAACAAAACAAAACAAAACAAAACAAAAAACAGTCTGTTGGGTTTACCTCAAAATTTTTTTTTTAAAAGAGCAGGGTGTTAAGGGTCATTTTAGAGTTTACTTACTTTCTTCAATGGATGGGGTCTTGGCTTGGCTTGACTTCTTGGTTCCATGTGGCTGGGGTGAGTTTTGCCCCAGCTGGTGTGGCATTCCTGCTCCAGCTTCCAGTGTTGCCTGCCAGTGCTGCTTCTTTAACTGTCACCCCGGGCTTGTCCATGAGCAGCTGGATGGCAGCTGGGGATTGCTGATCTTTCCTTCCCAGGGTCACTTAGCTATAAATATCATATAAATACACTTTAATTTAGATTGAAGCCCTTTCCCCTAAGTGGTCTCAGACCTTGTCAATTTCAGAAATGTATTATTTCCCCACTGCCTAGAGATTTCTGCTTTCTTTTCACACCAGATCAGACAGATGGACTGGCTGAATATGTTGGGGCCCAGAGACGTGATCTTTCTGCTTTGCTGCACTCTGTCTCTCACCCCACTGATGTTCATGTCTTTAACCCTGGACTGCCCTGTTGTAACCTTTGCCTCTTTTTGTACTGACCCTCAACTAAAATGTTGGCATACGTCCAAGGCTGGGACAATAGGGACAATAAAGAATTCTAAACATGGACTTCTTCTGGTCATAGAGTGGAGCAAGTCCAAACCAGGAAGCGATGAATATGCCTGTGATATTTTATTCTTCTTTTTCTCCGTTTCTATAGTCATCACAGCAGGTTGGAAAAGCGGCACCCTTCCATGATGTCCCCGCACAACTGGCGTTAGTGGGAACCTTTGCAAAACTTTATCCATTTGTTTTTGGCTCTATTGTCATCAAAAATTTCCCAAGTGGCTGTCACAAATGAGGTGGCAATCTAATTTGGAAGCCTAGACATTCTACATACTCAGCTTTCCAGAATGGAAACAAAAGAAATCATAATGGAAACTAAAAATAGCTATGTTACAGATTTTCTGAGAAGCAGGTATTTTTAATGTTACTTTTAAACTTAATATTCCAGCCATTAACAGTTAGTGAAGTAACCAGAAACGGTGATAGGAAAACTCATTTGCTAATTTTACTCATGAACAATTTTTTTGGTTGTAACCTATACTTACGAACAATAACAAAAAGAAAGCAGAATGGATGAGAGTTTAGAATAAAATGCAACTGGCCTTACGTTCTCTCCACATTTCCTCCTTTGCTGCCCATTGCTCTTATCTGTAACAAGGCCTCAAGTTTGAGGCCAGGCTGAACAACACTGTAAGCACCAGACCAGTTTGGTTTACATACCCAACCAAAAAAGCTGTATTATTGCCCTGGCCAGTGTCTTAGAGGCGCTCCA
Source organism: Jaculus jaculus (assembly GCF_020740685.1). Classification (NCBI taxonomy): domain Eukaryota; kingdom Metazoa; phylum Chordata; class Mammalia; order Rodentia; family Dipodidae; genus Jaculus; species Jaculus jaculus. The sequence continues at coordinate 40,110,622 of NC_059109.1, read as the reverse complement.
GAGTGAGTTCATAAAATGTCACATTTTAAAAAGCTGCTATGCTGTCATTTTGTTGTTTGAATAAGTACAATATTTAGTGAATTATGAATAAATAAAATGCATTCATGAATTCACTGAAGAACATGCAAGTTGTTTTCAAGACAGACTATTAAAACTTCTGCAACTGATATTTTTATTCTAATTAAGATGGCAAAGGAAACATGCAAGTATAAACAGAAGACAAACTTCTAAAAGTGTAATGTTACTTTTCAGAGTTTAAATAGCTCTCCATTTACATCCCATCGTTTTCTACAGTCCTGACGTGTCTGTCCTTTATGTTCTTGTCCAAATTTATAACACAAGGAGACTCAACAGCAATGCAAAAGTCAACAGTAAACATTGATGTGGTCACGTAGCAGAGCTCTTCCACTTTACGGATATTAGACGTTTGTGCTCAGTAAAGAATGAGCTCTGGTCACAGCATATGCAATAAGTGGTTTGGCATCATGTGACTTAAGAGTTTCTGAAAAGCTCTTTGGTATTTTTTTTCTTAATAACTCGATTTATTAAAGATTGCTGGATCAAGGACTCAGGAAGTTTGCTTGCGTACCTACTATGCTCCCTGGCATTTCCACCACTCCCCTTCCTATACACGATCCTACCTGCCTCTTTGTGCACCCTTGTAGCTGCTACTCAAAAACCGTAGCAGTTGTACATACTAATCAGGTGCCATATAGTGTTTGAGACATGCATATGATGCATCACATTTGTTTTTATTCTCCACTAGAGACAATCACATATATTTGTGTTCATATAAGTATATATTGTATGTTGGACGTATTCATCCTCAATCTCAACCCTCCATTGTTATGTCCCGCACCCTCTCGTTAGCCCCTCCTGTTCCCCTAGATTTTTCTTCAGGGTTCTTTAAAAATATTTTATTTTCAAGCAGAGAGAAGAGAGATGTGCATCTGACTTTATGGGAGTACTAAGGAATCAAACTCAGGTCATTAAGCTTTGCAGGCAAGTGCCTTAATTGCTAAGCCATCTTTCCAGCCATTCTTCAGTAGTTTAAAGTTTCCACTATCGAGCTCTCTCTCACTTCCTAGGTTAAGTATTCCAATGTTTTAAATTTTTAGTCCTTTTTCTTTAGAATCAGATTTGCCTGAGGTATAAGAATGTACACAGACACAGACAGACAGACAGACAGACAGACACACACACAGATTCTCTATTCTTAGTTCTTTTCCTTATCTTTCCTCTTGGGTTGCAACTTTAAATGATCATGTTTTAAGGCATATTTTCTTATACTAAGTATTCTAAAAGTTGAAAGTAAACATAAATTTTATGAATTGCACAAAAAGTAAGTATATGAAAGTTACTCATTTTTCCAAAGTAGTAATAGTAAACCTTTTCAGCAAGAGATATTTTGAAAAAAAACCAAATGAGAAAAAACAAACCCTCCCTACTTGTAATAGAAATCTGATATATACATTTGTATTTTCTTTTGCAGCATTCTGGCATTTCCCACGTAGTTATGAGAAACAAAACTTAGTAAATAATGTTGTGTGACTTCCATGACTATTTCGTAACTAATTATTTTCTATTCCTTTAGTACATTAATAAAACTCTTCATTCAGCTCAACATAGTAAGAAAGCATCACATTGAACGACCAGAAAAAAGTCTCTTACTGTTTACCACAAAAGTGATTTATTACTTGCTAACTTTTGTTGACTCTCAGATGACCATTATAGTATTATTTTTGACACTATCTTGTTTTTCATTCAGAGTAGTTGTAGATTTTATCATGTTTTTGTAACGAATTGATAATCTGCATGTACCACAATGTGCAGTAAAAAAAAAACAAAACAAAAAAAACAAAAAAACAGATGAATAACAGCATGAAATCGCCACATTTATGTGTTTAAAGAGTTTATTTTGGGTTTCTCCAAATTACTTTTTGCTTTGGTATTATGAAAACATATTGACACTAGAATTCTTGTGCAAAGAATGTGCTTCTTAACGGGCAGGAGGATAATGGAAATTGAAAACAAATGCTTCTCGGACACCCTCCATCCAGCGTGGAAGGACTTCCACTCGGCTGCGCGCTGCACTGCTGGCCAGCTGGGTCCATGTGCCAACAGCTCTTCACCTTAAGAAGAAAGCACTTAGGGGTAGCTGGTCGTGGGAAGTGCTTTGTGAGGGCGTGGCCACCTGCTGCATTGTTTTGCTCATATTTACAGTCCACACGGGCTGTTTCGCTGTTTCTGTACAGTTGGGTGAATTCCTATTGTTGAAAAAGGAGGCAGTGAAAGCTTGAAATTGAGAGGAAGATTTAACCAGTGCTCCCAGGATGAAGGGGAACGCTGGGCAATCCACAGTACCGGGGAGCAGAGTGTCAGCTCCGGTCTGAGACTCGGCCTCTCTCACTGGGACCTCAGACAATGGACCTATCCAGGTTTTCTTATGAAAGCACTGAGAGTAGCTTTGTCACCAGCCACCTACCTCTGTGCCCCCCTCTGCTCCTTTTCCAGTGAGCTGGAAGAGATTTCTTTCATGTAGGCTTCCCTGGGTAGGCATGTTTTGGCCACACTCCAGTCATTTATTGGACATTGTATGCAGGATTGGAAGACTTTTTTTTTTTTTTTTTTCTAAAAGGAACCAGCTAATAAATCTTCCAGATTTATAGTTGTATGGCCTCTGCTACAACTATTCAATTCTGAAAGCAGCAGGCACTCAATTCCAAAGTAGATCAACATAAGCAAATGGACTCATCTGTGTCCATGCATCTTCATACACACTGTTGGAGAGTCCACAGGCTGCAGTTTACTGATTTGTTTCAGAAGTCAAGTTACTTTTCCTTCATCTATTACTTATGGGTACATTAATTTGACAAGTCTGTATTGGACATGCATATATTATTATGTATATAAAGCTGGAAGATACATACTCAGTTGATCTTGGACGGGACTCTAGGTCCCTGAAGTTAGAGTGTTATCCTAGGCGTTCTAAATTTCACTTCATTTCAACAGAGAGGACCAGTGAGATGAGCTTACCAAGCAAATTAATAATTGCAAAAATATCCAAATAATTATTTTTCATAAAATCTCAAGTTTAGAAAAGATTGTAATTAGTCTGCATTTATACTGAAATGATTCCTTTGTCTCTAAGCATAAAATAAATGTACAAGCACTCAGAGTTTTATCACTTTACATGAAGGTCGGCTAGAATATACGAGGAGGGGGGGATTAAGCATTGTATGAACATATAATGAGGCTTAACAGTATGAACAGCAATGTATTTTAAATATATGTACACTGGTCAAGAGATTAATAGGTATAATAATGCTATGTAATACAATTTACAATAAAATGTAGTGAAGAATTTTAAGTCTATTCATACATTAATATTAAGGACAAGGCATGATCACACATATACACACATAAATAATATGTATGTGAAGCTTGTAATGTAAAATTAATGTACATACTAGTCTGTTGAGTTTTCTAGGGTGCTTTGTGATTCCTTAAATTAGTGTTATCTCAGATTTCTGCTTATAATGTGACTGAAATCATGGATAAGGAATGGATGGGAAAAGAAAAGCAAGAACATACATTTCTGACTAAAAAGAGAAAGTTAAGCCAAGAATTGTCTATACTTCCAGCATGTCGGAGGAAAGGGCAGCAAAAATCATGAGTTTGAGGCTAGATTTGGATACATAGTAAGATTTGAATTAAGAAAAAAGTTAAATCATGAAAAATACATATAAGATGGAGAATTGACCACAAATTTTCCAGAGTAGAAGAGGTAGAAATTTCATTAATATTTTTATGAGTACTGTAAGTTTGATAGCAAAACTGAACAAATTTACTAAAATAAAGATTTATAGATTAATATGTCTTTGGAAAAGTAGTAAACAGAATATTAGCAAAATGAACTTAGTTACATTGTAAGTTTAATAAGTTTAATGCAAAGTTGGTTTAACATTTAATAGCTTGCAATTTACTCATAGGCCTTATAAAGTAGAAAAGCTATATGATTCCATTAATGATCAAAAAACATCTGGTAAGCTTAAATATCTATTCATTGATAGAACAAAAAATACTCTTTGCACTTGAAAACATCTATGGAAATCATTAGTGGCCTTAGAAACAATGACATTGATTATGACCACTTTGATTCAACAATGAACTATAATTCACCAGTTTAATAAGATAAAAATAAATATAAACTTGCACTATGTGGAAAATTTAAAGAATCAATAGATATGCTATTAAAATAACTTATCAACATCATTTACAAAAAATAGATATAAAAGTTCATTATATATATATATATATATATATATATATATGTAGCAAATAACCTTAATTTGAAATATAAAATCATTAAAAGTGCATCAAAAAGGTAAAATGACTCAGGAACAATATAATAAAGGATATATAAAACTTAGCCATCGTATTAAACATTTACTGAGAGAAATTAAAGACCTAATTGTAAAGGTTTCTTATGTATTTTCTCAATCATATGTACTTTTATTGAATGGAGGGAAAGCAGTAAATATTTTTCAAAATTGTACAAAGGTGGGGAGAAGAGATGTTCTATGCTTTATCTATTCAATTTTAATTTTTTGGCTTAATTATAATATAGATTATTCACTAAAATGTTGAAACTTGGAATTCAGAATGAATTAAGGTACAGTCCTAAGACCTTGAATAAATATTTATGCACTTGTATTTGTATTTAGGGAAGGCAACCACTAAACCACTAAATTCAATGCTATAAAGCAATGAGATTGTAAGCTAAAATGGAATGTATACACAATGCATTTATTAGTTGAAGGAACTTAGGCGATATCATAAGACTGACTTTTCTTCTGATCTTTAAGGGACAAATCAGTATTTTCCAAGTGTGTGTGTGTGTGTGTGTGTGTGTGTGTGTGTGTGTGTATTTTGTATTTGAGTGAGAGTAAGGGCTGTGAACTCTATGAAGAGGAGTTTACATGAGAAATAGTGCAGAAGAATGAGACTTTCTTATTTAGATATTGTACTTGTATTACTAACTTGTAGTTTAGAGGTAGTAAACGTCTTCAGTTGATTTCTGGGAGGCTGGGACCTCTTATGAAGGCATTTGTTCTTGATGTTCAACTTTTCTATTCATGGGTTAATTTTCAAAATGGAGAAAGGAGAAGAATATCTTGGAAAACTATTTGACATATAGACTCCAAGATTCCATCCATAGAAATTCAGATTTAGTAGATATGGAGGCTTAGGAAGTTTGACCATGATGACTTTTGAAGGGCCGGTTGTAGGCAGTTTTCTAAGTAGGCATTTTAACCTTTTTACTTATTTGCAAGCAGAAAGAGAGATAGAAAGAAGGGAGAGAATGGATTGCTAGGGCCTCCAGCCACTGCAAACAAACTCCATATACATGCCCCACTATGCATTTGGCTTTACGTGAGTACTGGGGTATCAAATCCAGGTCACTAGACTTTGTAGGCGAGCACCTTAACTGCTGAGACATCTCTCCAGCATGAAGTAGGCATTTTATAATTAACACTTACTGGAGTTATTTTTGCAAATAACAGGCTTTCATAAAGAACTCTGGAAAGGGTGTGGAACACTAGTTAGAAGAGGGGAGAAAAAAAATAGTGGAGGAGTCTTGAGGCAAGAAGGACAGAGAGGAAATGGTTACAAAAACTCAAGGGATAGCTGACCAATTTAGAGTCATTTCTCTTGCAATTCATGGTGTCTGTGTGGATATGGCCTCTGTGGTGAATGCTCTGAACATGGGGAGTTCATCCCAGAAGTATGAAACCTTCAATGACCAGCTTTGTGCCCCATGAGTCCCCAATAGTTTCTTCCAAGTGGAGTGAGGAGAATGCATGCCCATGACAACCTCTATCGGGCATATGAATTTTATATCCTGAGCTTTCCAAGTTATTCATCTTCCCCCCTGCACTTGAATATGGTGATACCACCTTTTAGATGGCAGTACAGCCACTTTTACCTGACCTTGCATCAAACTAAATTTAGTATGTTTTTGTGTCCTGGTCTTATGCTGGCAAGTCAGTCAGTTAGTCTGTCAACCTATCTGTTTGTCTGGCTCTCTTTCTTTTCAGAGTTTTTTTTTTTTTTTTTCCACATACTCTCCCCCCAGTGATCAATGAGCAATGAGTGAGCTTCTGGGCTCATGTCAGCTAGTGCTAATAGGCTAATGTATTCTGTTCCACCTCTTGCTGAACATAAGTATGGAAGAATAAATAAATAAACCCAGAAGCTTAATACTTTGGTCATTATCCCGTAATCTATCCTAACCTTCTGGTACATGTCTGGGACATGGTGTTCAAAGTGTTGAAGGTTCTTGATTAAATATGTAAGTGTGTATCAGAGAAGGTGGGCCACTGAGCGCCTTGAGCCAGGAGAAAGTTTTCTCTGAAGATCATGAGTGAGAGGATTCATTCTAGCAGCAAGGCTCTCAGCACCTCCAGCATGGAAGAGGAACAGCTCCAGGCTAGCCAAGTGGATCCGAAACCAGAAAGGGGAGATGGGATCCATCTTAGACTGTTCCCTGGACACGCAAATCTGACTGATGTTTGGAAATGACATTTTGTATTTGAGGCTGGAAATCACTTAATCTGTGGAGATTTTCTGGCTTGGGTTTCAGACGTCTCCACGGATTTTAGAGTTGAATATTTGTCCTTTGGATTTAAAGATGAAATAAGGATGTTAAAATCAGAACTAAATTCTGCCTTCAGGAGAAAATCTATGCATAGGATCCCTAAGCATGTGCTAGACTCTGGCTCTGCACCAACCAACCAGCTTGGCCTCAGAACACGGCTGAATGGCCAAGGAGACGGTACCTGGTCCCAGCTTACACTGGTGAAGAATGAGCCTGAGGCCTCTTCTCAGTGTCCTCAGTGGTAAATTAAGAAAAAAAGGACTAAGTAAGCATTTCTTCCTCTTCTTCTGCTCTCCAGTTTAGACATCAATATGGAAAAATGTTCATTATTTAACTTTCTCTGTTCAGCCACAGATTATTTTAACACTCCTTGGAGCCTCTAAGCCCCTCCTTAAGAACTTCATATTTTAATGTCAAAACAAGTCTAAAAGATCAGGAGGCTTTGTGCATGGAGCCTGGCTCAGGGAAGCTGAACTATTTTGCAGCCAGAGCCCTGTGGTTTAGGGTCAGATTTAATGCACCATGTCTTGCACAAGTATGGAGCTTGCTTTTCCATTTCAGACACATCTCTAGTTTCGTACAGATTTAGTGTTACCAGTCTTTGCTATTACTCTGCTTTTTCTTTGTAAGTTATTCATCTTTTCCTGGTTCCCTGTTTCTACTTCATGGGGGCCTTCCTCTGATTGTCCATGTTGTCTCTATGATGGCTGGGGTTTGAGTGCCTTTCTCCTGACTGCCTGTATAGTCCCTATGACGGCTGGAGTTCGAGGCTGGGGGTCTAAACTGGATTCAGTGGCTCCTGGGGAAAACAAGGTAGTGGGAAATAAACTATCCCCAAACAAGTTCAGAGTCCACCTCCTCCAACTTATTTATGCGTTTGCTCCCTGGAGGATGAGTGAGCAAGAATAAAAAATGTGCTTGGCAAGAATTCACACTGGTACTCAGGTGCTTGTCCCTTCCAGTCCTGATTTTAGCCAACCTTTCAATTTTTCTATATAAAATAGGTAAATGAGACAGTTGAACACATCTCTTTTGCTCTTGGGTCAAGAAACAGCATATTCAGAGCCTAGCTGCTCAGGAACATGGAAGAGACACCAGCCACAGTGAGCTGTGCTGTTGAACTTATGTTGGAAAACTGTGCTAATTACGAGGGTGAAGACAGAGGGCATGGAAGGAATTCAGATTACACCTCAAAGGAATCTCTATTTCTCAATTCCACTGGGGCAAAGTACTGTTAGCTGGGCACTGTTGGCCTGCCATGGCATTTTGGAATTTCAGAGTGTTAGGGCTAGTGTTCAGTAAGGAGCGTAGTTGCCCCCGGCTCTCAGTCCTTGCTTATGACTGGCTGATGAGCCTGTGGAGATGCAGATGGAAGGCATTCAAGGGGATATGGAGGAAGCTTGAAAAAGTCAAGGAAAAACATCCATGGTATAGACATGTATGGAGGTATGGTTTCTTCCACCAGGCTAAACCTAAATCTGACTTAAATTTTATCTGGATGTTCATGATTTAAAGTGGGAGTTAAAGACAGATTGCATGCAACTTTTGCCCTTAAGGACATAAGGAAGATAAAGGTGTACCAAACTACCCTAATATCAAGTAGATCAGGGCAGAGTTAAGTGCTTGAACAGTGTACATGATGGGTTGATTACTATGGGGCCAAGCCATGTTTCATGAAAGTACCATTTAGGCTTATTGGGTGTATGAGGCTTGGTTATATAAAGATGGAAAAGAGACTGTCTGACACAGGGGAGGGGACTGTCTGACACAAGCATTTAGCAGAGTGACCTGATCAAAGCCATGATAGCAATGAGCTACTTTGGTTAATGTCACAGAGGCTATAGGATTGCAGGATGAATTTCCTATTATATGCTGTGGTGATGAGAAGGAGGCAGGCCATGAAGGAAGAGGTTAAGAAGAGGAGTCTGATGTTTAGATGTAACTGTAGGAGAATATTGGCCGTTTTCACTGACTTTGCACTAGTTTAAGAAGCCAGTAGGATAGAAAATGAGATATCAAATGGACAGTCTGGGAAAGGCTGAAAGTAAAGGTACAGGCCAGAACTGAGCTACAAACGTGGGGTGGAGACAGATGAAGGAAGCCAAAGGCTAGCGTGGGTTGCCCGAGGAGAGATTCTAGAGAAACGAGGCACTAAAGTCTATTGGGGGAAACTGGAAGGAAACAGGCCTGGGTCTAGGAATTTCCTATGTGCCAGCAGCCACTGGTTCTCACGCTAGAAGTGATCCGGCTGAAGCGAGTGGAGACAGGTGGGCCTGATGAAAGGCATGAAGATGGAATTTTGAATCTGCAGTCTGTGTCCAAGTGGTGGCCTTCCTGGTGCTAGTATGAGAAGTGTCACATCTCAGAAACAACCTTTCCACCAATCTCAGACAAACTAGAATAGTTGGTCACTTTACATATGTGAAGCCTCACTGGTTAGGACACCTTGAAGAAATAACTTTTCTTGCTGCCTTTTCCCCCCATCATGATCCTCCTGCCTCAACCTTCCAAGTTCTGGAATTATAAGTGTGTGCTTTTATAGCTGGCTCGTTTCTTGTTTTCTTAATGGAAAATCAACCCTTTTCTGCTGAGATGAATGTATTCCATAAAGGTACTTCTTCCAGACCCCCCCCCCCCGCCACAACATGATTGTGTATATAAAGCATACAGCTTCATTTGGATGTGAATAGTAAAATTGGCCCCTGGGTATGCCATTTGTACCTGCAAGTAGCAAAATGGGCTCCAGCTTTGATGAAAAACTATTCTAGTTTGGAAGTTTGAGACACTGTGTCTAGGTGGGTTCTAGTAGCGGGTGAATGATGGAAAAGTCTTAAGCAGACATGAAGAAATGCCAGGCTTGGTATGTGATTCAAGCCTCCAGCTTGTTAGGAAACTGAGAATTGATGGCTCCTAAGAGGTCTTTGTAAATGATGGTTTCACTAACTTAATACAAACAAGCTGTCTATTGATTCTCTAGCTCCTCTCTGGGCAATTGTTCTTGGGCAAAGCCTCATACAAAGTATGTCTGAGGTATTCTCTAGATTCTCCACATGTGTTCTCAAACTATACCAAAAAAGTAGGAAAAAAAAAATCAATGGTTCTTATTTTGGAGGAATTAAAATTCAATTGTGAGGTAAACACACCTGAGATGATAATAATAACTGTCAGAAGAATCTGCAAAAGAATCCATGTGTAGGGGCATGAAAGTCAGAAGAAGGGTGTAGGTGTGGCAGAAATCCATTAGGGTTTCATGGACTTTGCACAACTGTCAGGTTCATGACATTAGAGAAAGCTAGACCCAAGTCTTTCCTTGCTGAAGTCTTTATTCACTTCTATCCTTTCACTTTTTTCACATTAAAAATATTTTAGGGCTGGAGAGATGGCTTAGCGGTTAAGTGCTTGCCTGTGAAGCTTAAGAACCCTGGTTCGAGGATCCATTCCCCAGGACCCTTGTTAGCCAGATGCACAAGGGGGCGCAGGCATCTTGAGTTCATTTGCAGTGGCTGGAGGCCCTGGCGCGCCCATTCTCTCTCTCTCTGCTTCTTTCTCTTTCTGTCTGTCACTCTCAAATAAATGAATAAAAATGAGCAAAAACAAATATTTTATTTATTTATTTACTAGCAAAAAGGGATATAAGATAGACACACAGAGAGAAAATGAGAGAGAGAGAGAGAGAGAGAGAGAGGGAGGGAGGGAGGGAGGGAGGGAGAATGGGCATGCCAGGGCTTCTACAAATGAACTCCAGATGCACGTGCCACGATATCTAGCTTTATGTGGATGCTTGGGAATAAGCAAGGGTCATTAGGCTTTGTAGGCAAGCACCTTGACCATTGGGCCATCTCTCTGGCCCATATCCTTTTACTTTTATCATCAGAGGCTGTGTTTAAACTATGATGAATGAAGTGTAAGGCAGAACAGAAGTTTCAACTTGCTACCCTCCCCTCCATTCACTCCCAGACAGATGATAGCAGCCCTAATTTGTTTCTTGCTCAGCTGCAAATTTTGTATCCAGCCTTGATCCGTGGGTACATTATTACCCTGTGAATTACCATATCAGACTGAGGATAACCGAGCTGCCAAGAGGCTCATCATTATTTCTTTTATCTCTTCCTTACATTTGCCAAAGCAGAGGAGTTGGAATAATTTCTCTGACACTTGCTTGATTTACAACTATGGCCAAATAAGTTACAACAGCATTTATTCTTTATACTGTTAGTTCAATGACTTTTGTCAAATCAGTTCCACAAATCAAAGGAAGCCCAGGGCTCAGATAGGTCACTTTGCTAAGGTTTCTGTGTGACCTATTGATTAGAAAATAACTCTCCTTCATTTGACCTTGAGTTGACCATTGTAGGGTTTTTATTAACAGCCCGACCAGTAGAAACTAAACACCCTGAGTAATTCACTTGTTTCCTGGTGGGGGCCCAAATTGGGGTACATTCCTAGTGAAGCAAATCTCTTTAGGACATGTCACAATCTCCATGCATTTTCATTTCTTTAGAAAAGGAGAAATGCAGTTGTGTATGTAGTTGGCAACAGGACTACCTGAAACAGGGTCTGGATGTTAAACAGGGGTGGCAGGAGCCAGCTCAGGGTGGGTGGAATGACACACAGGCTGTGCCGAAAGGCAGTGGGGAATGGAATGGGTGTTCTGGGTGTTTTGTACGTGGTGATGACATGCGGTCTGTCTTTTGCACTGTGTCTTTCACTGAACTTGCACAGTTGGGCAGTTCCTTCCTGTAGGTTGATGTCCCAACTCTTGTGTTGGTCTAGTGTGGTTAACATGGGGAAATATAAAGATAAAAGAACTCGGAGAAGTTGTGACTCAAGGGTATGCTTGAAGGCCACCGGGTCAATTTTCCTGTCTCAACATTGTGTCTGATTCCTTGATACATACTTTTATGTGTTGATTGAATGAATGATCGCATGGACCTCAGTAAGAGCTATTTCTTGATGGAAAGGGGAGACTAACAGACTTTCCCTTGTTTTAGCAGCCCTTATCATGACAGATCACACACATAGAAGCCAAGCCAATCTTGCAACCATTTCAATGACTCATTACCTCCTCTCCCTCACCCTCTTCCCAGTATATAGCATCAGCCAGGGTTTGGTAAGTATTTCGAAACAGGACAGTGAATCTTTGGTCAAATGTCTTTGCTGAGCCAGCAGGTCTGGTTAATGTGGCTCTGGCACGAAAGGTGGAATCCCGCCCCACCCATTGCTACCTGCTGCTGGACAGGAGCCTGGAGTCCAGCACCCTCGGTCCCCTGTGGGACTTGTCTCCCTGCTCCCTGGTGTTACCACCTAGATATGCAGAGAAGTGATGCTGGGACTTGAAAAGCTGCATCTTCCAACATGTTTGGACTTAGGTTATCACTCTCTGGAAAGCTTTGCACGACTCTTAACATTCATGAAAAATCATGCTTTCACCACATTAGGAGACTGAAGCCAAACATTTGGTAGATTTCTGCTCAAGTCTGGATGATTTTGAAGGATGAAAGATACATGCTTCACAGCCTTACCCCTGCAGAGCACGCATGGTGAGGTGTTTTTTAGCTCACACACACACATATGCACACACAGATATAGACTCATACATAAATACACAGAGGGATATACACACAAACACATAGATACAATATACACATGGTCACATACAGACACACACATGCAAAGACACACAAATATAACCATGTGAAAAGATACACACATAGTCCCACACATAGACACACACATCATGACACACAGAGACACATACACACACACACACAGGCACAAACATACACATGGTCACACATTAACACACCTGCAAAGACTAACACAGATATAGCCACATGAACAGATATACACATGGTCCCCCACACAGACATAGAAACAGATTCACACAGAAATACACATGCACAGACATACAGATAGACTCAAACACATAGATACAAAAATAGACACAGACAGGCAAAAAAAAATGCATGCATAAGCACACATACAGTTATACAGATGGTGGAAATGAAGATAAAATATTCAGACAGGTTTACAGAGATATTTCTCAAATATAAAATTCTGATGCAGAAATGACTTCCTGAAATGAATAACGACTGGATATGAGCAGTTGAAAAGATAGAAGCTTGATCAAGTCATTTCCGACCTAGCCAGGAGAGCTCCCCTTTGATTTGGGCTGCATTTGAATCATGTCTGTGATGACGCAGGGTGGATATGTGCCTGCAATGGCTTTCTTCATTCCTCCAATAAAACCTGATTCAGGAAGAATGGCAAGTTCTGGTCTAAGTTTGATGATGGCTCAGGCTACATGTGAATAGCTCTGGATTTATATCCGAATTGTTCCGGAAGAGTCAGAGCTGTTTCAGCAAAGGCCAAATCAAACAAGCTCCCGCTGCAGCGTTCCCACCTCGGTGAGGCCTCCCTGGACTCCTTTTCAGATGAGTTGGACCCTGTTGGCCTGAAGTCACTGCACAGGTTGCACATTGGCCAGGGCATATTATCCTTCAGGAAATTTCTTTATTTAGAATGTATTTATTTGTAATAAAACCAAAAATATTTCCAGTGCCTGGGTGCATTTATGTAGGAGATAATCAGCAACGAACATGAAGCCTTTCTTTTATCATCTTTGGACCATGAAGGAAATGGCCCGGAACAATACCTATGAAGGTTGCCAGACTGAAGGAAAGATGAGTCTTGTCCATTGTTAAATACAAAAGCCTCCTCCCTGTCTGCATGTCTAGTTTTATTAGGAGCCATATGTTTATCTTGCATGAACTTACGACCCAATGATAAACACCTTGGCTGCTGAACCAATTTCCTATCTCAAGCCTTTTACCTGGGCCAGCTGAGGGCCTGTCTCTCTCTGCTGGCCACTGGACCCTGTTGTATCCTCACTGTGGGCCTTGCAACCAGACAACTGTGAGTGTCCTGTAACTCTGTTTTGAGCCCTTGTGACTGGCTAATGCATGAGTGGCAAAGAACAGAGAGAAAATGGTCAGACAATATTCCCAGAAGTCCTGATTCTGACCCATATTTGTCCTCTGGATGGAAGACAAAGGCTCTAAGTGTTCAGCTAAGCAGACACAGTGACCCTTCTGTGTGAGAAGGACCTGGAAGGACATGACAGTGCAAGTCACACACTGAGGGTTCTGAGTAAGTCACAGGAAGCTGTGTGGACCCTAAACATTGCAAGCTACAAGAATATTTCACAGTAATTTCCTAACTCCCCTTTCTGCTTTTTTTTTTTCAATTTTAGAGAGAGAGAGAGAGAGAGAAAGAAAGAGAGAGAATTGGTGCCCCAGGGCCTCAGCCACTGCAATCGAACTCCAAATCCATGCACCACCTAGTGGGCATGTGCAACCTTGCACTTGCCTCACCTTTGTGCAACTGGCTAAAGTGGGATCTTCAGTGTTGAGCATGGGTCCTTAGGCTTGGCGGGCAAGTGCCTTAACTGCTAAGCAATACACCCCCCCCCCCCCACCCAGCACCGACTCTCCTTTTCTCCAGTACACTGTCAAGTGAGCCTTCTGGGAGCAGTCCCTGGGTGTCCTCTCTCCTAGAAATCTCACAGACTTCAGGAGATACACTCCATTTCCTGTTCCTGAAGCACGCTTCCACATGTCTTCTCTTAGTTGGATCCTTCTTTCCCTTCAAGCCTGTTTTCTCTGAAGCCTTCCACTGACTAAGCAGGCGCCACAGGGTTGGCACTTCTCCACCACAGCATCAACCTCACATCTCACAGAACACTTACCACATTTACATCTTCACTTGTCATCCTTCCCCTGCAGAGTGAACTTCATGGAATAAATACAACACCTTTGTTGTGACTGCTTTACATCCAGTACTGAGCCAGCAACTGAGGGCCATATTGAATAAAAGAATGAGCCTATTGTCAGACCTTGAAAAAGACCTGAATCTTGCATTAGTTTCCCCAAAATAGGTAGTAAACAGCTTTGCCTTTGTTCCCCTTTTCAAACTAGGAGAGTGGAGAAGAGACCCTGTAAGAGAGGACAGAAGATACTTCCAGCAAGACTTTTATTATTATCCAAGAAAAATATTAGTAGGCTAAGCTAACACCTATGTGCTGAGCCCAGACATGCCTGGCCCTCCAGCTACCTTGCCAACACTTCCCACTCTATTAGAGTTGACTATAGAATTATTGACACATCATTTACCCACTGGCACCCTCTCAGCAAGGATTAATCATCCCAAGAAGACTTGTTTATGCACTTGATTGATTTTGATAATGATTGGTACCAGACCCTTTACAACCAGTTCATGGAAGGCCAAGAACCTTGCTACTGATGTTATTCTCAGTAATACTAATTTAGGTCCTTTCAGCTCCATTCTACTCAAAACACTCTTAACTGAACTCCTAAAGTGTAATTGAGTGTGATTAAAGAAACTGCTCACTAAGCCATTTGAGGTATAGCATTTGGTTACTGAGGTGAGGGCTGGCTGATCTTTTTGGAAACTTTCAGTTGTTGTACAGTTCTGTAGAGGGGAGATTCTGGTGAACTTATTCATCCATAGTGCCTAGAGTGGGCAGTAATGGAAGAACACCACCCACACCAGGTCCTTACTCTTTCTAGTTGCCCCTTTTCTCTCTCATTTCTCTTACTTCGCATCTCTACACTTGATGCATTGCTTACTTTCTTCACCCTCTTCTTTGTAGAGACACACACAGACAACCTGAGGATATCAGCCTCGCCCCTGTCGTTAGCTGCGGGTATGGACAGTTGGCTGAATCTAACCTGGATCAGAAAGATATTCCAGTGCCTTACCACAGGAATGGTATGGGCTTCACTTGGCACCTACTATGGGTCAGGTACCATAAACCTCACTTCTGAAATTATTCATGATGCTCTATAACAAAGACATCAAGCAAAGAAAGACCTTGTGCTCTAACATACATGCACACTTATGTACATATCACACATGAACATATATAGAAGTTAGCTGTGACAAAATGGTATATTGGAGAGAGCATGCCAAGTCAAAGGAGGTCAGTGGCTATATAATTTTTTCTTATGGTTTTGCTAATGAGTGAGATATTGTCAGCTCTTTTGATTGAGCTCAAGTGAATACAGAAATACACATGACTTATGTGACATTTTCCAAAATTTAAATCATGACATTAGAAAAAAAAATATGAGCTCAGATCTGAATATAACTCATAGCCATCAATGCATAAGTCTGGTTTGCCTAAGAAATAAAGACTTATTTTTGAGCCTGTTAGTACAACTAGAACTGGTGGATTAACTTTATGGCCTTGAGCCACTGTGATTTGCCTAAAGATGGCTTTCACTGTATATTCCCTACTGTGTCAATGGACTTTGATCCTCAGCTACCATGTATTGGTTTTTCAATGCCCTGTTGTCCTCTGGAATAGTTACCTGGGTTGTTGCCGTCCATGTTGTGGGGCCCTCACAAGGTGCCTCTACAAATTGCTCAGAGACCTGCCTTTCCTTGAATGGCCCTGGATTGTTCTGGTTTCCATTTCGCTTCCTTTGTGTTGGGTTCTGCCTTCCCTGAATTCATGTCTAGAACTGCCTTCTGTTTTACATATCCCATATGTTCTCCTACTGAAGGCTGGGTAATTATTCACAAACATTTATTCTTCTTCCTAGACATACTAGAGGACCTTTTCCAGTCTTATTTGCAGATAAATGACCATGTGGTTGCCCACTGGGGTTTGCATGCAGGCTTCCTTACCTAACCATTTTCCTAGTATTGATTTGCTTCCTGTAACCAAAGCAACATTATAAGTCCAGCATAGCATATGGCAGAATATATGCATCTGACTTGATGTGGGTATTAGTGAATAGAACACAGGTAGTTAGGCCTTGAAGGCTGCACCTTAATATTGATTCATCTCTCCAGCCCAACACTTACTGTTTTGAGGGTCCAGTAACTCATTTTGGGGTCATGACATAAGAGAAACAGTAATTCTGGCCTATCAGACATGAAGCTAGATCTTATCTACTTCATCCATCTTTAAAGTCACTGGGACCAAGATCAGGCTAATTTTAATAGATTGGAATTTCAGCTCATTATGATAATATACAAACCATGTGTCAACTTAAGTTCACTATTTTCCCAAAGTCAATGGCATTTGCACTCCTGGCCCCCAAGACTTTGAAGACTGAGTTAGGGGAACCATACCGAGTCCCTTTGCTAGGAAGACTGCTCTCAGAGCTCACTTTAAGCAACAGGGTCCCAAAACAGTAGCTTCTCAACTCCTCACAATATGTAGAACTATCCTCTGAGGAGAATCTGAACATGGAAACATGGTTGAAGTTGGGGTGAAGTCTAAAGAGAGAAGCAGGACTGTGCAATGCTGTGCAAGTATTTCCAGGGGCCATTTGCTCTCTGGTTATGTGCATTGTGTTATTATGACAAGACAGGAAGTTGCTTTTCCTGTCAACATTTGTTCTAACTTGTTCTTTTGGAAGATGAGGTAGACAGAGAGGGAAAGAAAGGAGTGAAGTAACAAACCTTATAAATCACACTTTAAATGGAGTTCTGCATATTACAATGGCTTAGAGAGTTAACAAGCTGAATACAATAAAAGGGGAAATCCCTTATGCACAAGTTGTGCCATTCCTGTATTGTGCAAAGCTGTGTCTTCAATGTCAAGGCCGTCACATACAGAAACGCTGTCCCCAGCAGGAAGCCAGAGCTGCCAGTCCATGCACTTGTTGAGTTGCCCCATAACTTTGACACATTTCCTTCTCTTCTCCAACAGACCCATGCTGCAGCACTGTGCCATTGGGCAATGACCTTTTCACACTTTCAAGTCATGCTCGTCATTTTGCAATTACAAACTTAATAGATAACATCTGTGTCAATGTCTGTTTTGAGCTTTCCTGATTGGTTAAGCCTTTGGACAAAGATCTATTCTTTTGAACTAGCAACATCCAAAGTATGCAGGTAGGCATTTAATGATATTTTCACCTAATTTACTTTCAAAGCCCTTCAGACTTTCCAGTGTAATTGGCACCTGGGTTGGAACCAGGCTAAGAAGTTGAGCCCAAATGACAAAAAGGTTTGTGAGTATTATGAGCAGGTGGAGAGAGGGTATTACTTTTAATTAGGGGCTTATTTCGAATGGAAATGTGTTGTAATCGGAACCACTCTGTGCCCTGTGGTGGACAATTAAGGGGGGGGAGATGCAGGAACAATGAGAAGCTTGTTGGAACTTTATCTGAACTCTGCTTGCTTTCCATACCTCAATTGTCCAGACAACGGTCCTGTCCAACATGGTGACATAACCATAGGGGAGTTCTCAGATCGTAGACAGGCCCGGATGGTGGGGAATGAAGAGAGAGCACACAAGAGGATGGATCACTGCAAGGCACTGAGCTGCCTGGAGTCTCTTCTAACTGCTGCTTCCAAATCTGGATGTAAACTTTAGAATCTCTCTCTCTCTTCTGTCAGTGTGGGAGCCTCTCTCCTTTTGAAATACGTGGGTTCTTTTGACATAATATGGGATGGGGAAAGAGGGCAATATAGGACCTTACTTGAGAGAACTCTGTCAGGGAACAGGTATACCTTGAGAAGGAGTTAGAGCAGAAATTTGGAGAGGGTGTAAATTCATTAAATAACTTGTTCAAAGGAGCATTTTGAAGTGAAGTTGATTAAGGTTCTCAGGAGAAATAAAGCTTGTGTTCTGGAAGAGAGGGCTCTTCTTTCCCCTGGAAGGGAATTGATTAAGAGGGCAGTTTGTGATGGGTCAGAGGGAGAGCAGTGTAACTTTCAAAGAGGAAACTAGGACTGACTTATGAAAGATTTTTTAAAGTATTATTTCATAACTTATCCATGCAGTGGGGCCAATGAAGTTATGATAAGTAAAATTAAGCATAGTAAAGGAAGCACTAAAGGAAAAAAGAGAAACACTAAGGAAGAAGTATATCGAATTTCATTCATCTACTAATAAATATTTCTGTTTATAAAATTTTTATCAAAATTATTTCTTTCTTTATAAACCTCAGCTATAGTTGCTGTTCCTTGTGATAGGTAAGAAAGTTTGGGCTGAGGAAGGTATTCCAGGTAAGAAATTCAGGGCTGGGGATCTGGCTTAGTGGTTAAGGTGCTTGCCTGTAAAGCCTGAATACTCAGGTTCATTTTTCCAATACCCATGTAAACCAGGTGCACAAGGTAGCACATGCATCTGGAGTTAATTTGCAATAGGTAGAGGCCCTGGTGTGCCCATTCTCTCTCTCTCTCTCTCTCTGTCATAAATCAATAAATATACATATAGTTTTAAAAAGGAAATTCAGATTATATTGGCAGGCAATTCAAACAAAGGGCATTATTATCTATATTTTTTTAAGTCACTCTTTGGGAAGGACATATCTAAGAGAAGCAAATTCAAAGCCTGAGGTGAGAGGAAGATGGAAACTCAGCCTGGTGTATACCTTGTGGTAAGCAGACTTGTAGGCTTGCTCTCTGATGAAGTCAAGTTAGATGTGATGCCCCTGTGAGCATTAGCTAGATTGGAGGTAAAGGTGCCTAGCAGTAAGGTTGAGGGAGGGGCTCATAGGAGGAATGCCCACTAAAGATAGCTGTGCAGCCATGGTGCGCTGTGTGGATCTTCAGTACTCTGCTTTTATTTATCAATAACCAAATCATCATGGTAGAACAAATAGAGTCTAGGGCCTTCTTTGATAATCATTTCAGTTGCAGTAAGGTTTTAACAGCTTGTAAACAAAGTGTTCTGCAAGTGGCCCATTAATTCAACTTTATTAAAACTGAATGTTGGTGAGAATATAGTTTGCCTTTAAAGAAGATGTACGGGTAGGCTCAGCCGTTGGTTGTCATTTCCTGGCAAAAAAAGTTTTCTGTATCTGCACCCTCATTGACCAATGAGGTCCAAGAACCTCCAGCTTTGGAGTTCTATCTCAAAGCTCTCAGTTTTCCATGAGCCTTTGAACAGAAAGCACTGCTTCAAAGAGTAAGAGAGCCTGAGGCCAGGAATGGTTCCTCTGGAATATTTCTGGAAGGGTGTACTTGGTAAAAAAGAAAAGAAAGAAAGAAAGAGAAAAAAATCAGCTTGTAAACAAAGTAGTTCTGAGGCTTAAAAGTTAAAATGAAAATTAAAAGGACGTAATTTTGGGGCTGGAGGAAGCCTAACAACCTGGGTTTGATCTCCCAGTACCCATGTAAAGCCAGGTACACAAAGTGGCGCATGCATCTGGAGTTTGTTTGCAGTGGGTAGAGGCCAAGGTGTGTCCATTCATTCTCTGTCTGCTTCTCTTCTCTTTGTCCTTCTCTGCTTGAAAATAAATAATTCTTAGAAATGATGCAATTTATTTGTCTCTTCCTCAGTTCCCTGTTATTTATATACATTATCTCTTAGTTTGACACAATTTCTGCAAGATAGTTGGTATCATTGCTAGTTATGTGCAAGGACTTTAAAAACATTCTACCTACAAAGCCTTTCTCAACTTTAAGGCCACTCACAACAACAAAAACTTTTGCTGCTGGCTGTTGCAAATTGACACCCCACAGACAATCCCACCCTGCACATTGAATGGTCTGCCTCCAATCTTGCTGTTGGGTGTGATAGTCAGGTTCACGTCATGTGTGTCTATGGCACATATCGCTTGTATGGTCCTATGCTAGTAGACTTGGATCTTGGGTCTATGTATAATGAAGATGCCTGAATTGGGGTTGGGAGTAACAATTGCAGTGTAGAAAACTACCCGACCAGAACTGAGTGCAGGAATCTGCTGAACTGAAAAAGAAAAAAAAAAAAAAGTTGTGCTACTTGGTCTTCTTAGAGTATGGTTATAAAATAGCTGAGGAAAAAAAAAAAACCCAACAAATACTGGGAAGTTATTGAGACAAAGGAACTTACCTACTGTTAATGACAATGAAAAAAGCCATACAGCATTGTAAGTACAGAGGGCCCTTAAAACATTTCTAATGTCTTCTTGGATGGTTTAAATAACCTTTAACATTTTTAAACATATTTATTTATTTATCTATTCATTCATTTACAACTAGAGAGGGAGATATACAGACACAGAGACATATAGACAGAATGGGCACACCAGGGCCTCCAGCCACTGCAAACGAATTCCAGATGCATGTGCAACTTTGTGCATCTGGCTTTATGTGGGCACTGGGGAATTGAACCAGGGTTGTTAGGCTTTGCAGGCAAGCACCTTAGCCACTAATCAACCTCTCCAGCCCTTAATAACCTTTTTTTTTTGTTGTTTGTTTTTTTGTTTTTTTGAGGTAGGATACCTCTCTGGTCCAGGCTGACCTGGAATTAACTATGTAGTCTCAAGTGGCCTTGAACTCATGGAGATCCACCTACTTCTGCCTCCTGAGTGCTGGAATTAAAGGCATGTGCATGATGCCCGGCTTAAATAACCTTTTAAAACTCTAGTTGCACCTGCAAAATCTCATTCTGAAGAATAGGAAATGTAAGAAGAGATGTCAAAGGCACTTAACTTCTTTCTTTGAGATTGTTCCTGAATCTACTCAGGTTGTACCTGCATCACTGTGAGCACAATGGCATTCATAGTAGCAGAGATCATTTTCTGCTACATAGAGTAGCTTCTCTGAGTATTCATAAGAAGCTTGCAGTTAATCCTTGATGAAACTTGTGAGGACTTAGATGCTTTCTTATCTGTTCTCCACTTAGGCATGATTGTATCTGTCTACAAAGACCAGGTTTGGCTGTGTAGTGTTTATAATTAAAACTTCTAGGATGACTGAATCTTTCACCTTTCACTTCTGGATTATAAAGACTCTATAAATAAGATCTTCTATCAAATGTCCACTTGACAGTTGTGTAAATGCTTTTCTCCAAGGCCAAAGGCAGGAGCCCTTCTGAAATCCTCTGCAAGACTCGAGAAGGGGACAGATGGGAACGGATCCCAGTGAGAAGAATCACTCAGTGAGACAGTGCTATGTACATGAAAGTGCTGGGGGCCAGAGCTCAGAAGCCACCAGAGAATGTCTTTAAACGGCAGGGCTCAGCTCTGGGGCTCTGTGGGAGCTCTTAAGAGCGACATTTGGAGTGGATGAGTCAGTGCTGGGGTCTTGACTTCTTAGGAAGTCTGTCATTGTGTAGGTACATTCCAAAGCTCCAGTGTATCATTGAGCCTCAGTGCGCCCTTCCCTTAAAAACTTGTCACTTAAGCCAAAAATAAGATGAAGAAACGTACAAACTATGTGAAAAATGCTCTGAAGAAAACATTTTCATGTCAAGTTTACCCCTTCAAATGGAGCCACATCTCTAACCTGACTTGAGTCCCAGGCTGAGGTCTGTGCTTTGGGATTTGAGTATCTCTGGCATGATGACCACAGGATAAATCATTAGAAGTTGGTCTGTCACAAGGGCTTTCACAGTTGCTTACATTTTTATGGCCTGTCAAAGCAGAGGACAGAACCATCTGTAGAGTATAGCCCATGTACATTCTTTTTTCATCAGTGTTTTCACACGCACATTCACGAATATTCTTCTTGATCTAGAATTTCCTCTCATCCACCATTCCTTATGTCCAAAGTGCCCAGGGAAAGTAGCTTCTGATCCTCACCCTGGCACAATGGCAAAGGTTAACTGGTGCTTCACTCAAGACAGTGCAATCTTATGATGAGGGAGTTGGCAGCTCCCAGATGAACTCTGGCTTCCCATTATTCTTACTTTTATTGTCCTGTGGTTAGTGATGAATTTTGTTGAACCAAAATGTTAAAATCCACAGTTGTGGATCCCATTGGTATTTCATCTTAAAACAATTATGGAAGGAACTGAACATAAAAATAAAAGGAACATTAAGTTCATTGCACTTAGGGGAAAAAATGACAATTCCATGTTGGAGTTGAAGATCTAAAAATGGATAAGCCATGGCTCCTCTTCCATGAAGACCACAGTCCATGTGAAGGGGATTTCAGGCCGAGACACACTGATAAATCACTAATCCCAGCACATAAGAATGAGCCATGGAACACAAGGATTTAACAGAAATGGACTTTGAGTATGCTGGGAGGAGGAAGACTTTAGAAAGAGCACAGTGTGAATTTTCAATATCCATCACATCCTGACACATGTACCGTGTGATGAGGGACCTTGGTAGAGAGAGCAAATGCAAAGGTATATGTGTCACTCATGGCCTCTTTCAGAGGTCAGTGAGCATTCAGAGATGGCTGACATCATGAGGTTTTGTGGGGACACTTGAGGGGATACTGAAGAAGTCAGCGAGGGCTGGTATATAGGTAGATTTCTTTCCTTGGACTTAGTACGAACTGTGTTTATTGATAATTTTATGTATCAGATATTTTGATCGTCATCCCATCCTATTACCTTCTTTTGTTCCCCCCTTGTCCCTTTCCACTAAACCACTTCTTTCCCCCAGCTAGTCTGTCTTATATTTTGATTGTGGTGTCTCTTTGCTCTACACCATCATCCACGATGGATTGTTGATGAGCTCCATCTTGTGCAGGTCTTGTGGAGGTAACAGCAGCTGCTGTGAGGTCATGAAGGCACTCCGCATCTGGAAGACAGCATTGCAAAGCTTTCCCCTCTATCATTTTTTTTTTTGGTTTTTGGTTTTTCCAGGTAGGGTCTCACTCTGGCCCAGGCTGACCTGGAATTCACTATGTCATCTTAGGGTGACCTTGAACTCATGGTGATCCTCTTAATTCTGCCTCCCAAGTGATGGGATAAAAGGTGTGTGCCACCACACCCGACTTCTATCCACTACCTCTTCCTCTACGCGCACTGAAATTTGGAGGGTGTCGTAAAAATGTCTCATTTAGTGTTGAACACTCAACAGTCACTTCTTCCCAGAACTTTCATGAGTTTTGTGTTTTCTCAACAGTCACTCTCGTCTTCAAAAAGAAGCTTCTCAATCAAAGGTGAGAAGCACTCATTTATGGGGATAAACATAAATATTTAGAGGGCAATTTGATAGGCACCACATATCTATGTAGCCAAAAAACATTTGTAGCTTCTCCCGCTAGGACTTCTTACCTTCCCATCCATAGGCTTTTGACTAGGGTTTTCAGTACTAGGCATGAATTACCTCCCACTGGAGCTCAAGTCCAACCAGAGAGTGAGACGTTGGTTAGCTCCATAATAGTCATGCCACTATTGCATCGGTTTGGCACATCTTGCCTTGCCAGCTGGCTGAAAAGCTCCCACAGGTGCCCACTGATGATTTATACTGTTGATAACCTTTCTGTCGTATCCACCTTCATAGCACTCTCTAGCACTGAGACAGCTAAAGAGCAGGGAGGAAGCTTCTGGCTCAGTTGCAGTTTGACTTTTCAGCATCCTGCAAACAAAACATGGGGTGTCTTCAGCAAGAAAGTCTTGCCCTCTAGTTCTGATGGCCAACTAAGAGTACCGGAAATAGCATGCATTGTTTAAGGGCCCCAGAAGAAAGCTTCCCTGATCAACAACTCACTGGGAGTTATCCTACCCCTGGCATGGGATTTTGCTATAAGAACTACTTATGGCTTCTAGTAGCATATCATGTCATTTTCAAAGAGGTGAGTGGGATAATGTCATTGTGGGAAATGGTAGTTTTTCTGCAAAGTGTTTCTGATTGTAGTTGCTTGGTTCAAGTGTAGTTGACTGAGTTCTTCTGGTTCAATGATCTAGACCTCTGCACTGGCTATGGAATGCATAGAGCTCTCTAGGGTTAATGTTCTCTTCCATGGTGTAGGGCAATCTGTTTTTAATTATGTATACAGTCGCATGCTGTCTATTACCTTATTTTATTTAAACTTGATAGACACAGGCAGATTTTATGAATATTTGTCTCTTTATTGCTTATGGGCACATGGATTTTCACTTCTGAGCCTCCTTGCAGTTTCTTTCCAATTAAGCAAAATGTTCTTCTGAGAAGTCAGAGAAGTTTGTAGAGAATGCAGTGAGCTTGAAAATCCTAACACAGCATTACTAAAAGGCTAAACAGGATCATGCATTTATGGTCCACAACTAACACTGCTAGGGTCTCCAGTATAAGATGGGCTGTCCTTCATGTCAGCATTGGGGCATGGGTGACACCATTTCTCTCATCTGCCAGCTCTCTTTTGCTCATGCTCACTCACCATCAAGCAATGCCTCTTACAGCCACACCCTGTGCTAGTGATTCGGTAGTCAGTAAGAAATTTAAGAAATATATTTTGTTTATTCATTTATTATGAGAGGGAGAAAAAGATGCAGATGGAGAGAGAGAGAGAGGGACTTGGAATGCCAAGGCCTCTAGACAACCCAAATGAACTCCAGATGCATAGACCACCTTGTGTATCTGGTTTTACATGGGTACTGGGGAATTGAACCTGTGTCCTTTGGCTTTGTCAGCAAGTGCCCTAACAACTAAGCCATGTCTCCAGCCCAATAATTTTTTTTTTATTAATTAGTTTGTATTCAGCAAATACAGTCAGTTTGGTACCATTATTAGGCCCATCCATGACCTACCCCTTCCCCATTGGCCCCTCCTTTTGAGGTATATGGGTCATGCATTGTGGAGTTAGCCCACAGTTATGAGTCTCTGCATATCATGACCCAACATGTGGCTCTGACATTCTTTCCACCCCCTCTTCTGAAAACTTTCCCTGAGCCACGTTGGGTTCATTTTTGGTCTGCTTCAGTTATAGGTGTCTGAGGCTCTGGCTGTCTGATTTGGTAGGAGTTGATTTTTCTCTGTGTTGGTCTCCTTCACCCTTGTGCTGGAATCTGGTTCATCAGGAAAACAGCACCCTTGCTTGTTTCACCAATTTTTCTTAGTTTCAGCTGGGGCCCTTTTGTGGTATGATGGGGTGGCTCTCTCCTTAGGATCTACATCCATCTGAAAAAGAGAAGCAGATTATCCAATGGAAAGTAAGTTAGCACCAGGACAAATGAGATAACCCTTACTTTTTTATAGAGAATTTAATAGGTGTAAGCCCTCTTGTAGACCATGATTGATGGTAGCTTGATATTGGAGAGTGGGCTTATGTTTGGATATGGTTCTGACTTCTTTCCCAGCTCCAGCTATGGATCCCATACCACTGAGGGGATCAGTTAACCAAATTAAGAGCAGTTGGTTCCTCACCATGGCTGTGTGCCACTATTGCACTTGTGTGGGCATCACAACAGGTTATTTGATGCTAAGTATGTTAGACCATGAGTTGCTTGGACAAATATTAGTCATTTTCCCCCAGTTGCCCATGTAGCACCTCCTGGCACTAGATATTAAAAAGAAAAGTTGCCCTTTTTAAACTTTTTTCTTGATAAATGTCATGTACATTCACTAACCTAAATATGGTCTTATTCTCTTATACCAAAGTCCACATTCATTGTAGTTGAGAAAGAAAATGCAATATCAAAAACTATGAAGTCACTGGGTTTGGAGTATAAGTATACCTACCATTTAATAATTTAAGGATTAAATAGTTTGATAGTTGGTGAATGTTTAGGTCGATGTTGCATAACTAGAAGTGTTGGAAACACTTAGAAGAGGCTGCTACACAGATTCACTAGCACACTTGTAGGGGGAGTTACATTTGCATTACAAGGAATTCCTACATTCAACTTATGACCTAAAAACTTTTATCAACACAAATGCATCACAAGCTTTGATTGTCCATAATATTTGAGTCAACATATTTGACTCAGTTATGCTTAGTTACAGAATAAAAATCTGTCTAATGTCTTTTTAAAATCTTATTTGGTGCACGGAGGTATATATTTGACAATATTGGTAGTTGGGGAGGGGTAAAGCAAAAGAGGAGGATGTAGAAAAGGGGTTAGTTCTGCTAATGGTTTCTGAAATAATTGAGGTCAGACTTGACATAAGAAAATTTCAAAGATAGCAGTGGTGAGTATAAATACTGAGCCTTTTCAACAACACAAATATCCGACTTGATTTGAATATCAGCGTTCTCTAGTGATACATGCTATATTCTCCGCTTGAGATTTTCATGGATCTCACACTATTAATAGTCTCTATGCTTATTTTATTCTTTTCTGTGTACATTCCCAGTCAACTAATGGAAAACACTTATGGGAAGATATAATAGCAGAAAATATATCTGATGCTTCTCATATGAGTAAGTGAATTTCTATTTTCAGTGGTTTAGATTTTAAGATTTGCCAAGGCTTTTAGCCTTGAGTTTTTCTTCCCTTCTAAGACTTGTTTGGCTTCAAGACATCCTTGTCCTGCTTAAAGGAATGACTTCTTTGAAATGAATGTTAAATCAAGACTACTGTCTTGCCAGCCTGTTAATGAATGGGTTGATTTTTTTTTTCTTTTCTGAATGTGTAAAATTAGATTTTGTTTGTATACAGTTTTATTTTTATTTTATATTCCACCTCAGCCTCTATTTGCCTCCAACCTTTTAGGCTGCCCAGGGGCATATACTGTGGGAAGGAAGTTAAGTATTGCCTTAGGGAAATATCATAAAAGGTTGAGGCAATATTTATGGATAGGAAGTCTGGTCATGAGAAATCATGTTTTTAAAGGTTAGATAATTGCTTGGAAAGGCATGAATGAAAGACTGAATTGATTACGTTGAGAAAATCTGCCTGAAAAAAGAATCCACAGGAAAGTGGCCACTTGTTGGGCAGTTCTCCAAGTGACTAGCCTTGTAAATTACTCTACTTATTGCACCATGTGCTTGGTGAATCTTTGTTTACAGTTGGAAAAAATTATATTCAGATTTATGGTTAGATAACACTCACAATAGTGTATTATTATTTCTGGTCTTTTCTATTTTCAACAAAATTTCATATCTATTTTTGGGTGAAATCATTAGTGAAATAGAAGCCTAGACTGAGAGCTAATGATTTGCTAGACCTACTAGCATGTGTTTCCCCAGGGAACCTGAAGAGGCCAGTAGATAATGTGACAGTTCTTCAATTTTTAATAAAGATAAGAACTTTACACAGGTTCCTTAACATCTCTGAGCCTTGATGGCATTACTGATACTGGGTTAAGAGTGTAACCAGGTATTTTCCCTTCACAATCTAATGCTCTGTTATTTTTATAAAGTCTGGTAGACAAGTAGAGTCCAGTAGTTATAAATGGCCCCATTTTGCTGAAGAGAAAAAAGGTAAAGTGAGTGTCTGATAACAGATAAGATCCTGAGGAACCAACACTTCACCACCCTGGCTTGGTTTCAGTCAAGTGTCGAGACTGGTGGGACACTTTTGGCCCAAGAGGATCTCTCTGTGGCTTTGGACAGGGACAGTTGATCATAGAATACAAATGACTTTAGGTAGGGGAGCAGAAAATTCAGCTGTTCCATAGAAGAGGTCTGATCTAGAAGGAATTACTGAAGCTGTTTCTCTGGGTGAAATGGAAGTTCTGGGAGGTCTGAGGTGCTCACATCTGTGAACAGCTGCACAGTCCATGGTCAGGAGGTAGAGTAGCTGCTAAAGTAAAGCAGTGCTTGCCAGCCGTCCAGGGGCAGGGTCTGTGGAGAAGGTTAACCTTTTCCATGGAATCAATCCCTTTAGATCCAGTGGCTCTTAATGGTGTGCCACTGGCTATTTTAAGAATTTGTTGATGGCTTTACAATCATTTTGTAAATTCACTTTGCACCACTGTATGTTTCTGCCAATAATCTCACTGGGTTATAATAAACTTAAAGCTAATAATTGATAAGCACTTATAGGAATAGGCCTAAAATTTAATTCTTAGAAATACTAATTCATTGTATATTAAAGATTTGATCTTGGGATTCAGAAAGTTTAACAACAACCCAAAAGGCACTCTGAACCCAAGTGAGCTGGGCTACAGCACAGAGAAAGCACCTTGTCACAGGTTTCCTGAATCCTAGCTCAGACACACTGGCTCAAAATGCCTTAGAATTCCAGTGTTTCTAGATATGTTCTGCAAATGAATGTGTTCTTTCTCAGTTTCAACCTAAAAAGAAAACCCAAGTCTCCTGTCAAGTGAGTTAGCCAAATTTTGACAAAATACATACACACAAAGTAAAGACGAGTTTGTTCTGACCGACCATCTGGCTATGCTCCTAGCCTGGCATCATCGTGGAGTATTCAGTTTCCAAGTTCCCAGGTGACAGAAGGCCTCACTTCATACAAACATGGGTATTCATCAGCTCTTTGTACAGTAGAAGAATCTTTCTTAGAAGAAGAGACTAGATACAACTTGCTTTGGAGCAGCATAATCAGAGGAATAACTGAACATGCAAGTTGAGAATTTTGAACTCAAAATGTGGTGTTGAGCAGCAGATAACCAACCAGACTGAGGATAGCAATGGAAGGCAGATCCAGATCTCAGTAGAACCTGCAATGGTTCCATAACAAGACTGGGTATTGGAGTTTGAGTGCAATGGAGACTGTGAATGTATGTAGATGCTGATTTTCTCAATTCCTGGCCGGCTTAAAGAAATCATTCTGAACACAGAATGTTTCCTATGGACATTAATTCATCTGACTTTACTGAACTGAAGTCCAAGAAATAAAACTGACATGGGTGGTCACATGTGTCCATTTCATTTCTGATAGCTTCTTTGTGACACAGAATTTACATGGAAATAATGGAGAAGTCTTTGTATGTCATTTTTTATTACTAACATCCTTTACTCTTTATTGTTCAACTGTTGGAAAAGTTGGCAGTGCTAGACGACATATATTTTAGGCCTTGTGAGCTCTATATGGTCTCTATAATATATTTAGCTTTCTCCTAACTCTAGATTAAAACTGTCTTTGTACAAAGGAGTACAAAAAGAATGCATGCAGTTTCTTTGCTCCCCAGCATAGACTGCTGACCTCTCTATAGGTTACTTCAACACTGAATGTAAGATTATTTTGTGTTTATATTTTTTTCTGATGGGAAGCACAGTTCACCAAGAGAAAAATTCTGTTTATATACATTTACCATTGAAAGAGGAAGATACTAAAGCCATATATATGAGAAGTAGTGTTTTCTCAACTTGAGTCCTCGAATTAGAGCCATTTAGTAGTTAAGTCTGTGGGGAAAGCTGACTTACTCACACATGAGTATGTGTGTATATATACAACTTAAATCAATTCTAAGGACAGTAGGAGACTGTCATAGTGGTTGATATAAAATGATAAGGACTATTAAGGTGGTTGCCATCAAAATGGCTCGAGTGCGTAGGCACTGGTCTAAGCAGCCTTTTAGCATCCTAGAAGCATATATTTCTTATGGGCAGGTACCACCTTGTACCAGGGCAGTGGGCTTGGATCGCATGATGGGCTGGACCATAGTCTCACTCAGTCTCTCTGATGAGTACGCTTCTTCAGCATCACATTCCGGTCCTGCATAGATGGACTCAGATTAAGAGATAACATGGGAAGTTAATCAGTAACTTGGTGGCCTATAAAATCTGGAGATATAGAACTGCTCCCAAGTGGATGGTTTTGTGTGTCTATTATTTTAAAACAGAATATTATTTATTTCAGAATAATCACAAAAATTGGTGATTTTTTTTTAGAGCATGGGCATAGTTAAGAAAAACAAAGCCCAAGAGGGAAGAAGTAGTTGCAACAATAGAAGTGGATGAGACAAGACGGCCAGGTAGAATCCTGAGGCCTGAACTACTTATTCCCTCACTTTTGTGGGTGTTTCCTGGGGATGACACAGGTATGAAAGACCCTCTCCTGCCCCACAGTGGGTCTGTTCTCATAAGAAACAACATGGTGGACTGGTGAATCAGGAAGGAGCGACTTTGTACAGGCAGGTTGGTCTAGGTGGGTTGTTGCTGTGGTGCAGAGAAGTAGGGAGTGAGGTGCAGTGAAAACTCAACAGGGATGGGAACGTGTGGGAAGGAGACAAAGAATTTTGGCCCTCTCATCCTCCTTTCGCCTTCTCAGCAGAGGCTGGTAGCAGGAATTACTAGGCCTTGTCGAGTCTGGTATGGCAGGAAAGCCAGCAACTAGTAGCATTTCTGCTCGTTCATCTGGCACTGATGCTTAACAGCACAAACACTTTATTGAGGAAACTGGCAGATGCAAACATGGCACCTAATTGGATGAGCAAGGCACACACAGCAGAGAGGACTCTTACAGATAATAAACTCAGGGAAATTAGTTCACTACTTAGTTTGGGCTAAATAATTTTTGTCACAATGCCTCTTTTTCTTGGTGTCAGGACATTGTCACATAGCTCAGACAGCCCTGCAACTTACCATAGAGCCAAGCCTGGCCTTCACTTCCTGAGAATGTGACATTTTGCCTTCAAGAGCAGTGCCAGGTAAGGATTCAGAAAGCACCCATGCAGATAATTTTCTGTTGAGTCTGAGGTGAGGCTTAGCCTACACAGGAGATAGAGAAGAATCTATCAAGTCCATAATTTAGTGTGTGAGGAGGAAAGGTCAAGAAATGTCCAGTGAGGAGAGTAAATTCAGAGAAGAGAAAAGCAAGTAGAGTTTAAACACATCAGTGGAGAGGTTAAGGATATTCCCCAGCTGGCTGAACACTATTGTCTTCCAGGCTTTCCGTACCAGGCCCCAAAGCTCTAAAAGCATGAAGGTTTCCTGTCCCATTAGCTGTAATTCTTATATTGAACCAGATCTTTCACTTTCTTAAGGCCTGGTTACCTTAAGACTTGGTCTGAATTTTTTATTCTTAGTCTACAGACTTGGCATTGTTGAGAAGCTGGTGTGTATTTTTGTTCTCTATCAAGGAAAAGATCTTTAGCTGTTTTTCTTCAAAGCTTGAAAACATATGGCAAACAACTCTCCATCACTGTCTGGGAGATCCTGAGTGGTTAAATTGTGAACAGCGTACATGGTGATTTCTCCCTGTAAGTGCAGATGTTAAACATAGCCCTTGAGCAAGTGACGACACTGCAATTTAGAAAATAAACCTCAGATCTTTTTGACAGTACGAGCCTTTGGGCTGATTAGCTCAGTAATAGTTATATAAGATATGATTTATGAAAAAAGAACTGACAGGTAGGCCAAATATTGCATCATAATGGATACACCTTTGACATAATGGTGCATTTTCCCTCTGAGGCCCAAACATATGTTTGCAGGGGGGCACAATGCATCACTGCTGTCAGGAGTCATAATGCAGCTGTGCCTTCCCTAGCAGGTACAGGGAGCCTGTAGCACCAAGGTCCTGGGAGAACCCAGAATCAAGCTGCCTGTTTTAATCTCCATCACTTACTGGCC
Organism: Jaculus jaculus; assembly: GCF_020740685.1. Classification (NCBI taxonomy): domain Eukaryota; kingdom Metazoa; phylum Chordata; class Mammalia; order Rodentia; family Dipodidae; genus Jaculus; species Jaculus jaculus. Next base: position 40,078,851 of record NC_059109.1, on the reverse strand, counting down.
AATCTTGGTTGAACTGACCCTTCTGTGTGTCTCAATTTGTTCATCGATAATGAAGGTCATGCTAATATACATACCAATGGTGGTGAGGATCAGTGGGCATAACATGTGGCAAGCACATTTCTGCACAGAGTGCATCATGACTATTAGTTTCTTTATCATTGTTTTACTTGCTATCCTCTTAGACTCCATGTATACAGAATTTAAGATAGAGATAATTCTTCCCTGGGTTGTTTTGATACTTACAGAGCTGAGTTCCTCTTGGAGGGTAGAATAATATCATCCTATTGTAAACAATTCACAAATCTTAATTAAGAGGCTTAAACTGACCTTGCCCCTTTTTATTTCTGTTGCCAAACACATGGTCTATGGGCATACATTTTTTTACTTGCTCCACCCCCAGGAATATGTATACTTTGGAGCCATCAATTTGAATTACTTCAATTCTTTGCCTAGGCTCCTGCTTCAAATCCAAATTCAGTTTCAAGAATTTTTGCTGGAAAATCTAACATAAATCTTCTCATTAAGAGATACTTTTTGAGATCCCTTTGTGGACTGTAGGCTGGACTTTGACACGTGTCACAGTCTTCCTCAGTTGAATGTGGATCAAATCTAACATATGTTTTGATACATTCAGACTATATGAAGTGAAAAATATTCTGAGCAATCCGTATCATGTGGTCATATGTCATTCTTTTCAGCTGCAGAGCTGAGAATAATACAAGGTCTGAATGTAATAGCATCAACACTCAGGCTTTCTGAGCATCACTGTGGAAAGTAGAATGATATAGGTAACTGTAATGTGAAATGGATCTCAAGTGACTCCTTTCCCCCACCACAGCTGACGTCCCTGAAGAGACTTCCAAGAAGCTCCAGGTATACTGGCCGCAGGCACCTGGTGTGCGAGGCAAGGCCACAAGCAGCTGTGAGTTCTGGAACTAATTGACTCAGAGATTCTTGAGGAAGTCAAACCTGGAGGTAGAGTGATTTAAATGTTTTTGTTTTTCTTTAAGCAAGTACTTGTTTATTAGTGATATCAAGATCACCTCAATTCTACACACTTAATTAAGAGCATCTGAAGTATGCTTAAAGATGAGTGTGCACACAAGGGTTGAATGAGAATCTGTACACAGTGTTACAGCACTGAAGTTTGGAACCTAGCATTAGGTGGCTCCTCTGCAATTCAAAGATTCATGTCATAGCAATGAAACACTCCAATGAGAATATTGCAGGACCTCATGATTTAAGTGCTGTAATACTGTTAAGTGCTCAAGAAGGAATACTGAGGCCTCTAAAACCCTTCCAAAGAACTGAAGAGAAGGGCTTACTTCCAAACTCACTTTGAGGCCAGCATTACCCAACCTAGACAAGGATACGACAATTAAGGAAAGCCACAGGTCATTATTTCTGATGAGCATACACAGAAAATGCTAATGAAAAATAGCAAACCAAATTCCACAGCAGGTTGAAAATATCATTCATGTGGGATTTTTCCCTGGGATATGAAAATGACATGTAAAACAACAAATGCAATATGCCATATCAACAGAATGAAGGGCAAACAGACACCTGTTTAGAGCAGTAAGCACAGAAAAAGAACCGGACAACAGTCAACATTTCTTCATGATAAACGTTTCATCAAATCTGCGGCAGAAAGGAATTTGCCTCCACATAATAAAGGCCATATAGTACAAGCCCATGGCTAGGATCCATGGCAATGATGGAAAAATTGAAAACTTTTTCTCTAAAATCAGGAGCCAAACAAGCATGTCCACTCTTGCCATTCTATTCAATACAGTGCTGGAAGTTCTAGCCAGAACAATTAGGTAAGAAAAGGAAAGAAAAGACATCCAGGGGTTAGGGATTAGCCCTGGTGTTAAAATGCTTGCCTTGCATGTTCAAGATCCTGGGTTTGATTCACAGCATCACATGATTAAAAAATGCCATCTGACTTGGAAAGAAAGAATTTAACTCTCTTTGTTTGCAGATGATATCATTTTATAAAGATAAAACTTTAATCTTTTATACAACAGACAATAATTTTATGCTAACAATATATAAAGAACTTAACACCATAGCAAGAAAACAAGTAATGAGTAAAGGGTCAAAGAATCTGAATAGACATTTCTCAAAAGAAGATGTTCACATGGCTAATGGGTATATGAAAAATTACTCAATTTCATTATTCATCAGAGAAATGCAAATTAAAACCACAATGAGATACCTCACACCTGTTAGAATGGCTATTATCAAAAGACAACCAATCTGAAGTATCAGTGAGGGTAACAATGAGGAGAAAAGAACCCCTGTGCACTGTTGAAGAGACTATGAATTCATACAGCCATTATTGAAAAACAGTGGGGTGGTTTTTTCAAAAGACATAAACACCAGACTATCATATTAGCAAGTAATCCCACCATGTAGTGTGCAATCCAAAGAAATGAAATTGGTATGTCAAAGACAGATCTGCACTCCCATGTTCATCACAATAAGATTAACAATAGCGAGGATATGGAATCTAAAAAAAAGAAATGGAATCTACCCATGTGTCCACTAGTGGATGAATGGATAAGGAAATAAAGTATGAAACACACACACACACACACACACACACACACACACACACACACACACAAATACTATTCAGACTTTAAAAAGAAGAAAATCCCGTTCTTTGAGACAAGAATAACTCTGGGGGGCTGGAGAGATGGCTTAGCGGTTAAGTGCTTGCCTGTGAAGCCTAAGGACCCTGGTTCGAGGCTCGGTTCCCCAGGTCCCACGTTAGCCAGATGCACAAGGGGGCGCACGCGTCTGGAGTTCGTTTGCAGAGGCTGGAAGCCCTGGCGCGCCCATTCTCTCTCTCTCTCCCTCTCTCTGTCCTTCTCTCTGTGTCTGTCGCTCTCAAATAAATAAATAAAAATTAAAAAAAAAAAAAGAATAACTCTGGGATACACATTGCCTGAAATAAGGTAGGCATAGAAAAAAAGAAAAGAAAACCTGCATGATCTCACTTGTGCCTAGAATCTAAAAATATTGAGCTCAGAGAAACAGAGAATAAAATGGTAGTTGTCGAGTCTAAAGTTTGGGGCTGGAGAGATGGCTTAGAGGTTAAGCCCTTGCCTGTGAAGCCTAAGGACCCTGGTGCAAGGCTCAATGCCCTAAGACCCATGTAAGCCAGATGCACAAGGGGGCGCATGCATCTGGAATTTGTTCGCAGTGGCTGGAGACCCTGGCATACCCATTCTTTCTCTATCTGCCTTTTTCTCTCTCTGTCTGTCTGTTGCTCTCAAATAAATAAATAAAAATAAACAAGCAAAAAATATTTCAAAGCTAAAGTTTGATCAGAAATGAAGACATGGTCAAAGGATATAAATTTCACTTAGATGATACAATCAAGAGGCTTGTTGCATAATGTATACTTGACTAATTAAGAGGGTAACTTAAAGTGTTTACAATACAAAAAGTAAGTATGAAGTAATGTGCCTTATTTAGTTTTATTTTGTCATTTCACTGTATATATATATATATATATATATATATATATATATATGTATATATATATATATGTATATATATATATATATCACACACACATATATATATACACACATATATGTTTCAAAACATAGTACACTATAAATATATATACTTTATTTATCAATTAAAATAAATAATTTAAAATGGTATTGTGTCTATGAATAAGGCCTCTGTTATATAAGACTAATGAACACCTTTATCTATTCATGGACACCAAAGGTTTAATAGGATGAGAAATACTGTAGGTATTGATTACATGAAGTAACAAACACAGTTAATTATAAACCTAATGTTAATTAAAACAACTCAAGTCATAAGATATTTCTAATTTTAAATGGCTGTTTTATAGACTTAGGCTGAATTTAAGTCTCTGGTCTATTCAGGGACTTCTGAAATCCTGGGGTGACCACAGAAAATGTGGAGAGGAGCCCAGAGCCTTGAACTGAGAGTCCCCATGACTGTTATTGCTGTTTGTGAATGTCCTTGGAAAATTTTGGTGACTCAAGTGATTCTGCGGGATTGATGAAAGCTCCAGGATACAAAGCCCAGAGATGGATGTTGGGTAGCTTATTTCTTACTGTTTGGTACATTGGTCTTCAGTGTGGGGGTGGGAGGCAGGACATAGAGTGCTCAGCTCGAGCTGAGACATTCACGATTATGCCATTAAGTAGCTGTATATCTCAGTAGTCTACTTTATTGGTAGATTGTGGGGAGAGTGATGGTTGCTGCCCCTCCCAGAATTAATGAGGTGGCATTCACAAACAGCATTGTACTCTTAGGAAGGAATGCTCTGTGGCAAGACATTCTAGGTCAGTAACATTAAGCATGTCTAAAACATGTGCCCACTGTTACTAAATGGAAGTTACTATGGCTGAATAGTCTTGTTGCTCAAGTATAACCCAGTGCTTATGGAACTGTTTAAGGGTTACACAGGACAGATCGAATGAATGAGATAGTTGATTTATTTATTTTTTATTTATTTACTAGAGAGAAAGAGAGAGCGAGAGAGATTGAGAGAGGGAGAATGGGCATGCTAGGGCCTCCAGCCACTGCAAACAAACTTCAGACACATGTGTCACACTATGCGTCTGGCTTACATTGGACATGGGGTCCTTTAGCTTATCAGACAAATGCCTTAACCACTAAGCAATCTCTTCAGCCCAAGATAGTTGGTTATTATACAGGTTATTATATATCATATAGCTAATACTTAAAAATGCTGTATGACTGCTATTTCTTCCTCAACACTTGAGCAATTCCATTTAGATAATCACTAGCCATTGAGGATAGAAATTAGACTTGAAGAAAAAGATTGGATCACTGAGTTTGTTTTCCAGGAGACAATATGGAAGAAGCAATCTGAAGAGCAGTGCTCCGATGCTCGCGTCATAATCTTGGTTCTGTAGCTGTAGCTGTAATAAATGCCAGACTGAGCCCAGGCTTGGCTACCCCTTTGTTGTGGGAAACTTCTCCCCTGAGGAAATGTGAACGCATATCTTCATCCCAGACAGGGCTCAGATGGCAGACCAAAGTACGATTTCACCAATACCCATTCGGTAAACCACCTTGGTCACTGACAGAGCATGGAGAGTGGTTATTTATAGGAACAGGGAGTCCCCAAAGCAGTTACTTTGATGGGCTTGTCAAGATGACTCCTTGGATGCTCCTCCCTCAGCCTCAGGTTGAGGCTTACTCATAGAGAATGGGGGCCTCAGAGCAGCTGCACCACCTTGAAGTCTCATCCCACCCTGAATGACTACTTCCCTGTGGCCACTTCCAGAAGTTTCTTGTACCTGACCAGGAGTCTGGGACCACTGAGCAGCATTCAGTAGGGCTCACTAGGTCAGGATTACCCCGTGGATGCTCCTCTGTCAGTCTTAGGGTGAGGGCTTACTTACTAATCATGGAGACTCCAGAGAATCCACCTCCATGGATCTCATTGTTCCTTGATCTTTTGCCTTCTAAGTACTCTATATTCCCCTCAGGTCACCAGACCACATGCATTTACTATACACAGCTAGTGCAGGGGGCACCTGAATCTCGGGTGAGGATCCTATTACCCTCCCCACATCTTCTCATGTGAATTGACCCAGTTGCTTTTGATAAAGCTGGCAATAGTGTTCACTGCTTTCAATGAGGAGAAATCTTGCCACATAACACCCTTACTTGTACTTCATAGTTTCTGAAAGCTTCCAGAATCCTGAGTAAATGACAAGTCTTTGCATCCAAAGGGGCATCTGAGATCATCCCACTTTGTGTCTTCACATTATTCAGACACAACTTTCTTTTCTCTTCCTTCTTAAGTTTAATATATTATAAATTGGTTATATTTCCATCAGGTTGTCTTATATTCCCTCTCCCCTGTCCCCATTCCTCTAGGGCCCTCTTTACTGGGATATTGGTAGTCACTGTGGGGCCATCCCTGTGGGGGTTGGGGCAACATTGTCTCACAGTACACCTTCCCACCCTGTGGCTCTCAAATTCTTTTTGCCCCCTCTACAATGTTCCTTGAGCCTTAGAGGGAATTTTATATGTCTCCTTTGGCAATGAACTCTCAGTGGCTTCTTTTTTGTCCTGCTTTGATGAGTTTTGAGTCTCAGCAGAAGACACAACATTCTTATTCATCAGATGATAAGCCAGGTGCCTCCTGGAGAACATTTTCCCCTGTTTTTTGGGGTCCCAGAATTTATTTCCTGATCTATTTGCTAAAATTAGATAAACAATTTTACTTCCTTAACTAAAATTCTCTAGTGGATTCCCACTACACTTAGACCTAAGATCCCATTTCCCTCCTTTGTAAGAACCTCCTCTTGCCAAGACTATTTCCTGTCCAGTTGCTCTGGGTATGCTCTTGCCTCATTCCCACTCTAAGCCTCTTCCTCTTGATGTGTTTTCTGGCCAAAGTGCTCTGTTTCCCACATTGGAAGTCTCAGCTCCAATGTCTGTTACTGAAAGAGCTGTCCCTTGACCACCTGATCTAAGGTCCCATTCACTTCTTCCTTGAGGTGGTTTGAATCTGATGTCCCCCATAAACTCATGTGTTTTGGGCACTTAATGTTCAGCTGGTGGCAATTTGAGAGGTGAAATCTTGCTCAAAGAGGTATGTTGTTGGGGTCAGGCTTTGGGGTGTTATAACCATCTTCCTCTTACCAGAGCTCAGCTCACTCTCTTGATGCTGTTGTCCATCTGCTGTGGCAGTGGTAATGTCCATCCTCTGGTCATGGAATGCTTTCGCCTGGCATCATGAAGCTTCTTCTTGAGACTAAAAGCCAAAATAAAAAACTTTCCTCCCATCAGCTGCTTTTAGTTGGGTCCTTTGTCCCAGTAATGAGAAGTAAACTACAACACACATCCTATCACCATAATATCCTTTTGGAAAGCACTTATTGTGACTTCAATTATCTTACTCATTTTTCTTTGATCATTATTTCCTCCTCATGTAAGTGCAGTGTTCCTGCTTTCATCACATTTGGAAGCCAGAAAGAGTGTCCGAAACATAGTAGAGTCTTGCTAAATATGATCTTGGTGGATGTTTTCATGGGTAACGCTCACAATTTACGTTTATTAGCTTTTATGGAATTTTTAATACTAGCATCTGTGACTACTTTCACTTGGTTCTTTTGTTACAGTTTGAAATTAAAATGGTGTTCACAAGCTCAGGCTCATGTTTTGAGTGTCTTTTCTCTGGCATGGGGGTGATGTTTTGGGAGAGCTATGAAACAATTAGGAGATGGGGCTTAGTGACAGAGGTAGGTTTCTCTTAGGGATGAATCTTTGAAGGTTACAGCCTGATCCAGACTTCCAGCTGCTCTGTACTTCCTGGTCTATGGACGTGTGAGGAATCTTCACCCACGTTTCTGCCACCTTGACCACTCTGCCTTTCCTGCCACGATGGACTAAAGCATCTCAGAAACCATGAGTGGCACCAAACCCTTCTTAGTTGCTTCTGTCAAATATTTTGTCATTGTGATAGGAAAAGCACTACTGCAGTGCTGTTTTCTTGGATCAACCATTTTGTTATTGTGTAATTAAGGTAGTATGGACTCTTTCCATAGATTAGATTTAAGGGCAAGAGATTATTCATAGAGTGTGGGATCTAGAGAGATAGCTATCTTAGGGCCAAGTAAACACGAATCCACTTCATAGTTATTAATTTTTGCTTCTTAGACATACAGAGGGTGAGACAGGAAGCCAGATATCAAATCTCAATTACTTTTACCCCTTCAGGCAAATTTTTTTTTTAAATTTTTATTTATTTATTTATTTGAGAGCGACAGACACAGACAGAAAGACAGACAGAGGGAGAGAGAGAGAATGGGCGCGCCAGGGCTTCCAGCCTCTGCAAACGAACTCCAGACGCGTGCGCCCCCTTGTGCATCTGGCTAACGTGGGACCTGGGGAACCGAGCCTCGAACCGGGGTCCTTAGGCTTCACAGGCAAGCGCTTAACCGCTAAGCCATCTCTCCAGCCCCAGGCAAAAATTTTTTAAGGAAACACTACCTTTCTTTGTATTTTCCCATATTGCCTGTGTGGTCTGTAAAACAGGATTAAGTGATAGAAGGTATCTGAAAAGCCTTAAATATTCTCCAGTGCTGGCTGTTTATATGTAAGATCAGTTTGTACTTGAGCGTCTAGATACACACACACACACCTGTGTCTGCAGTACCCAGTGTAGAAGGTCCTCAAAGCATCAGTGAGTTGAGTGAATGAAAGAATGAATTTCCTTAGCATTCCTACCTTTCTTTTGGCAATAACTTACCCTCTTTGTAAGTATTACTGACTTGGCATCTATTTTCCACTTTTTTCTTTTTGGATACAGAATTGGAACAATTTCATAGATAATTTCCGTATCATTGCCTGCTATATATATTTTTTTAATCATGGAGTCCAGCAAGGATTGGGGTTTTAGCATCTTAGCCACTGTGAGGGACAGAGGACACTGAGGGCAAAGTGAAGGACGAAGGCTGCCCTTGCTGTGACACATGCTCTGCCTGGGGTTGGTTCTGCACTATTTGAGACTTTCACCTATTCACAATTCCAGCTACTTGAGACTATCTGCTCTGGAGACCATTGATGAAACACTGGAGTCAGGACCTTCGTGAATCATGTCCTAGTCTGTTGGGCAATACCTTTATTTTGGGATTTGGGTTATTAGTGGATTACCCTTTTTTGGTAGAAATGAGCAGCACTGTTTATTTCCATTTTGCAATAAAAGAGGTTCTGCCCATTTAGCCAGAAAGCAAATATTTTCACTCTGAATTGCTTTCTGGACATTTTTCCAACAGTGTTTGATCTGAAGCTGTGAAACACATTATTCCCCTTCAATCCTCTCAACTGCCCCCCCACACCAGTTCCTTTCAGGAGAATCAAAACCAATGCTTCAAAAAATAAAGCCAGTATTATTTGATTGCTCCTTTGCCATATGAAAGCTTCAGAGAGGCTGAAATAAATGCCTCTTGGGTCCCAAAATGCAGCCGTCAAGGAAAGCTTGCCAGTCAGCCAGGTGTTCCAGAAGATCTTGTCGCGTAGCCAGGCTGGCCAGGGGCTGGCATTGAAGTATGTCTGGGCTTTGGTATTTTCTGTGTGAAGCATAAAATGTTATCTTTGGGCACACTTATTAGGATGCATAAGGTATACTGTATGACAATGTGCATGGTGATGAAATTAGGCTTGTCTTAGAAATATTCTCCCGTCATAGAATTATCCTTTCATAGGCCTGTGATTCTCTTGGTTTCTTTTAAATTTATTTTTCCATCTGAATGTAGTTCTCACTCTCCATTGATTTTACCACATTTTCTCAGCTTCTTGGTTTCTTTATCCATTAAAACTCTTACCTCCAAAACTATGCCTTTCACGGAATTACAAACCTACCTAACCTCCCACACACATAATCCCCCCACCAAATAAAAATGTAAAACTTTCAACATAAGAGCTTGATTTCATTTCCAGCCAGTAGCCTGGCTGTCCTTTATTTTAATCATTTCCACTTCTGCCTGGTTAAACTCAAGGCACTCACTCCATAGCAGATTGACTCACAGTCTAGGTATTTAGTAGAAGATTTGCAGCGTTCATTTTCATTTTGGTGACATTAGGTAGAAATATCCTGGAATTCCTGATATGGCTGGCAATGGGTTGCCTACAAAAGACATTTATTTTTCATATTAGCAAGCAGTTCAATAAAGATTAAATAAAAATAATAGTAATTAGAAAATGAGTCAACAGGAATAAAATAGCAGTGAGTTAAAATTTTTCAAAAATAACCTTAGCATTATCAAGTCAGAGTCCTCAAAAGTGACTGAATGTTTTCCTTTCACTTTTCCATGGTTTCCTGTAGGTAGAAGAAAAAGGATGTTTCCAAGAAATGACTAAAATAGACTGTCCTTAACCATTGAAGGTTGGCTCAAGCCTTTCAAATATTTTGAGTGATAAGGAAAAATACACACAATGTACTTCTGTTTTATGAATTAAAATAATCAGGTTTGAAACCTATGGAAGGCCCAACCAGAGCAAACATACTTTGTTAAAAAATACACTGGTAATTTCAAGGCTCTAAAAAGTCCTGTAAAAAGGAGCCCTGCTTAATTTGGTTATTTTTCACATTTTTAAAAAATTGCTAAATGTTTTACAGAGAGTGTGCGAGAGAGAAGGAAAGAGAGAGAGAGAGAGAGAGAGAAAGAGACAGATAGAAAGAAAGAGAAAGAATTGGCACGCCAAGGCCTCAGCTACTGAAATCAAACTCCAGACACTGGTGCCACTAGTGGCTATGTATGACCTTGCGCTTGCCTCACCTTTGTGCATCTGCATAGGTGGGATCTGGAGAGTCAAACATGGGTCCTTAGGCTTTGCAGGCAAGTGCCTTAGCAGCTAAGCCATCTCCCCAGCCCTTTTCACGTGTCTTGAACTGTGACCTTCTGTTCTCTTAGAATACAACTTGATATCTCATAGAGAATGTCCACATTTAAAAAAGGTTCTACTGGGCTGGAGAGATGGCTTAGCAGTTAAGTGCTTGCCTGTGAAGCCTAAGGACCCCGGTTCGAGGCTTGGTTCTCCTGGTCCCATGTTAGCCAGATGCACAAGGGGGAGCACGCGTCTGGAGTTTGTTTGCAGAGGCTGGAAGCCCTGGCGCGCCCATTCTCTCTCTCTCCCTCTGTCTTTCTCTCTGTGTCTGTCTCTCTCAAATAAACAAATAAAAAATTAAAAAAAAAAAAGTTGTGTGCCACCATGCCCAGCGGGATTAACATTTAAAAAAAAAAAAAAAAAAGGTTCTACTTACCCTAAGATCAGAATGAGCCTATTTGGGACAATGTACTTAGAACCTATAGATAATAGCATGCTTTATGTTTTGAGTGGTGAGATTCTGAGAGAGATAAAGGAGAATTAATATCCATGTGACCTGGAGCAGAAAAAAACCCAGCCAATCCTTCAGTGAATCTAAGCTTTTGCAACTTGCTGAATGCTCGAACCTGCTTTGTCCTGAGTGGAAGGTAGCTGAGTGAGTTTCTGTTTCCCAAAATATGTGGTGAAAACTAACTTTTCTGACTCATTAACTCCATAGTTACTCAGTGAATCCCTGGTGAATATTCCTAATTGCCCCATAGTCATATAGCTTTGAAAAGGTTCCAACTATCTGCCATTGTTTTCTACTTAAGTTTAATCAATTAGATTTCCTACAAATCACACATATGTGCACACTTTATTCATGTGCACATATCTGTTTCTCATTCTGTGGTAATGCATAATGAAAAGTTATTGTGAACTTAAGCTATGAAAGCCAGCTGCCCCACAGATGTTCCAGAATCATACTAAATGCTCTACACATGAAGGCTTATGGGAGTCTGAAGTTCTCACCCCAACCTCAAGCTCTTTAGCTCTTCATTCCCCTTTCATTTACTTCCTGACCAAATGATTAAGGGACAACATGGAAACCATATGTCTTTCTCCACCCCCGCCTCATTCTCTGTCTTTCTCACACTCTGTCTTTCTCACACATACATACACACACACACACACACACACACACACACACACACACACACACACACTGGCACCAATGAGAAGAGGGAGAGCCAATGTAGAAATACTGGAGCCAACCAGTGGTTTCTTTGAAGCTCACCACGGACACCAGGGAAATTTGCCGGTACATGGATCATGTCTGGAAGAGTTGGAGGAAGAAATATGGAGTGTCAAAATCTGGCATCTTCTAAGTTTGATGTTCAAAGGACAATGTCTGAAGCAATTTTCATTCCTTGTCCACATTATACTTTGTGTCATTCTTTCTCATCCACAGGTCCTTGAAATGGAAAGGGCTTGTGTGAACAAAGATGCAAACTACCATCACACTTTAAAAGAATTATCAAGTAGCCTTGGATTTATAGCTTATTTGGAGTTTCAATGATCTCTGGAAAGGGTTAAATCTTTGGTGGTGAAGTATTCCATGTCCTTCATTCTTTCAAAGCATGTTTTTTAATTTCAAGTATAGCAGTTACCTTCTTGCTGTGGAGACAAAACAAATGACCTGAAGTGACATATGGAAGGGAAAGGTTTATTTCCAACTTATAGTTGCAAGGGGAAGCATCATCATAGCTGAAAGCATGGCAGGAGCAGACAGTTGGTTGTCACATTTTCACTTCACCAGGAAGGAAGCAGAAAGAATGAACTGAGTGTACCAAGTAGAGCTGGACTATAAAAGACCAAGGCCCTCCCCCAATGACATACTTCCTCCATCAAGACTCTACCACCTAAAGGCTCCACAACCTTCCCACATAGCACCACAAACTGGGAATTAAGTATTCAAAGACATGAGGCCATAAGCAACATTTTACATTGAAACCACTATATCAAGTTACTTTCATTTTCCCTTCTGCTGGTCCCCGCCACCCCCCACCCACTTTAAATGACCTGTTGTCTAAAACTCTACACATCTTGACAACCGTAAGGGGAAGGTCACAAAGAACTGTGGTGAGACTGAGTATGAAGCAGCTTAATTCCAAGTGCCTGCATTTTGTAACTACTAAAATGCTATAGTCATAAGGATAGAGTACAAGCATTTGATGCAAGCCCATGACCTTCTGAAGTTCCACATGGAGGCATGGAGTGTGCTTGATGGCATCATTTCATGGAGGGTGTCATTGACACGTGTACTAAAACTTCAAAACACGTCAAGGAGATTGAGTGAGATGTAGCGAAAAGGGTCAGTACCTTCATCATCTGCAATTTCTTACTAACATCACAGACCCACAAGCCCATAAAAGAAAAGATCACTTTGGATTGCTTTCTGTTTCCACATGTCTGCCTTCTGTTTCTGCCCTTTAAGGATTCTGAGAGGAGCTGGTGAAAGAGTTGATGATGTACACGCTTCCCACTATGATTCTCAACACCACACTCCCCAAGGCCTTCCCAAGGGCCAGCACGGTGACAAAGCATGCCACATGGCTTCATGTTTGTGGAATGCCTTAAAGGCTGGAAACATCTTTGGTTGATTCTGGTTATATATTTAACATTTGATTTGAAATCAGTGCCATGATCCTTTCTCACTTTGTTTTCTAGGGGATTTAGTACTATTACAATGGCACTCCAGAGCTGGGATGACTTTCAAGTAGGGAATGTCAGCCATATATTTGTTCTGCTTTGCTACCAGGACAAGGCTCTGACCTCACACAAATCAACTGTGACAAGTCTACTTCTGCCTAAGTATTTGGGTCTGAGTTTCATTTCCCTTGTATTTCATGATTCCACCACTCACCCTGTTAGCATCTTTGACTTCACTTTCCGTAATGGCCCACCTGAATGTCAGCATTTATTTTCCCTTGTGAAGAAAACACAAAGCCATTATTTGATCCCTTGAATTCAAAACTTATCAATAATCCATACTCTGGGCTTTGGACAGTTGAACAAATAGCACATCACTGATCATGGAGCTGGATGGAAGGAACCAATGAAGGAGAGCACAGGGGTGGTCCACGCATGTCATCTGCATTTTTCTGTAGGATTATGTAACACCAGACCCACAGATACACTCATGCAGTCGCAGATAGAGCAGATTTCAGAACAAAGAAAGTAAAGGTAAATCCAAACTAGAAAATGGCTTAAGTTTTAACTTCATATCTTTGAATCTAAGGCATTAAAGCCTTTCATTAAATTTTTGAGTCAAAGACTTCCTAAAGATATTTTTACTTTCAAAACTTGTAGGGGGGCAACTACATTTTTTGTCTTTTTTCAAAAAAAATTTTTTTTGTTTATTTTTATTTATTTATTTGATAGCAACAGACAGAAGGGTGGGGGCGTGCCAGGCCTCCAGCCACTGCAATGAACTCCAGATGCATGCGCCACCTTGTGCATCTGGCTTATGTGGGTTCTGGGGAACTGAGCCTCGAGCCAGGGTCCTTGGACTTTACAGGCAAGCACTTAACTGCTAAGCCATCTCTCCAGCCCCCAAATATTTTTATTTATTTACAGGGGAAGAGAGAGAGAATGAGTGAGAGTGCCAGAGTCTCATGCTGCTGCAAATGAACTTGAAGCACATAAATCATTTTGTGCATCTTGCTTTATGGGGATACTGAGGAAGAATGTAACCCAGGTTGTCTGACATGGCAAGCGAGTACCTTTAACCACTGAGTCAGCTCTCCAATCCTCTTCTTAGGCCTTTTCGTTCAAGGATTAAAAGGTATCTCAGAAGCAGGGAGGCAGAGAGGTAGGGAGGCACAGTTACTTTCCAGTCATCTTCCCACTGACTGGATTATACACAAGAACGACCTAGATAATGTGCAGGAGTCATGCTTTCTCACAGGGTTGGCCATGGCCATCAGAAGTCAGCAGTGTCACAAAATGAGAAGGAATTCCAGAGGGACCAAATGCCAATATTAATGGAGAGGATTTTCATCCATGATTATAGAGTGGATTTTTTTGAGTGGCAGTTCTTACTCTTTCTGAAGAATCAGCCCTGAAAGGCCTTGGAGACCAGAGACACAAACATTCTCCTCTTCAGTTGACAGCTGATTTTGGCACCCTTTCCTTGTTGGCAAATTTCAAGTGAATAGCCCCTTCCTCACTGCCATTTGTATCCTTTCAGGAAAAGTTAATACTTGTAACCCCACAGAGCTTGCATTTTTATCCCTGAGGAGTAGAGGTGTGAGAAATATTATAGTAGTTCATTCTAGATCGTATATAACTCAAGAATTCCACAATCTCTAGGGAGAATCCTAGCTCCTCTAGGTGGACAGGCTCCCGGGAGCTGTGGGGCTCTGCTGGACCTCTGTGGGCTATCCCAAGCTCACCTCTGGTGGAGTAATTGCTCACAAATGCTTAAATGCTCAGAACATGCTTTAAGAGTTGGATGCAATAATAGACGAAATATCTATTTCCTTCCCAGAGGTTTATACATGTCTAGTTATAGAAAATGCCCCTGGGCTGCCAAAGTTTAATTTGTGTTTCTCATCTCCTTAGGGGAAGATAAATGAGATATTTAAAAATATGGCTGACATTATAAAATTCTAAACCTCCCTCTGCTCATCTCAGCCACTTTCCAATAGTTAACTATGAGCAATTTAGGCACAGGTTCATAAGGCAAAGTGAATATCCACTAATGCACACTTGTCCATTTTCCCAGCTGTTCAAGTACAGATTTCCAGGAATTAAATGAAAATCGAAGGCCGTGAGCGCTGCTTTCCAACCAACCGTATCTTGGTGCTTGGGCTAAAGGAAGCTACAGGCACTTGTGGTTACAGGGCTGTCAGAGTTTTTTTTTTTTTTCCCAGAGAAATGCCTTTTTAAAGATATAGATAAAATACTTCATTCTCTTTAACTACCTTATATTTTGTTTTCCTTGTTTGAATACAATTTTATTCACTTAAGAAATCAAGTTAACTTAAACCTATATAAAATATTTAGGTTCTATAAACACAAAATGCCTAGTGAAAAAAAACACATTACATGTGACCCCATTACTTGAACATAGTAGCATTTGAGGGTTTATCATTTAGTTAGTTAGCTATCACTGTGTGTGTGTGTGTGTGTGTGAGAGAGAGATTTTACAAACCAAAAATATGCTGTTTTAAAATATGCCTTTTCATTTACTCATTTATTATGAACAATTTTTCCACAACTATTATTCTATTTTATGGCTTTACACTATTTACTTATTTTTAAAGTTTATTTATTTAAGAGAGAGAGAAAGAGGCAGATAGAGAATGGGCATATCAGGATCTCCAGCCACAAACTCCAGATGCGTGTGCCACCTTGTTCATCTGGCTTATGTGGGTACTGGAAAATCAAACCTGGGTTCCTAGGCTTCAGAGACAAATGCCTTAACCCCTAACCCTTCTCTCCAGCTCTATTTACTTAGTTTTGTTTAACATTCTTGCAAAGTAAATATTATAATTAATATTCTCATATTTTTATAAATGTTAGAATAGTGTGTCAGATTATTTTTTGGAGGGGTTTCGGGTTAAATATGTCTCTGTAAGCAAGTATGAACCATTTTCATTTTTGATGGAGTATTGAAATGTTCTTATTTTTCTACACAACAATAGGATTCTCTGTTTCAGTCATTGCCAAGTTAGTGAGAAAAATAAGGTTTCTTTCTTTCTCCCTGCCCCTTTCTTTCTCTTTCCCTTTTCCAGGTAGTGTCTTGCTGTAGCCCAGCCTCATCTGGAATTCACTATGTAGTCTCAGGATGGCTTTGAACTCACAGCTATCCTTCTAGCTCTGCGTCCCAGCGCTTGGATTAAAGGTGTGTGCCACAATGCTCAGCAAATAAGGTAATTTTTATTGTTTAAATACATTCCTATCAATCACCAGAAAGTATAAGAATTCATCATTTATTTATTTAGTTCTCTTTTTGTCAATATTCTGCTTAAATTAAGTTTTTACTTTTGTAGTTTTGTTATGACTCTTAAATTCATTACATAATTAAATAGTATGACAAGTTTTTTCTTCATTGCTGTATGCATGCTCAGATTCTCCATTTGCTTTAAGTTTTATGACATTTTTGACCTTCAAAAATTTTCCTTTTAAGATATCAAATATATCAGCATTGTTTTTTTTAATTGATTTTTTGCCCTGAAATATTTGCTTAGAATTTCCTTAACCAAAGATCAGAAAGATACTTGTAACATTTTATGTAAGATTTTAAAATGTGGGCAATTATTCCTATTTATTTCTTGAGTACATTTGGGATTGCTATATTAAATAAGGAATATTATCATCCTTGCTTTTATTTACCCTAACACGTATTAGAGTCCATTGTTGCTATAATGATTTGACATGAAACATTTTTGTATATTTTATTTCAAATGTACTTGCATTTCTTGCTGAAATTTATGGGGTGTGTGTGTTGGGAGGGTTTACTTCAGTGGAAAAGTTTTTTCCGAACATGCATAAGGCTCTGGCTTCAACCTCTAGTTAAGCACATGCATGTGCGTAAGTGCGCGCGCGCGCGCACACACACACACACACACACACACACACACACGCACACACACGAATTTTTTTTTTTTTTGGAAGAAGTCACATAGCTAATTCTCCTGGGTGTGGTGGGCTACAGATCATGCCTGTGAACTTAACACCTAGAAAACTGATGCATGAGAATTGCCAGGAGCTTCAGGGCAGCCTGGACTACATAGCAATAAGACTGTGTCACCTAAGACCAAAAATACAAAAGAGATTTCTGCTGTAGTCTACTGCTCTGTCTGTTTATTCCTATATTTTTGCCACTCTTTTTTATAGTTCTTATTTTTATTTTTAATTTTTTTGTTCATTATTTATTTATTTGAGAGCTACAGACACACAGAGAAAAGGAGAGAGAGAGAGAGAGAGACAGAATGGGCATGCCAGGGCCTCCTGCCACTGCAAACGAACTCCAGATGCATGTGCCCCCTTGCGCATCTGGCTAACATGGGTCCTGGGGGAACCGAGCCTCGAACTGGGGTCCTTAGGCTTCACAGGCAAGTGCTTAACCACTAAGTTATCTCTCCAGCCCCCTTAGTTGTTATTTTCTTATAATATAAGTTAATGCCTTACATGAATTCTTTCCACTTGTTGATGGTTTTATCTTTATCTTATTACTTGTATAACTTATTTTCTTTGCTATTGTATGGCTGTCAGGGAATGCTCCTTTCCCCTGGGAAAACAGGGGAACTAAGAAGAAGTGGAACTACTCCAAGGATGCTCTCATCATCTGAACTGACCTAACAGCAAACATGCTGATCTACATCCAGTAACGTGGCTGTCTCCACATGGTGCCTCAGACCCAAGACAAGGGCACTGACAGAAAACGAGAAAAGCTCTGGGAAGGGAAAGAGCTCCAGTTGGTCCTTTTCCTGCCATATAAATGAAGTGTTGAGATTATATGGAATCTCAGAAGTTTCTTTTCTTTTTACTCTTTACATAAATCATAGATCTCAAAAATGAAAAATAGAAGATTCCAGAATCTACTGTGTATGGGAAAAAGCACCTGTTTGTGATTACTGGTGATCATGACTTATTACTACTCTGAGTTTTTAGCAGATGGGATACCAAGTGTTCATTTCTTATTACTATTTCACCTAAAACAGAAGAGACAGAAGCAAAACAAGCCAAGGTTACTCTGGAGTGTGATGGACCTCCACCTCCACCTTCTTGATTTATGTTTCTAGAACCAAAAAGTCTGGGAGCCATTTTACAGCAAAAGAGAAACCTTGCTTATGACATCCAGATGTCATTCTTAGTTAAGATGGATTCATGTGAGCAAGACTTTCCCCTTTTTCATTTGGCGTATTAATTACATGAGTGTTATCTGTGCAAGTGCAACTTCCTAAAGGTTCTTTCAAAAATATCAAACCAATCAGGGTAAGATGATGACAATGGAGAAATTTTCTGGATTAATTGCTCAACTATGGCAACACAAAAGTACTCACTATAGACCTGGGAGAAATAATGATTATATATGCAATGGAACAAGATAGAATACGGAAAAAGTGAGCCATCTCCATTGGGGACGTGAAGATGCGATTATGCCTATGATGGGTGATGGTCAAAATCTGCGGGCAAGGGGCGGAGGAGATAGATGGCTCAGAGGATAACGTGCTTACCAGGCAAGTGGGAAGACTGAAGTTTAGATCTCCAGCACCACCCATGTAAATGCCAAGCAGATGTGATTACTTGCTTGTAATCCCAGATCCCGGAAGGCAAAGTTAGGGTATCCCCTGGGCAAACTGACTAGCTAGACCAGCCAAGCAAGAATGGCTGCCCCAGTAACTAGAGTGAAGAGGGTTTAAGACACTGACATATCAACCTTTGGCCTCTACATTCAAGTTCACATAGGTGTTCCCATACATATCTGCCTATACACAGAAAAATATGCATATATCCACCCTGTACACAAAACGCATACACATATACATGCAAAGAGAAATGTGCAGAGCAGAAAGTCTATCTGAAAGGCAAGTAAACAGGAACATCTGTCTTCCTGTTTTGAGTCTCCTTTTCCTAGTGACCAATGGCTACAACAAAACCTTTGCTTACTTGGAATTCCCATATCTACTGATGACCAGATGGAAAAAAGTTGAAATAGACTAAGAACATTTGTCACAATAGGAAATGCCATCCCGTCTTAATCTTTCTTTGGTAATCCAAAGGCAGTTTAAAAGGGTGATATAATGTCACAGAGCCATCGTTGGGAAAATTAAAACAGTTGTACTTTTAAAGTTGGCACCAGGGCTGGAGAGATTGCTCAGTGGTTAGGGCACTTGACTGCAAAACCTGACAACCGAGTTCAACACCCCAGTACCCACATAACGCCAGATGCAGAAAGTTGTGCATGCATCTGGAGTTCATTTTCAGTGGATAGAGCCCCTGGCTAGTCCATTCTCTTTCTTTCTCTTCTTTGTCAGTCTTTCACTGCTTGCAAGTAAATAGCTATTTAAAAATAAAATTGAGGGCTGGATAGATGGCTCAGCAGATAAAGCACTTGTCTGCAAAACCTAATGACTCTGGTCTGACTTCCCAGTATCCACATAAAGCTAGATGTACAATGTGTCTCATGCATCTGGAATCCATTTGCAGCGGTTAGAGGCCCTGGTGAGTCCATTCCCTTCTCTCTTTCCTACCCTGTCTTTCCTTTCTTTATTTACTTCTGCTTAAAATAAATAAATAAAAATAAAATTGAGGGCTAGAGAGGTGGCTTAGCAGTTAAGTGCTTGCCTGTGAAGCCTAAGGACCACAGTTTGAGGCTTGATTCTCCAGGACCCACGTAAGCCAGATGCACAAGGTGGTGCATGCTTCTGGAGTTTGTTTGCAGTGGCTAGAGGCCCTGGGCACCCATTTTCTATCTATCTGCCTCTTTCTCTCTCTGCCTGCCTGTTGCTCTCAAATAAATAAATAAAAACAAACAAACAAAAAAAATCGGCACCACTGTTTGCTAGAGATTTCCAAAGGAAGTTTAGTTTTCTAGGTGTAGCTTTATTGGACTAAACTCTAGGAGGGTGTGAGTTTACATTTACCAGTCTATCTACTCTTAGAACTTCAAGTTAAGACTTACGGAGATGAATGGTGGAACCCAGACTAAATATCCCTTAAGCGGCCAAACTGTGCCTTAAAATCACTCCAAACAGAATGTTTCTTCTCCAAAACCTGGTGCTTCAACTTTGAGTCTTCATTTATTCAGTAGATATTTGAAAAGCCATGAGAACTTTCCCGTTAGGGGAGATATTGGATTGAGGTCATGGACTCATGAGGCTTGCATACCTCGCTTCTATCGTGCTGCGGTTGTTCATCTTCTCCTTGACCTTCTTCTTGTTCACTTCCACTTCCTCTGTACTGTCATCACCCTCACCACCGTCCCTTCTTATCATCAAACTCAGCTCACACCTGGGCAGAGGGATTGGCGATAAAGGAGTAATTATCCCATGTCCCCTCCCTCTCTTAAGTTGAGTTAAAAATTTATCTGGTTATTGTTGTTCAAAGAAGAGGAAAAAATAAAACTCTTTTCAACATTTCCCTCTCACAAATAATCCCCTTCACTTCGTCCTGTGTGTTTTCCACACTTTATCAGTGCTCCTCCAAATATCTGACCACAGCAATTCCAAAGCAGCTATTCTTTGGGACAAAGCAATCATGTACCTCCCTGCTTGGGCACCACCCTTGCATACCAGCGATGGACAGGCTGTTCTGACCTTCCTCTGGCCAAGAATCCAGGAAACCACCTTCATAGGCTACATTCCATAAGCCACACATCAGCCTACGGCTTCAGTAATATGGAAAGATGGATTTGTTAAATTTCAGCTCATAAACAGAAACCAGTGTATTTTGCCCAAAGTGGTAGTAAATTCAACACTCTCTTCCATACAAAAATCACTCTCAGCTGAATCAACAAACAGAGCTTTAATTTAAAATCCTAAATCTGAGATCATGGTTTCTTGGCTTCAGAAATTCCTCTCTTGAATCAGCCAATGTTGATCTCTTAGAAGGAGGAAGTCAGTGGCTCTGACTGGATATGGATATGCATTCTCTCTCAGATAGGAATGGTGTTTCTGGCCCACTGTTAATAGCATCAGTGATTCATGTGAAAAGATAGATCTAACTAAATTTAGATAGTAGAGATACAAATCTTCTAAGGCTTACAGAAAGCTTAGAAGGTCCAATAACAAGTGATGTCCTAAGCTATCTTTGGTATTTATGTAAGTTGGTGGTTGTGGTAATGCAGCCACTGGCCAGTCTCGGATATGGAGGCGGTAGTGAGCCCTACTTCAGGACTGCATGACCCAGTCAGTGAAATACCTACCCTCCACTGATTCTCCTCCATCCTTTAGATCCCGCCTTTCCCAAGATCACGTCCTCTCATTAGGGGTAGCCATACCCAAAGGCTGACCCGTGTACTTCAAGGTAGGATGAACCTTAAAGGATCATCTCAACCCGAGTTCCCATCTGGACAGCTGGGGTCCTTTAGCTCATGCATGCCAGGCCTGACTTTCTCTGACTCAGTATTAAAAGCTATCAGTCATCCAACACTGGCAGTCATCATAGGCCCTCAGATGTTCCTTGGGCAACCTTATATGCTACAGATTCTTCCAAATGTTTGGAATATGTCAGAATTTGTGAAGAGCCCCTGGGTCTCTGCACAGAATACAGGGACTCCCATTGCTGCAAAAGAACATTTTCTCTCAAACAACCTATGGAGGTGAGTTTCTCCACCAGACACACCTGGAGTCCATTCCATTTCCCCTTTATCATTGGTACCTCCTTCAAATGGGGGATACTGTCATCCTCGGAGATTTGTTGTTGTTCTTATTATTGTGTTTTTGTAGGTGTATGGCTGTGTGCATGCCATGGTGCATGTGTGGAGGTCAGAGGACAACTTCATCTTCCACCTTGTTTGAAGCAGATCTCTTGATTGTTTGCCACTGTAGTCACCAGGCTGGCTGGTCTGCATCTGAGGATTCTCCTGTCTCTACTTCCCTTTTGCCATACGTGCACTGGGATTAGACATTCATTCACTATAGCCTCTGGCTTTTATGTGGGTGTCAGGTATCTGAACTTCACTCTTCACACTTGCACAAAAAGCACTTTATTCACTGAGCCATCTCCCAGCCCTCAACAAGATTCCTTTATTGAAGCCCAAATATTCCATCAGTATCTGTGGAAGTAAAAATGGATGCTACAATCATAGGGATGGCGGGGGGGGGGGGAGGGTGAATCTCTTATCTAGAGATATGAGTCCTGAATGCCGGTGATGTGGAAAGCACAATCATTTATAGAATGTTAACATTGATAAAAGCTGAACATGGATAAAATTAAATCTACTTTTAATTTTGTTTTGGCGAATTAGAACAGTCTGCTATGAGAGCAATCAATTACTGAAAAAATTATCAAATTTTGTGCTTGTGGTTTTGTAAACCTGCTAGTATTCCATTTAATAAATCAAGGAAGTAGCAAAGACAAGCTGAGCACCTTGTGCAGAGTCACAGAACCACACAGCAGAACTAGGATTTGAGTCCAGGTATGTCAGACCTTAAGCCCATGTTCTAAACTCCTCTATTGTACTGCATTTCTCCCACCTAATTCTCAATTATTCTTTTTAAAAGGTGAAATGTTTTGTTCAATATACCAAAATTCTTCAGCATTATATTGTAAAAGTTATCCTTGAGAAATATGTCTGAAATGGGCACTGGATTGATGAACAAAAGGACATAACAGATGTTCTCTTCCCATACTCCCATTCCCTGCACTGACCTTTGTTAATATCTCACCCAGTGCTTTGATTTGGCTCTGAAAATTGCAAGAATTTGGACATTTCAAAATAAATGTGACTATATTCTTACCACTTCTGTGCTGATCCTTGGGTCTTCTAGCATGTCAGCAACTAAAGATGGCCTGAATTCTTTGCAACTCATTGTTTGGGTGAACAGTTCAATTTTAGTCATTACCATACTTGGAGTTTTAAATACAAAGCCCCTGTGCTCTCAGGTTCTGAAGCTGACTAGAGATAAATTGATAAATGAGGTGTGTGAATGATGTTTTGGGCCTTAGGGAGGCTCGTGGTAAATAAAACCTTCTCTTCCAATTTGGAAGGTGCAACTCCTAAATGTGATTCCTATTTCTCAATGAAAGGTCCATTTGTTGATTTGAAATTTGAAAGTTTCAGGTTTGTGATTTTCAAGTGATAGATTCTGATTGAAGTATCTCATCAGGAAGTAGATCTGGAGATCATATATGATGCTTGTGTTTTATGGGTTCAGGTAGACACTGGCAGCATGGTAATTAGTGGTGCTTGGACCACCAAGCCATTATTCTTCCTGTTTGGGAAATCTTATTTTAGCAGTTTAAGTATGACCTTGGTCTAGAACTGAGAGGCATATTCAAAATTGGGTGCCAAGCAGGATGTTTGGTCCCAATATGTACCTTCCCTTCTTTAGAAGTTTTGTAGGGCAGAGATAATGACGTAGATAGGACAAAGACTTTTGTATTTTTATTGAGATGTATAAAATTATAGGAGATGCACAAATATTAAATTTTGACAGGTATATGCAAAATGATTAAGCTAAAGAACATTTACATAGCTATTTATATCATTCTAGAAAATTCCCTCATGCTCCTTTCATTCCAGAAAATCAACCTCTGTTCTTGTTTTAGCTCCACAAATTAATTTTTCATATCTAAAAGCTGTTGTCATTAATGCACATAAATGGAATTATAGCCCTAGTTTCTTACCCACCTATTTCCTCTGAGATTCTCTCATGTCCTGGTATGTCTCAAGTATCTTATCCCCTTCTTTCTGTTGAGTTATACACTGTTGAATAAAAATACCACAATTTTCTTATCCATTTTCCTGAGAAATCATTTTTTTTTCTTTTGGGGCTATTATGAATAAAGCTGTAATGAATATTTTGAACAAGTTACTTGGTAGATATATGCTTTCCTTTTTAAAAAAAATTTATTTGCAAGGAGAGAGAGAGAGAGACAAACAGAGAGGGAGAGAGAGAGAACAACATGTCAGGGTCTCTAGCTGGTGCAAATGAACTCCAGTTGCATGTGCCACTTTGTGCATCTGGCTTTACTTGGGTACTGGGGAATAAAACCCAGGTCTTTAGGTTTTGCAGGCAGGTGCCTTAACTATCGAACCCTCTCTACAGCTCTAGGTTTTCTTTCTTCCTTCCTTTCTTTCTTTTTCGAGTGAACACTGAGAAGAGGAAATGCAAGATTGTAAATAACATTTGCCTTTTGTGGGGGGTGCTTTATTCTTAACCATTCTGGTGTCTGTGTAGCAGGGTCTCCTGCGTGTTTACCTGTATTTATCTTTGGTTAGCAACTGTGCTGAGTGTCTTTGCATTTTCTTTTGTGAAATATCTGACCAAGTAATTTGTTCATTTTTTTAAATGTTAGAGATCTTTGATTTTTTTGTATTTTGTTTACTTAAAAGAGAGAGAGGGAAAGGGAGAGAGAGAGAGAGAGGAAGAGAGAGAGGGAGGGAGAGGGAGAGGGAGAATAAGAGCATAAGGGCCTCCAGCCACTGCAAACAAACCCCAGGTGCATGTGCTATCTTGTGCATCTGGCATGAAAACCTTGGTCTGCTGGTGAAAAGTTCTCTCAGCTAAGGTGAAAGTGCCTTTACTTCATCTCTGTTTTGAGAGGTATTGTTCCTTAATATATAGAATTCCTGAATGTACAGAATTTTACTGGATATATAAGATTTTGGTGGGAGAGCTTTTTTTTCTAAATTATTTTTTGTTCACTTTTATTTATTTATATGAGAGCGACAGAGAGAGAAAGAGACAGATAGAGAGAGATTGAGAATGGGTGCGCCAGGGCATCCAGCCACTGCAAACAAACTCCAGACGCGTGTGCCCCCTTGTGCATCTGGCTAACGTGGGTCCTGGGGAATCGAACCTCGAACTGAGGTCCTTAGGCTTCACAGACAAGTGCTTAACCGCTAAGCCATCTCTCCAGCCCAAGAGCATTTTTTTTCTTTAAGGAGGATTCCACTGTTTTCTGTGAGAAGCCAGCCTTTACTTTATTATTTTGCTTATACTATTTATTTATCTGTCTGTTTTATGGCTGTTATCTTTCTCTTGCTTATCAGAATTTATTGTTACATGTAACATTTGGCTCTTACTCTACCCTGTATATGTTTCCTGTCTGACTTATTTTATTCTGAGGCTGGGGAACATGAGTGATATCTGGGTGATGCTTGCTCAGAGGCCTTAATCAATAATTTTCCAATTTGCTCTGTTTGGAACAATGTTAAATCCATCAGGACCCACTCAAATAGTTTCTATTGACTGCTGTTTTTCCTGAATCTGGGTCATATCTTTTTCTTTCTTGCAGTATTTTGTTGAAAACCAGCTACTTTTGAAGACACATTATAGAAAAGCTTTGGATTCTTATTTTTCCTCCCAGTGGTTGTAATTTTGTTGTCTCTGCTATTGTTTTAGAAGTTCAATGTACTACCCATTGTGACACAGAGCCTTCTGCTTGTTTTTGTTACTTTCCCATAGTTGATCTATAGAACATGTGTCCTTCATGATGGAAGGAAATTTTCTTCCATTCTTACTTTCCTCTAGACAGCCAGGCTCCCGTGGGTTGACCTTGTCCACAAAGCTTGGTGGTCAGCCAATGAGTGCTCAGACATGCTGCTCACATGTCTCCAGTACATGGCTTCTGTGTTTTTCTGAGTGTGTGGATCTGAGTGTGTTGCAGGAGCAAGTTCAAAGTTCAGGCAGTTTTCAAGTGTATTCTGGGTTTCACTTTCTCTTGGGCCCTCATGGGTCTCCACTGTGTGCGTATGCAATGGCAGCCATTATTGGGCCTCACGTGGACCCTTTACATTGCTCTTGTTTCTAGATGATCCCTGTTCAGTGTCTGCTCATCTGCTGTACATATCAGTTGTGGCTGTGTCCTCAGGCTATGGGACACATGGCGTGCCCTGTTCATTTTCTACCCACCTTGATACTTTGACTTGCAGTCCAGTGGTCATGGTGAACACCTCTTGTAGGGAAGCTGCTGGTTTCCAGGCCTGCCTTGCTCTGGGGAGACTCAATAATGCCCCCAAACTAGAGGATGACAGGAGCAGGCCAGGCCAGAATGACACGGAGCCTCATTAATCAGCTTATCCATTGTGTATGGGGAAGTGCTCCCCTGCTCATCTTTGCTTAGGTCCAAGAACCCTGAAATGATTACTTTTGACAATATTTATCCAATTTATTTTTGTTTTGTTTTTCAAGGTAGGGTTTCACTCTAGTCCAGGCTGACCTGGAATGAAGGCTCAGGGTGGCCTTGAACTCATGATGATCCTCCTACCTCTGCTTCCCAAGTGCTG
The DNA here is from genome assembly GCF_020740685.1 of Jaculus jaculus. NCBI lineage: Eukaryota > Metazoa > Chordata > Mammalia > Rodentia > Dipodidae > Jaculus > Jaculus jaculus. Next base: position 40,052,531 of record NC_059109.1, on the reverse strand, counting down.
GGATTAAACATGTATGCCACCACTCCCAGATTACAATAGTATCCAATTTTATACCTGAGGTTCTGAAAGAGGATTTCTGACTGCCGCGGTTACCTTCACATTGCTGGTATAAAGTACACAAGCAGAAGCAGCTGACCGGAGGAAATATGTCGACTTTAGCCTGCAGACTTGATGGGACACTCCTTTATGGCTGGAGAAAGATGGTGGAGCAGAGGTTGGATGTCACCTCCCTTCCACAGACCGTGTCAAACTGCAGCAGGAGAGTGAGCCAAACTCTAGCAAGGGGAAGCTAGCTATAACTCCTAAAAGCCTGCCCCAACAAAACATCTCCAACAAGGCTGTACTTCCCCAATGACCATCAGCTGGTAATCAAGCATTCAAAGCACATGAGTTTATGGGTGGACACCTAGTTCAAACCCAATATAGCCATAAGGGTTGCAGTGGAGACTCTGGCCAGGACTATGGGATGTTTACCAAGGAGACCTAGTGCCTCTCAGGATAGATTTTTCCCTAGGGTGTGTGCAATCAAGCTGGAAAGGTGGAATTGGACACCCATTGTTTTTGTCACTGGTCACAGATATCAGACTTGGAGCTGCGGAATTTGATGTTTGTCCTGCTTGCTTTAGAGCTTGTATTCGTTCAATCTTTCCTTGCTCCACCCAACACCACTTTTTGCAATGTCAGAGTGTACTCTGTGTTATTATGTGTTTTTGGTTTTACAGCTAACAGTTAAGAGACTTTCAAGTATGGGGATGTTTGAGCAGTGTCAGGAATGCTAAAAACTATGGGGACTTTTAAAGCTGTATTGAATGTGTTGCATTTTCATCATAGATGGTCACCAGTTTATGTGAGCCAGGGGCAGAATATGGTGGTTTGAATTGGATGTTCCCTCCAAAATCATGTATTTTGAGTGTTTGGTTCCCAGTTGATCGTAATTTGGGAGGTAGAGCCTTGCTGGAAGAGGTGTGTTATTTGGGATGGGATTTTGGGTCTTATAGACAGCTTCTCCTTTCTAGAACTTGGATCACTCTCCTGATACTGTTGAATACCAGCTATGGCAGAGGTGATGCCCAGCCTTTGTTGTGACATCATCTTTCCCCTGCCATCACACAGTTTCCCTTGAGATTATAGGCTAAAGTAGACATCTTTCCTCCCATTGGCTGCTTTGGGCTGTGTGCTTTATTACAGCAATGTGAAGGAACTTCAACACAATGACTATTCTATGACGTTGAGAAAACTTTCCCTGTCAGATGTATTTTGACAGAGATAGGAAAGACAGATGAAGACAATGGTCATAGCCTGAGAAACTACTAGGACATAGAGAGGAATCTCTTGCCTTTCTCTTTTAAAACTCTAACCCTCACCAGAAGTTTACATTCCCTTCTCTAGGAGCAAAGCCCCTGTCATTGAGCAAGAAGTGAAGAAAGGTTGTTAACCTCAGGGAAATTACTTTTCAACCCATTCTCTCATGAGAGCATAGCCTGGTCAACTTATATGAAGATAATTTATGAGATATCTGGAGACCTTGGCTTTGAAGGTAAGGCATGAAAAGTAGATGTTTCCAAGCTTCTAACAACTGGAGTTTCATGTTAGGAGGTTTCTCTGACACCACTTACAACTCCCCTTACACATTCTTCCAGGCTCTAGCAACAATACTGCTTTCCAAAAGTCTGCAAGCCAGTGTGTCCATTCCCACATCTTGGGGAAATACCAGGAGAGGCGACAGGTACCTGAAGATAGCACCCCGACTTCCAGGACTACAGTGAGGACAATGTCAGCAGAAGTAGAGTTAGAGATTTTTGCTAAACTGCTAAGCTTCATTTTGCTCTTTGTCTTCAAGACTATATATTTTTTTCTGAATGTCAAGAATTGTACCTTTCATCTTTTGTTATTTTTATTTGTGTGCATGAATTCAGACTTAGAAATTGTCAAATAAAAAAAAAAATCAACTTGATTTAGGGGCTGGAGAGATAGATTGGTAGTTAAGGTGCTTGCCTGCAAAGCCTAACTACCAGAGTTCAATTCCCCATTACCCACGTAAAACCAGATACATAGTGGCCCATGCATCTGGAGTTTACCTGCAGCGACTGGAGGCCTTAGTGTGACCATTCTCTCTCTGCCAGTTCTCTCTTTATCTTTCTGTGCTTTCTTATAAATAGATAAATAAATAAATAGATTTTAAAAACTTTATTTAGTGTCTGTTTTTGCTTGGAAGACATGTATTTATATAGTTGGAATCAGTGTTCCAAGAAGGCAGGAAAAGTGGGAATTCATATGTTGAAAGGTAATGGACATGTAACTGATAAAAAGGAACAGGGCTACATAACTATTAAAGAAAATAACATATAAGCAGAATTAAACTGTTCTTAAAACGATAGTGCAAAAAAAAAAATCATCAATTAACTCTTGATAGGCGCCTCTAGGCACAATGTAATTATCTGGTCATACGGGTCTTTCCAGATGCCATGTGTTAACAAGCAGCTGTGAGCAAAGTTTATGCTCCAGGCAGCAATTGGAGATATGCATATGTCCTGTTCTCCTAAGGCCTCCCAACTCTTTCAACGTTCCTCTCATTATAATCTTCTTTTTATTTGCAGGTCTGTGTGCTGTTGATTGTACTGAATCTCATGTTAGATGCAGTGGTATTTCTTCCTCAGCTGTTTCTGTTCTCCTCCTGTCCTCCACAGGCCCAGCTTTACCAGCTCATGTAAGTGCATTGGGTCAGTCTTGTACTTCACAGAGAACACAAAGCATTCTGGTAACTCTCAAGTACAATGTTTCTCAGTTGTTGCTGCTCACTGGATTATTGCTTGAAAATCCTGTTCAGGCTGCACTCCACACAGGGAATGCAGAATCTTTGGTGATGAGATCCCAACAGTCAGTGCCATGAACCAGTGGCCTTATGGAGAGTCATACCTTTATGTAGCACACTAATGTTTGCCTTGCCTTTTTTTTTTTTTTTATCTGAAACCAATACTTGCCACCTCCCTGAGGTATACACTGGAACATTATTAATTGGCAGAAAGTTTATTAATACAGAAACTGAATTATATCCTGGTCTCCATTGAAGTATGCAAATATTTCTGAGGTCATGTTGGCTGAGTGCCTTGAAGTGCCCTTGTATCTCTGAGCTGCTTTGGTGGCTGGCAACCCAAGAGAAGCTTACCTCATGAGAGCAAATAAGAAAAAAAGAAAGCAACTTGTATATATGAAAGTTGTCATACTTCAAGGACTGCAGGCCATTATGTAGAATGCAATGACACATTATTACAAATATTTGCCTTCATCTTTATCCCCTGGAGTCTTTGTTCTCATTCAAACAAGGAATGGAAAACGACTTCTTTTGAAAGGGTAAAAGGAAAGTGGTAAATCTTTCACTACCTTTTAGTGACAATGACAAGAGATATTTGGTTTCAAGAACCAGGCCAAACAATTCTGCCCATTTTCCTGTGACTTTTGGGAGTGCCTGAGCTATTATATTAGAATGAAAATGATAGGAATAACTGGGAGAAAATAACATGGAGATCAATAATTGTAAGTAAGATTACTCTGGGAAACTAACTATAGTTCTGACTTCTACTTAGGAAAACAGCTGTACTTCATCTGCTATGACTGGAAAAGGACTCTCCACATGCTTGTAAAATCTGAGTGTTTCTTGGACTTTCTTACATGAGTGTCGATGGAGGGAAGACAACCTACCTGGGCCACACCTCAGCGGGGGTAATGTGGGTAGGGAGTGTGCTGAGCTTTGATAATGCAAGAGGCTAATCAGTTTGTTCAGGGTCCTTTGGGTTAGAATTTTCTAGAAGACCAGACCAGTTCAAATTGAGTGTTTGATAATAATCATATGCTGAGTGACATAGGAATCCTGTAATGCCTGTGGAATGGACTAGCTACAGAATACTTCCTCCTCATTCCGGGAATTTACAGCCTTGTTGGGGAAAAGCCTCCATGAGATTGTTGCTGTGACGAAGGCGATGCCATAGTGGAAGCAGAATCTGAGTTGGAGTTTAGGCTTGTACAGAGTATGCCTAAATAGAATGGAGAGATGACCACACGCCACCTAGCCACAGGCTGCAAGAGCTTGGGCCAAATCTGAGGCACAGAGCAGGAAAGTAGAAGCATGTTAGTGTCCAGAGAGTTGAGCTGATGTTTGAGCCTTAGAGTATGTTCTTGTAAACTCCCTGTAGGTTGGCCCGGCAGGATGCTGTGGGGCATGTGTGGCAAGATATGGACTGACAGAGCAGGGCATGAGGACATGTTTTCACTCGTTACAACTCTTACTAACAATGTCCTTCTTGCCACTGGGCCTAGCTTGGTTTCTCTTGAGCATTTTAGCCACCTGGGCCTCAGAGCTAATGTGTGCTATTATGGTTTGTGGATGGTCTTCCAATAAAGGAAGCACCATTTAGAACCCAGCACATTTCTCTGATTATTCTGGATTATTCTGTACTGGTAGCCAAAGATAACCAAATATCTCTTTATGGAGGTGCCTATGACTGGAAAAGATCCTCTTCAGTAGAGTGACCCACGAATGTTTATGGTGCATATAATTGGCCAGGAGATCTTATTAAAATGGATTAATTCATTAAGACTGAGATGTTGTCCAATAATCGTTTCTTTTGATTCTGATAGTCCAAGGGCAATACTTGGTAATGGAACTCAGGACACGGGACAGAAGCTATGGCAACAGTGTGGCCCAGGAAGATTGAGTGTGGGAAGAAGCAGGATGTAGTAGAAATACTTGTCGCATGAGATGGTAGCCATGGAGTCTCCCACATACACTTGACAATGAGTCACGTCTCTATCCACCCAGACCCTTACTTCCCATTAGAAGGCACTCCCCTGGGACATGCCTACGCCTAGGCCTCGGGAATCCCATGCCTTTCTCATCTGCAGCCCAGTGAAGGCATTTATGACTTTTTTTTTGCAGGGAAAAAGAGAAGGCAAGCTGAAGGCTCAGTTGGTTCTGTCTTCTCATCAACTACATGGCAGATTGGTGGTTTGTTGCATTCTGTTGAACTCAGTGGTGTTGCGTGTCTGCTCTAAGCCTAACACTGTGCTTACCTGCATGGGGATCTTTGATGAAGGGTGAAAAGTGGCCTCTGCTTTCCATAGACTCACTGTATTATTTTGAGACAGAAAAGTCCACTTATTAGCAATAAAAGAAGAACATGAGTGAGCAGGGATGTAATTGGGTGCTAAACTGAATATAATCATGTGTCAAACCTATGACACAGCCATAAGTGCTCAAGAAATCAGGGAAGGCTTGGATGCTACTCGGGCTCTCTGAAACTAGACTTTCGGTTTCTAAGTTGAAAGCTCTTTTGTTTACTTGCGTTGGCCTTTGGAGATCTTGTGGATACAGATCTGGGAGCTACAGGGTGGGAAAAGGAAAGGCAGAGTTTAACACAGAAAGACAATTCATTGTTTTAGGTATTAAGAGCTCACAATGAATGCAAATAACAGCCCCCCGCTCTAGCCTACTGCCCTAGTGAATGAAGTTTTTCTTTAAATGAAACCACCCCTGAATAATGAGATCACCGCTACCCAGCGCTGGCTTTGACTGGACACTCTCACAGCTTGTAGAGACTCCGAGCTAAAGTGAGCTCTTTCCATAGACCATAAATAAGAATGGGACTAAATGGGAAAGGCCATCTCTGGATCTCAGGGCAGATACCTTATAGTTTGTGGATAGGGCAGACAAAAGGGGCAGGGGCTGGGAAAGGCCCTGGCAGGCAGACAGGGGACTCCTATCTTTTCTCCTTTTCATGAAAGTCCCCATAAAGCACAATGCCATTGAGGACTTACATAGCACTTTAAACTCGTATAACCACCAGATGACATCCCTTGAGACAAACGCATGCTGCTCACCTCCTTGCGAGTGTGTCTGTGAGCCGAGAGGTTGTGTGTGCCTGGGAGAAGGCTCTCAGGCATCCCTGAGCCTGCTCAACCACGGGCACAGCCCAACCCCAACATGGCACAGTCTATCAGTCAGCCTCGCTGTCTCATATAGGAACCAAGCACTGGTGCTCCATAGCCTTTAGTATCAGGAACAAATTCTCTGAGTTGTTCTATGGAAAACTCATCTCCAACCTGGATTAAAAAAAAGAAATAGACAGCATCTGCCTCCTCCCTGCTGGTAGGGATAAGAGGCCCCTCCAAACTCCCTTCGCAGGAGTCCTTCCAGATACCCTTACCTCTTTGCATTACCCATCATTACCTCTTTCTCAGGTCAAGAAGCCCCTAACTCAGAGGGCTGCTCAGTGAGAGGTTCTTGTGTGGGATATGCCTCCTGTTTGTTTTGCTTTCTCTAACTGTCGGGGCCTTGGGCTTCACTGAGGGAAACAATGTACTCCTATGAAGTTGGATTACTCCAATAGCTATTTTTCAGCTCTGGCAAAATACTGATAGGAAATTATGCCAAACCACCTTCATACTGAGAGAGCCCGAGTGAAACCCTTTGCATGTCCTGGTCTTACCACCCCTTTAGCCCAGCAGTTCCCAAGTGGTAGTTGAGAAACAACCCCAGGTGCATTTGCTCAACCTTGTCCTGTGGTTTGTAGAAAATCTGAATTACTTTTCAGTACCTGAAATGTGTGCGTCATCTGATTTTATTTGGATTTCTGGCTACTCCTGAACAACTGTAGCGATCTGGCTGTCCTGGCCATGCTTCTGGTTGGGAACATTGAAGCTGAGGGACAGTGGCCTGCTTGTCAGGGTGTCGCGGCTCTCCTCAGCCCACTGTGCTCATTTCAGTTGTGAGTCCAGCACCCAAGGGAATTAGTGTTTTCGATATTGTTGGGTCACAAGTACAGTCTTATTTACATTAGTTTGAATGCAGGGGTGGTGTGCCTAAGGTAGCCAAGATTTCCAAGTGTGGGGACTGGGATTGGAGAGGCATGGTTCAGAAATAATACAGGCTGATTTGAAGCTATGTTAGAAATAGTGTGAATTGCAAGCAGAGAGAAATACCCTGTTAGTGCTTCTCAGACCATCTGTAGAGGAGTACCACTTTGATTTTTACTATCTAATCTAATCTAATATATCACAGACCTATACTTTCATAAAACATAACACATGTAAATCCCAGTAAAACAAAAAAAGAGTTAAAGACATGTAAATAAAAGTCAAATTTTATTAGACTTATAGACATAAAATTATTATATATTGTTGAATGAACATAGTAGAAAAAGAAAATATTTATGAAACTTACATTATTTATTTAGGGTGTTGTAGGAAAGGATTACAGATGCACTATAACATGTTCTCTTAAATTACTGTCTGATAAGGTTATGGGGGAGCTAACCAGTTCCCATATCAAATGCCAGTCTGCACACTATCATGTGCACCATGTATATCAACATTAAGGTTTTACAGCATATTTCTCCTTAATTGATGTAGTATAGTTGTGTTTGCACTGACACTATGGGGAAAATGTTTGCATGTTTTGTTCAGTAACATTTGCAGTAGAGCATACGCTCACAGAGCCTTTTGCATGAAGGAACAAATTTTAAGGTAGCTTATGAAAGTTCAGGATATTTATTTTTAACTTCCTACAAAGATATAGTACTTGCACAACAATCTCATCTTTGAGGTAAAATTAAGTACTTTAGCTTTTAATAAAAGCAACAGATTTGGGTTTGCAGGTTTCCAAGTCATGAAGCATTCAAGTGATGGCAAATTAAATCCAAAACTTTCTATAAAAATTTTACAGCATATGGCAGTTTTTGTGCAGAGGTCTAATACAAAAATGATCCATTTAGTTATTAAGTTTTAAGTTATGGAACTACCAACACTGTTTAAGCTTCTAATTTTTTTGTCTCATCTGTCATTGAAAATATGCCAAAGTTTTTATTTACATGAAAGTATGAAAATATTTGAAATATCAAAATAGGCTGGGCATTTTGTGCTATCTGCTTGTAAATCCCAACATTCAAGAGGTTGAGGCAAAGAGGATCAGGAACTGAAGTTCAGCCTTGTTTGACACCAGCAAGTTTGAGACCAGCCTAAGCCACATGAGACCATGTCATAAACAAACATTTTATGCAACACAACCACACACACACACACACACACACACACACACACACACACACAGATTACTTAAGAAATAAAATAAGCATGGCAGACTAATTCATATCTTTAGATAGTTGAGCCTGATTCTTGTCTTGCAGAAACCAGTAAGTGTGTTTTATAGCTCAAATATAATTGATGGAACATGTCTCCTCAATAACCATAAGATCTCATAGTTGCTTTTGGACTCTGACTGCCATTTCATTGTAACTCTCTGTTTCCTAAGAGTGAGCCAACCTTTGCCTGAATGATATAGACCACCTGTCCCCAGTATCATTTTACTGGAATGGCACAAAATCACCTGTTCACTTGATTTTCCTGAAGTGGGCCAAGCCCTGAGACAAGGTGGACCACTATGTAATCAGTGAATTCCAATGACCCTCACTGCCCCATTACTGTCCCCTAATCTATAAAGGAAGTTACTTCTGACCTGCATGGTCAGAGCCCTACTCAGGCTTATCCAAATTAATAAGCCTGTCTTTGCTGTTGAGCCCAGTCTCTCTTATTTCATTTCCTGCTTTCTAACAAGCAGTAAATTGATAAACACATCTTTTGCTTTATTTTATTCAGAAATAACTGCAGATATCTATGAGATGCAGTATCATATTTCAATACATGTATATATGCTGTCCATTAGCTAGCATATTTATAACCTCAAATATTTACTATTTCTTTGTGATGGAGTCATTAAAATTCCTACCTTGAGTTTTTTTATATGCTATATTATTTACTGTAGCACCATGCTACACAATAGAACACCAAATTACTTTTTCGTATCTAACTAGAACTTTCCACCCATTGAATAACACCTGCCCCATTTCCACCTTTCCCCAACTCTCACAGCCACTTCTCCATATTTACTCTGCAACTTTATATGTGTTGTAGTGCTACTAACAATAGCCAAGATATGGGTTTAGCCTAAAGTGTCCATCAAAGCATGGACATGGTATGGATTGAACACGGCATACACACATAATGATGTAGTAGTTAGTATTGAGAAAGCAGGAAATGCTATCATTTGAAAACCATACAGATGAACCCAGAGGTCATTCTATCAAGTGAAGTGTGTCAGGCACAGAGAGATAAATAATGCATATAAGATGTGACCTCGTTGCATGTGAAATCTAAAGAAAAGGAGAGCTCATAAAAGCAGAGTGTAGAATAGTGATAATGAATGTTCTCCAAACTTTGAATGGCTGAGTACATAGGAGGTGCTGACCACAGGGTTTTGAATGTGGATGGTGTTACAGACATTTCTCCTCCCATTCTTTTCTCCATCTTTCCTTTCCTAATAAAGTTAGGCTACAAATTAGCCACTTATGACTCTAACTTGTGATTCAATTTGTGACTTTTGCTGATTCCAAGAAATCAGGAAGCACTGGGGTATTGCATGAACAACATCATCAAGTATAAGAAATAAAAAATACAACCTCAGCAATTCTCAAGGTTTCCCTTGAGTTGAAGGTGAGCTACCAAATCAGAGTGAGGCAAGGAGTACGTTACTCTTGACTGCAATGGTAGAAACTACTCAGGGATGATGGGAAACCTGGATAGAGCTTTCAAGGTTTCTGTCTTAATCCTTGTACACTCAGCATTCTATTCCAGACATGAGTCAAGGAAGGAGTTGCTAAGCTTGATGTTCAGTGGAGAGAGATAGACCATGCTGTCTAGAGGTTAAGCAATGAGCTGAATTCAACAGGGCACAATTTTTTTTTTTTTAATCAACACATGAGAATGTTCAAGTATTTCCTGGGTACCACAATCTGGATAATTTAAAAACATGTATTTCCTTATTTTAATATCCTTTAAGACTATGGTCAGCCCAAATCTCCACAAAGTCTTGATTGATTGCACCTTTAACTTGAGTCAAGTTCTCTGGTTATTACAATGTAAATGCCTATATTAAAACTGCTTAAATGATGTTAAAGACTAGTTGAAGCCAGAGACTTAACTACTTTAATATTCCTAATGTCTAGCACAGTGCCTACCGCATAGAGTATTGTGAGGAATTCTAGGCTATGGCTAGAATAAGAATGATTTGAAACGTAGGCAGTGTTGAACTATTGATTTCATTTTCTAAAGTAGCAATTGCCCATACGCACAATAAAAACAAAAAAATAGCCTGCCAATAAATTGGCCTTTTTTTGGCCTGGTATTTTGGAAATATCAGTGAGCTTATTTCCTATTCTAGTGTGTGCTATAGAATTAAAAGCAGCTCCATTTCACCTTATGAGGGGTCTGCAATTCTTTATATTCGAAATCTCCACAGTGAGACATGTTAAGTAACTCAAATGAGAAAACCTAGCTTCCACATTTATCTACCTCCTGGGTTTTCTTCTGTGCTCTCAGGCCCCTGCAGAAGCCATCAAATGTTCAAATACAGAGTCGGACTCAGTGACCCTGAGCCTCCTGGTGACCTGGAATGCACGTGGAATGCTCTTAGTTAGCACATGGTGCCTCAGTGGGTATTAGCTTTCTTGAAGAGCAACTCACTGATGCCAGTGAAGAGGAAATCAGAAACTACCCTGCCCACCCCTCCTGTCTGGGTTATTCAGTTGTGGTGGGGGGATCACTGACAGAAATGAGTCTGGACACTGACTTCCTCCTTTCCAAACCCTTTTCTCCCATTTACTTAACCTTGTTACTCCTTGGAAGCTGTGAAATTGAAGAACACTTCATTGAGATGAAGAATGGTTTAGACTTCATAGAGCCCCTGTGTCTCCCGCCTGGCAGCCTGGATCCAGCTGTGGAGGGAGTAGCCTCACTCATGCTTAAGACACTCAGTAAAACTCATGTTCTACCCATGAGACTGACTTGAGTTTTCTGTATGAGTGCTATGCCAACCTACTCAGAATCCTTGGGTTGCTTGTTTTCTTGTTAAGACTTCTCCAAAGTTGGTTCTGCTCCAACTTATTTGAGGGGACATCTGTTGGATGACTTGATGTGATGTCTATGTTTGCTGAAAGCTGGCTCTGATGGGTCTGCACGAAGGAACCTGGCAGGGAGTTCAGTCACGTGCAGAATGGCTCTTAAGCGCTGGAACAGATTTGAGAGGATTATCCAAGACGATGACTTCAAGATCAAAGTAGGCCATTGGAGTTAGCCACAAGGCAATGTGAATTCCTTGTGGCTCAGTCCCCTTGGGTCTCCTGTCACTGCATTTGCCAGTAATGGATTTCACTTCCATGTGGGATCTCTCAGGTCTCCTGACACACTCTAAAGCCATGTGTGTTCCAGTCACTTCAAATATCACCCTGTCCTAAACTTGAAGACCCGTCTAAATCAGCCAGAGGTAAACAGTGACTCTCTTTAAGCCTGTGTAACATAGCTTAGCTCTAATTCTGTCTGGATAGTTTGCTGAATATTTTCTACTAAAGAGCAAGGGGGGCGGTCAGAGGAAATTCAATGCACACAAGCCATTACCAAAGCTTACTCATGTTTGAGTTATAAATGTTTATATCAGACGAGAAACACAGCAGAATCGGCTGCCTTTCTCTTCTCTTGCCTTTCTTCTTTTCTGTACCATTCCCTTTATGAGGCGCCAATGATAGAAAAGTTACAAAAAGTAATGAGTACCACATTTAAATCATGCCCCGCATGGTGCCACACGCCTTTAATACCAGCACTTGGGAGGCAGAGGTAGGAGTATCACTATGAGTTCGAGGGCACCCTGAGAATAAAGAGTGAATTCTAGGTCAGTCCGAGCTAGAGTGAGACCCTATCTTGGAAAATCAAAAGTAAATAAAATAAAATGATCAGAGTTCTAAACCTATTTTTTTCTTATGAAACCTTATTTTGAAGGTAGGATCACTGTGTCTCAGAAGGGCCAGTCCAAACTCAATCATGGACTACGATTAGAACCTGCAGTAACCCTGTGTCACACAGTATAAAAATGTGCATGAGTAGGAGGCCAATTGGCAAGGACCATTAGAAAATGGCTTTATGCTCTCAGCATAATTCTAAGAATCAATCCTTGGGAATCTGCTCTGAAACTCCATATGAGGTACCTCATAGAATTTGATCCTCCAAGATTAGGAAACAGTACAAAACATCCAGGTGCCTCATGATTTGGGAAACTCCCACAACATGATGAGCAAAGGGAAGAAGAGACGTTGGTTCTTTACAAGAGAAGTGACGCAGTCACTCTCCATAGTGCTATAAAAACTCCAAGAAGGCCTCGCTTTCAGCTGCCCAAGTGATATCCTATGAATGATTGGATTGTGCTCTGTAGAGCCCTTTCGATAAAAGAAGGAATTTATTTTGAAATATGGATTGCCACCAAAAAGATTGCCTTCATTGACTATCTATTAAGTGCCTATTAGGTACATTTTAGACGTTCTTATTTAATTCTTACCAGGAAACTTTCGAATCTTATTCATAATTCACAGAAGAAAACGGTATACATGAAGATTGAGTGGCTAGAACAAGGCAGCCTGTTATGGAACGGTGGACCTGGGTCTGAGGAGGGCCTCCAGGTCCGTTTCTTAAGGCCAGAACATCTTCACTTTCTTCATTGATGTTACTATGGGCCTATGAGAGTTCCTGGAAGGTGGTAAGTATCAATGAATGTTGTTGAATGATTATATCAATCTAAGAGGCCACACATGGGTATCTAACCACATTCTCTACTGTTGCCTCTTAGCTTCTCACTGGTGTCTATTACCTGCTTCTCTATCCCACTCTCTCGGAAATGAACCCAGGGCTGCAGCAACCTGTAGTGAAGCCTAGTGACCCTCTTGTCTGCACTCTTCCATCCGTGGCCTCTGCCTCCTTCCTTGAGTTCCTGCCACATGTTGTGCTAATTGGTGATCTTATAAAAAAAAAGTGAAGACTGTCATAATGAAATTCATTAAATTACATGATAAGTGATTTTTTAAAATTTTTATTTCTTTGAGAGAGAGGGGAAAAAAGAGGCAGAAAGAGAAAGAATGAGAACAGGTGCATCAGGGCCTCTAGCCACTACAAATGAACTCCAGGTGCACATGTACCTTGTGCATCTGACTTATGTGGATACTTAAGAATCAAACCTGGGTCTTTAGACTTCACACGCAAGCACCTTAGCCACTAAGCCATCTCTCCAGCCCATGGTGAGTGTTTTGACAATGGTATGGAGTGTGGTACAAGCATTCATGTAACAACAGATTTGACCTGTTGTTCATGGTAGGAAAGACCTGGAAAATTGAACTTGACAAAATCTAAAAACCAAGTAAGTGGTTATTTTTCATAAAAAATGTTCTTCATATTAAAGTGTAATCATCTGACAGTTTTTAAAGTGAATGCAATGTTGATAGTAACAGGAGAGAGTGTGAGATGGAGCTGGATAGGTCAGCAGTGGCAGGTTTGGGAAGGTCTTAATCCTGGGTCAGTGAAAAGTCACTGAGAGGTTTTGAGGTAAAGTAATCAGATTTATGTTGAAAGAAGCAAGGAAAGAAGGAAATTAAGAAATGAGAGAAAAGGAGAGCCAAAGGAGAGAAGGAACAAAGGAGGGAGAGAGAAAGGGAAGAAGGGAGGGGAAATTTGGCAGGAGGGGGGAGGGAAGAGAGAGGTTTGGTGAATCATAAAGTGGGAATAGTGGAATTGAACAAAAGAGAATAATTTATTTTCTAAGCAATGTTGAAAAGAATCTAGAGTATTTATTTGGCTATCAATATGCAGAGAATTTGCTTTAAGAGAGTGCATGAGGGCTGGAGAGATGGCTTAGTGGTTAAGGCGCTTGCCTGTGAAGCCTAAGGATCTAGGTTCGATTATCCAGGTCCCATGTAAGCCAGATGCACAAGGTGGTACATGCATCTGGAGTTCATTTACAGTACCTAGAGGCCCTGGTGTGCCCCCCCATCTCTGATAAATAAATAAATAAAAATAAATGTTTTGTTTTTAGAAAAAGAGAATACATGACTTCTCATGGCTTTTTTAGTTAGGCCACTTGACTTTTAATTCTACTGATATCCTAATAATTCTGGGACTATGAGTCAATTATTTGAACTCCATAAACTGTAATTTTATCATCAAAACATAAAGGGATATGAGTCACCATCATATATGGTTGTTGAAATGATTTAAAAACACATCTAATATGAAAACTGACCTATCAAAATGACTTAATAATTATTTATTGCATCTACCTTCTCTTTGAATTTGCTTGCTTCCTGACCTTTTTGGGGGAAGTTGGCCATGTTCTTCAGGCAACATACAATTCCTGATACAAAGGTGGTTTGTATTAGGTTTGCATCACTGTATCACATACCTGAGGCAGCTACCAGAGAAAATGTTAATTTAGATCATGATACTTTAGATCTATTCCAGGGGTGGGTGGTTCCATTGCTTTGGGATCTGGTAAGGGCCTTGGATGGCCACAACAAGGAGTTTGTAGTGAGGCAGATATAACTCACACACCAGCTAGGATGCAGAGAAGAGACACAAGGGACTGGGATCCCACAATCCCTTCGGCAGTGCATCTGCAATAATCCAAGCATGGTCTCCCAAAAGTTCTATCAGCTCCCAATATTGTCAGGGTCAGGACTTTGAACATGTGGACCTTTGGGGGATGCTACCAACATGCAATTCACAGCAGAGGACAGTTTCATGGTTTCCTATGACTCTTACATGTCACTCGGTTTTGCTGTCCTCAAGCTCTTCAGGCATTCTCGCTCTCTGCCTCGCTCTCCTTGAAGGACATGCTGCTATTTCAGTTCAGCTTTTATTATCTATCTTACCGTCTCCCTTTGAGTTTGAATTCTGACCTTGCTACTGTGTTAACCACCTTATATTACAGCGTGTAGGCCAGTCTTCTCTGTTTTCCCCACCTTGCTGTGGTCATCAAAGTTTTACCACCTTTAGGTAAAATATGGCAAGAGAATTAAGACATACATCTTAAAAATAGTTGTCAACAGAACCTGGTGGTTCTTATGGAGAAACCACATGCCAGGACTTGGGCTAATTCCTGTCATTCTTTCTACTGGCTTTTGAAAGGCTACTCACAAATGCATTGACATGAGAATTTGGGGTAGTATTGCTGTGAGGGCTGAACGGAAAAGAAGACAGAGTTGTAAGGTCATGGGACCATGAGAATGCCTTGCATTTTGTCAAGTGGCTCTTAGCACAGAACAGCAGAGCCCAGGAGGTGAGCAGAGACCTGGCAATCAGCTCTTCACAATGAGCTGCGTCTGCACGCAGACCCCGGCTCACAGGCAGTCTCCGTCTGAACAGAGCCCATTGTTCACCACTTGAGTGGCAAGTCATAGGAAATAGTCAGTGAGTCAGTTAGGGAACCCTTTGTTTCGGAAAGTCCCCCACCTTTTTTTTTCTCAGGGCTTCAGACAAATCTAAACAAAAACAGAAGTTTGGGGGAAGATGAAGGGTCAAGAACAAAGGAGCGGTTGCTCAGTGCAAATGATGCCCTTGTCTTCACTGATAGTATCTCTTGCTTGGGCTGTGGGTTCTGGCCTTGAACTCTAATCCAGCAGGGTAACTGCTTGTACTGCACTACACTAAAAAGGGATTTTAAGATTGAATCTGAAATGCTTTAAGACAATGGCTCCTCTTTCTCTCTCCCCTGGTAAAAGATAATTATTTGCTGAAGATGTCTCAATGGATCATCAAGAGGGGCTGAGGAACAGAACATGGATATTTTTTTAGGTATGGTCACCAATCAACAGATGACATAAACTTCGAGTAGCCCGTGGTCCTACTCCATTATGGAACTTGTTTCCCTGATCTGCAGCTGCCTGCATTGATACTCCATCCATGCAAGATTCGGCACTGGGTGAGGGCTAGCCTTTTCCTTGGGTCACCTCAGCTGATGAAAATACAAGGCAGCCCCAGGATTGCCACAGGAGGAAGTGATTTGCTGTCAGTGGCAAAGACTCAGCTCTGCTCTGCTGAAAGCCCCACTTTACAACTTAAACTTGATGTATTTTCATTCTTTCTTTAAAAAGGTAATTTCACGACCCTTCTCCAGCTCAGAGGGCACCCTGCAGAGGGAAGAGGACAGGTAGGAGGCTAATGATGGTACTGACATGATTGTATACACACTGTGTACATAAATAATAATAAAAAATAATTTTCAGCATTTTTTTCAGATTTAATCACAAAGTAATTTAGAAATTACTGAAAAATCCTAGTGAATCAAATAAAATCAACCTATAATCTGATGACCTCCCCAAGAGATAACCAGTACAGTATGCTATGTTCATCTTTTAATACATGAAATATTAACTTATGCAATTAATAGAATATTTTGTGCATATGGTTTTACGTACACTTGGATTTTCATCTCTAATTTACATCACAGTTTTTATGTCCACGCAAATTATATTTATCATCAACAAAGTTTCTAAGGCTATAAAAACTTTTAGTTTCATTTTTGCCTATTAAAATATTTACAGAAGCTTTTAAATACTTTAATTACATTAATTTGTGGAGTATAGTGTGATAATTTGATATCTGTAGAATTAACACTTAAATATTTATTAAAAATAATCAACACATACAAATGGTACATGTATATGGAGTACAGTGTAATATTTCAATATACACCAGATATAATAATCAGATAGGGATACTTAGTTTCCATTTTCTTAAAATTAATCATTATGTGGGGGAAGCTAGATTAAGGCATGGGTTAGCTCCTTCTTCCAAAGGACTTACTTAAAAAGGACTAATGTGTCCTCAATGATGGTAATTGTTTATGAAGAATCTTCATTTAGTTTTGGGTCTGTGGACCCAGTTCAGGTTCATAAACATTTGGGTTTTTTTTTTTTTTTTTGGCCATCATTTTCCTATTTTACGTATGCAAGAGTCCAACAAGATTATGTGGGTTTGCTTTGTTAACTTTTTTGTTAAATATATATTATAAAGCACTTTAATATTATTATAGTTATTGTGGCCGCCACATTTGAGTAACAGTAAAGAGGAATGGTACTGAAGTAGCTGGATTCTGACCCCGTTATAATCAGCAAAGCACCTTGATCATATGTACCTTATTAACTTCATGGAAATGACAAAAGTTATGTTTTAACAGGTTGGCTGAATTTCCAACTCAAATACTGGTCACAACCTTGCTTTATGTGGTAGTGAAATATTCCAATTCTGACACTGGCATCTCCTCCTCCCTCTGGTCTGACTTGCTCAGTGGGTATGGCTTTCTGCTCATTGGTTGGCACACTCTTCCCCTGAAGTTAAGACCATGGTAGGGATTCTACTTGATACATAATTGTGCAATTGCTTCAGGACTTTGGGATGCATATTTAAAATTCTAAACATCATTTGTAGAAAAATGTGTGTGTGTGCGCGTGCGTGCGCTATATTCAAAAGATGAAAGAACTTGGGGCACGTTTCATCTAAAGCACCACAGTCATGCCTGTGGGGGGCAGAATGTCAAGGTGGATCCCAAGATGCCTGTTCTCTGCTGCTGGGTTATAAGATGAACGGAAGGTCATCTAGGTGGGTTAAACTAATTCTGTGAGCTTTTCAAATCACAGTATTTTCTGTAAGAAGAGGAAATCAGAGAGAACTTAAACTTCAATGAAAATGCCATTACAAAACACATCACTTTGTATAGTGAGCCTTTGCTCATAAGTCATTCTTAACTGATTAAAAAATGCATGTAATGAAGCATGTAAATTCACAGTGTATCAATGTACAGTAACAAAAGAAGAATGTACCCAACTATTACTTGTTTGAAGATGGGGATAGTGACACA
The DNA here is from genome assembly GCF_020740685.1 of Jaculus jaculus. NCBI lineage: Eukaryota > Metazoa > Chordata > Mammalia > Rodentia > Dipodidae > Jaculus > Jaculus jaculus. The sequence continues at coordinate 40,034,755 of NC_059109.1, read as the reverse complement.
TGGAAAAGTGTAAGAAGGAATAAATATTCCTACAACCAGTGAGCTTGGAAGACCCACCAACAATGTGCATGATATTAAAAAAAATATTTAAGAGGAGTAATGAATTTATGAAACTTATTTAACCCCCAAATAAAAGAACATGATATCAAAGTAAGGATGTCCATGGTGTGTGTATACTTCCTTGACATTAAGGGAAAGCTTCTTATAATTTATAGCAACAGCTCACAGATGATATAAATGGTAGGAGGTCAATCAATGAGATAGAAGTGCATTCATGCTGTGTAGAGGGCAGTCCCTGAACCTTGTATGGGCTTCTTGTTACAGAGACAGACAGTACCCATTTTCCTGGTGCTGTTCGTGAAGAACAGTGAGGATGTGAAAGTCCTGTGTGATGAGTCAAAAGGAAGGGGCTAAGAGTAGCAGAGATCAAAAAGAATTTGGAACTTCCTTTCCTCTTGGACTTCACATCTTAGGGTGATTGTCTCAGAGAGGAATGCTCTTGTCAGTATTCTCCTTCCAAAGCTTCCCCTGGCAGGAAGAGGAGCCTTAGTCACAGGTATCCAGGATAGCTTGCTGTTACTCACACGAAAGTCTGCAGGATGTTAGGTGTGAGACAGGTTAGTGGAAGGTGCCCATACTTGGTATCTAAACCACAGACATATTAGCCAAGTTTAGGTGAGAGAAGAAAGTAATTAATTTTAAGTCCAGAATTCATATCCTAGAAAGGCTAAAACAACCAGAATCATTTTTATGGATAGTCACTAAATTCCTCACTTACAGATCAGAGAAGTAACCATTCCTGTCCATCATACTAAACAGGTCTGGTGACATGAAAAATTCTTCTAAATCCATGTCTAATTGAAAATGGACATTAAGGACACCATATTTACTCTATCTCACTTCACTTGCCCCTGTTCAGCATGAATAATCAAGGAAGTGCAGGCAGGCAAATAAATCAGTAAACGATAGTCATTGCTTTTCTTGAGATTTAAAGAGGTGGAGAGCCTATGGTGACTAGACATGATATGTATCATCTGGCCAGAAATCTGGCTCCTTCCCTCACATGAGAATACCCAGCAGTCACCTACCAGATCTGCTCCAAAATAAGCTTTACAGCCAAACAGGTTTGGATAATGTGCTCTGTATTCTTGGTCAGCTGGCTTTTCTAGTAAAGTTACCTTTTTCACCCCAACAGCTTATCTTTTGACTTAATTGGCTTATTATACACTGAATAAACGGACTTGTACCAGGTGACATGTCATCATCACTATTACTTATTCCTGTGAAGTGTGTTTACCGATCTTTTTTGTTTATTTGAGGCAGTTCTTGCCATTTAGTCCAGGTTTGCCTTAAATTCACTCTGGTGCCCAGGCAAGACTCCTACCTCAACCTTCTAAGTGCTGGGCTTGCAGGTTGTACCCCAACCACAGCCAGTACATGAATTTGTTTTAATCAGATGACTCAAATCAGTCAAAATGAATAAAAACCTGCTATTTTTTTTGCAAAGGTTTATAGTAAAGCTTTCTTACATGCTTCACAGCCAAGAAGAGGAATAAAGCGGTGCACAACTGGCTTGCTGCACAGATTCATATAGTACAGAAATCACAGGTGCTCACAACTTGGAAACTTTCTGTCAGTGTGGCCACAGAAAAATTCACTGGAACTCAACAACCTCCTCAAAGGTTGTCAGAGCCAGTTGAATTAGCAGATGAAAGTGTCATAGTGAAGGCCAGAGGTATTTTCTTTCTGTTACTCTTGTGCACTTGAAAAGGAAAAGAGTTCCACTTACTAAGATCTCTTTGTGGAAACAACACCATGTGAAAATAAAGAAGTCAAAGTAGTTCCTATGAAAGTTTCCATGTGCCCGGGGAAAGCACGGCAGGCTTCAGTGTTCTGTGTCCTCAGGCATCTTCCTCATGGTCAGTGAGAACAGATGGCCTTAAAGACAAGGTACATCTGGAGGCTATGCCCGCTACGAGCTCCTCTTTGATTCCCGGGATTAGGAGGAGCTAGAGGACGTGTACAGAGCTGATTCTGTGGTCGGGAAGGAAGACAACATGAAAAAGATACATCCAAGCTACCGGTCACTCCTATCACACCATCACCCTATGAATGATTACAAAAGCAATTCTGTCTAGTGTCTGATGAACGTCGGTGAGCATCTGACTGGTGCCAGTTCAAATGTTTGCTTTTACCTCATGCCATCACCATCATTGACTGCTTTGCCAAATCAGGATGTTTTCCTCCACCTTGTGAAAGCTGGTTGAGCAGGATTCCGTGTGATCAAGGAAACTCCCATGGCCCTCACTTTCATCATTCTATTGCCATGGTGGCACCTTTTGGAGCTTGCTCAGTGAGGTCATATATTTAGTAGGGTCGTGTCTACAGCAGTCACTCAGAAAAGCTGCTAGAAAGGGGCTTCAGGATATAACGTAAAATGCACACGATTTGAGGGGTGACAGACCTCGACCTACTGCAGGCCTTGAGCAAGTTACTCCATCCCTTTGACTTACCATCCCTCCCTCTTAACATGACAAAATTGGCTGAAAACTGTGTGGTGTGATGTGTTAGTTCAAAAAATGTTAACTATTTTCTTTTTGTTTTGACCATCTAGCCTCAGGGACATTTAACAATGTATTATAAAAGCTCAAAAGAATGACAAATGTCTATGTCCCCGGCTCAACAAATGACAACGCAATTATTTCACTCTTAGTCCACAGTCTTATTTTCCTGTCTTTCTCTAGAGCTAGGAGTCACAGGAATACCAGCAAGTGAGAGGTACTGTTTGAATCTGATGGGTTGTTTTGAGGTGTGTATGGAGTGGAAGCTTTATTTTCTATCTTTAGAATTTGAATACTGAAACCAAGTGAGTACTGTTTAAGTAACTTTGGAACATTTAGAAAGCTCTTTTGTGAGTCTGAGGAGTTTGTATGGTACTCCCTCTCTGATATAGTATTCAGATAAATGTAGCTATACTTTTAAAATTTATTTATTTTTATTAAATAGTACCCTTTTGATTATGGGGTTAATTTTTCTCTTCTCCCAAAGTCATCTATTGAAATCCTAACCTCTGAGGTGAGCTGATGATATTTCAAAGTGGGACCTTTGGGAAGTGATTAGGTCTCAAAAGAAAAGCCCTTGTGATCAGCATTGGTGTCCTTACAAAGAAAACCCAGAGACCTCTGTCACTCTTCTTCCATAAATGATGAAAACATGGTTTTCTCTGAGCCAGCTAGCAGGTTTTCACCAGATGCTCAATCTATGAGTGTTGACCTTGGAATTTAAGGCTCTGGAACCGAGAAATGTTTGTTGTCCAAGCGACCTTGTTCATGGCATTTTGTAACAACAGTCCGAATGAACTAATACATCATCTAATTGCCTAAAGAAGGAGAAAAGAGAAATGATTTTGAGATCTCAGCATACAGATTCATTTTCAAGAGGAAAAACATATTTCTGTATGAAAGCCTCAAGCAAACTCAAGTTTTCTGCCTCTGAGAGCAGCATTGCAGTACTTTCATTTATTTATTTATTTATTCTGTCCTATTTCACATAGTTCCCGTGAAGAAGGAGCCAGGAAGCTTCCTCTGTGATATCCGACATCAAGGTGAAGAGAGAACTACTTGCCTCCCTGGTCATGGCAAGCCCAGGGAAGACCAAGGGATGTGACAGTGGAGTTCCTGCTAGGCGCCTCTTCAGACCGGCGTAGACATTCTTTAGAGGGCAGGAAGCGCCTTTTCCAAGTCTGATCTCAGACCTGGCTGGGTCCAGCTTGTGTCACAGGCTGCTTGCAGATTGTGGTTTGGGGCACTTGTAATTACCAGCTTGGTTTTGGCTGGAGAGAGGAGTTTAGTGGCTTCATGATGCAAAGATGGCGGCAGACATACACAGCCAACCTCATTCTTACCTGACCGACCTCTGTTTCTGTCCACCTGACTTACTGAGGACCAGGGACAACCTAACTTTGGCTCTTCAGTTCTTTTAGGATGTTTGTTGGCTTGTATATCACTAAGTGTTTAATGGAACTTTTGTGAGGTCATTTAATTTTGCATGGCCATTAAGTGTCACCATCCAGCGAAACTTCTAGACTGAAAAGTCTTAATTGATACACTCAAATGAAAAATGACTAGTTGTTTCATTAAGGAACCCATGATTTTTCTAGAAGAGTTTGCGCAATAGATTATGTTTACATTCTTATTTTCTTTTAAGAAATATAATAGTTTCTAAGTTAGTAACAACAGTGGCACCATTAACAATAAACGCTGCCTCTTGACAAGTTCCTGGCAAGTGAGCAGGGGCTACAGACATATCTATACCTATCTAGAGGCAGAAGTGACAGAAAAGGGAGTGAAGCTGGTGGTTGAAGGGCTTGAAAGCCACTGGCATCTGGGGGCCGGTCAGAGGGAGGTGGTCGCTGGAGGTGGAGTTCTAGGGACAGGTTTGTCTGGGTTGCTGCTGGGAGCCATACAATGGGTAACTTTTGCCTATAAAATAGCTGAAAATAAATCTTGAAACAGAAAAAGTGAGATTTGAACTGTGAGATATTTGGGATTTATGAAAGGTCTTGCTGAGCTTCTGCCAAGACCCATCAAGCCACTTCCTTGCTAGTCTGTGGTTCTCCCAGCCACTGCTCCGTCCTAAACTTCTGTGGAGACCTGGGGTACTGGCTATGGTTATTGTGCTCTGTGGAGACCTGGGGTACAGGCTATGGTTATTGTGTTCTGTGGAGAGCTGGGGTACAGGCTATGGTTATTGTGTTCTGTGGAGAGCTGGGGTACAGGCTATGGTTATTGTGTTCTGTGGAGAGCTGGGGTACAGGCTATGGTTATTGTGTTCTGTGGAGAGCTGGGGTACAGGCTATGGTTATTGTGTTCTGTGGAGAGCTGGGGTACAGGCTATGGTTATTGTGTTCTGTGGAGAGCTGGGGTACAGGCTATGGTTATTGTCTTCTGGAGTACTGGCTATGGTTATTGTGCTCTGTGGAGAGCTGGGGTACAGGCTATGGTTATTGTGCTCTGTGGAGAGCTGGGGTACAGGCTATGGTTCTTGTCTTCTGTGGAGACCTGGAGCACTAGGCTTTGGTTCTTGTCTTACTTCTATGGAGACTATGAGCACTGGTCTAGGGTTATTGTTTTACTTCTGTGGAGACCTGAAGCACCAGGTGATGGTTCAATGTTACTTCTGTGGAGATCTTCAGCACTAGGCTATGGTTCTTGTCTTACTTCTATTTAGTGTAGTCTTTTTAACGTAGTAAGCATGTGCAGATATTTTGTTTACTTTTTTTTTAAATATTTTTTGTTCATTTTTATTTATTTGTTTGAGAGTGACAGAGAGAGGGAGAGAGAGAGACAGATAGAGAAAGAATGAGTGCGCCAGGGCTTCCAGCCACTGCAAACGAACTCCAGACGCGTGCGCCCCCTTGTGCATCTGGCTAACGTGGGTCCTGGGGAATTGAGCCTCGAACTGGGGTCCTTAGGCTTCACAGGCAAGTGCTTAACCACTAAGCCATCTCTCCAGCCCGTTTACTTTTAACATATATTTATTGTAAAGAAGATTGAACCTGAAAGCAGTTTATGCTCCAGCACCAGGTAATTTACTTAGGTTAAACAATTATCCATTTCTTCATAAAGTATAAAGCTCTTTCCATGCGAATTTACTGTCAGTTACTGTAGTCTGTGTCTGTGTGAACATGTTTTACTGAGAGACTCCAGTGTTCCACCTCATCAGAACTCAACATTGTTTGTGGTTTTATCAACCATGAAAAATGGATGACTAATGTAACAATAATACATGTGGGTTTCTGAGGAATGCAGAAAAATTGGGTATTATTCATGTATATATTACAAATAAGTGGTTAGCTGTATAAAAATCTATTAAAACACCAATGAGGATAATGGCTAGGGTAAATAAATTAGATTATGTGAAAAATATTAAGGAACAAATGTGATCCACTGCAGAAGACTGTGACTTACCTTAGCATGCCATTCCAAGCAGAAGCTCTTGGCCTAGGCATGGGCATATAAAGTTTTCAGTTCTGTGCTGACACATTTTTGGCAACTCCAGTGATATGTCTGAGGTTAAGAGTCTTACCCTAAAATCCTTTGGGCACAAAATCTGTATCATTGAACTTATCAGAACTGAGTCGTCTCTGCAACCTTCTTTTCCACGTATAACTGTGACTGGTTAGGGGATGACCTGCCTTCCTTACTTTCTTTGTGTTTCATGTCTTGCATTCTTGTTCATCTCTCCCTTTGATATAATCTTCTTCATGTTTAATTGTAGAAAAATTGTAGAAGAATCCAGTTACTTGGTATATCTCCAGGACGAGCCGGACAGACATGCATACATTGATCTTGGGGATGTAAGTGACATATGTAAGAGCTTAGGTCTGGGTTGTTTAATGTATGGATTTCTGACAGACTCCTAAACTTCTGGGGCTTCTCTTTTTAATCTATACAGTAGATGTTGGGATAAGATTTCTTGGTGGTGGTATTGATGAAACTTGTAAAAGTAATTAGCATGTTATGTAAGATACTAAATAATTTGTTTCCTATTCCTTGAGGCAAGTTGATTTTATTTTTATTTAAATATTTGTATTTATTTGCAAGCAGAGAAAGAGATAGAGAGAAGTGAGACAGAAAGAATGGGCACACCAGGGCCTGTAGCTGCTGCAAGTGAACTCCAGGCACACATGCCACTATGTGCATCTGGCTTTATATGGGTACTGAGGAATTGAGCCTGGGTCATTAGGCTTTGCAGGCAAGTACCTTCGCCACTGAACAATCTCTCCAGTCCAACTTTGTTAGATTTTTTTTTTTTTTTTATGGGAAGAGGAACACTCTACACTGCAGAATATATCACTGCTCCTGACATAACCAGAGTATACTAGCTCTTTAGGAACAGAAAGTGAATGTCAAGGGCAGAGAATATCTGGGGATCACTAAGAAGGCAGATTACTAAGAGGTAGAGATAGGGAGGCATGTCTCAGGCAGGAACACCTACAGTTTGCATTCTTTCTTCCAGCTTCAATTCAAGGAGGAAGCTGCTGTAAGAGGGCAACTGCAAGGTGATTAGATCTTTTCCTTTTGGTGAAATTTCTTCTCTTGTGATTTTCAGTTTTCACTTATTTCAGAGAGCTTGGACTTCTCTAGTTCTTGACACCTGATACCATTACAGACCTGGTTCCCAAGGTCTTCCTCAGTCTTGACCTAGAGAACCCGTCTCCAATCAAGAAACATGTGAAGAGGATTCATTGCTGCCTCTTTCTTGCAGGGTTTTGATGTTGGGAAAGATGGAGAAGCAGATGTGAGGAGGCTCATTAGCTTGACTGGAAACAAAACCAGGTGAAGGCCTGTAGTAGTCTCTCCACAGGGCCTTCCCCTCAGACACACTAGGGCAGGGCACTTGTTGATGCTTCCCACACATTGCCATATAGATTCACTTAAATGCTTTCCACAATCACTCTTGGAAAATGATGCCACTTAGAAACAGCTCTTTGCCATAGCAACTTTTATTCCCAAACTTATGAAATAAAAACAAGGTGTAATTGATATGTCAACTTGGATTTTTCAGATAGATACACTTAGCATGACAGTTTCTAATCAGAAAGGATCACACAGAACAAATTTTAATTACATTCCATATAACTTGTGCATACCAAGAGAGAAACATCTTTTAAGTCATTTTTGATCTGTTGTTTGCATATACTATTTCAATGTATTTTGAAGTTTTCTTTTTTGTTTTTCTAGTACAATGACCTCAGTTTCAAGGGTACAACATAACCATCTTACAGGCTTCAGACCCTTAGTAAGTAACTTCTAGGGGTTCTATAAAAAACTAGAGTCAAATTAATTCTGAGAAAAATACACCATTTCCTCCTTAACAAATCTCTCTCTTTTTCTCTCTCTCTGTTGTGTGTGTTTCTGTCTGTGGGGAATATAATAAGCATTCATAATATCATATTTTATTTACAAATAATTTTATTTACTTCTAAGTTGTTTTTTCTTAGTTATATAAATATGCTTATGTAGTCTAACTATTTGTGATAATTACTTGGAAATTAAATTTAAATAAACTATATTATTCTCCGATTAGATTGAATACAACACTGTGTTTAATGGATAGTCATTTAGTGACCATGTTAACAAGATAAAATGAGCATTTGTAAGCAAGGAATAGGAATGCATCTTTATAGATCCCTGACTGATTTTATATTTAGTACCCAAAATAACATTCTCAACTATACTTTTGATATAGTGAATGCTATAAGCTTGTTATTAAATGGAAAACTCTCAAAGTTACATAAAGAAGGAAGTCAGTATAAGGCTAGGACTCTTTTGACTAAGCTTATTTATAGCCATAGAATTAATCCTTGAGTTATTCATGAAATTAAGGCAAAGACTATAAATAGAAACTATAATTTATTGAGTTATGATATCAGGCTATAGTCTAGACTTTTATATCATTATATTTTAACATAAGAATTCTTCAATATGTTTATTATTATTATTGTAATTGCATTTTAGGAAAACAGGGGCTAGGAGGGTGTGTTTGCTTAATTTCTTTCTCTCGGCCTTTCACCCCCATTCCAAACAGAATGTAAAGCAATGTTTCAGAAGAACTTTCTCAGGGTCACTCAGCTAAAACTGCTGAATCAGGTTGTCAATCAATGTCAATGAAATTCAAAACTCCATCCACTCTTCTCCCTCACTGATGTGATATGGAGTTGGGTTGATTTCTTTAAGATTCTGCATATTCTACAAGTTCTCCATGCCAGCCAGGAAACAGGTGATAATCCCAAAACAGAACTGTAGGTCCCTAGGGACCCTAATGATGAAATGAACATTCCCTTACCCAGTGGGAAGCATAGGAAACAGAGAGAGTCCTCAAAATGGCTGAGGTGAGATTTTATCTACTTTATACTCTTGAAAATGTTAGAGGTGTTTCCTTAGTCTGAACATCACAAAAACAAGCCAAACTACAGTTCAAACATAACTTCTGAATAACCCTCTTTACTCAGGCATCCCATTTTCTAAAGACAGCTAGGATGGTTCTTTTTAAAAATATATACTGCAGTAGAACTTAGGATAGTAGAGTTTGGCTACAGGGAAGAAGTACTTCTTAGACACTGGGGTTCCCCTGAGGAGTAACTTCTGCTGATAGACTGTCAAGTGATAATGAAGAAGCAGATCAGTGCTGGGTGTGAAAAGCAATGGCAAGAGTGTCAGCACCTGGGGTGAACTAGAAGTCTCATGTTCCGTCTCAGAGATGACTTCCCAAAATATCAGTTTTGAATATTTGATCTATTTTCATTATATATAACAATGGATTTCATTTAGATATTTTCATACAGGTAAATGATATAACTTGATCATATTCAACCCCTCCACATTCTTTTTTTTATCTTCCCTCACTTCTCCTGATGGTTTCCTTTCTCTTCCCAAATAGTCATTCCTCTACTCTCATGTCTTAAAAACAATGTAGATTCTGCATCTGGGAGAAACATGGCATTCACTTTTCTTAGTCTGACTTACTTTGTTTATATCATGATCTTCATTTATATCAGTTTTCCCAATGACATTATTTCATTCTTCATGGCTGACCTACAGGTTTCATATATGTATATAGCACAACATAAATACTTTCATAAATAATCTAGCACACATTTTCTTTATTCATGGATGGACATCCAGGCTAGTTCTTCTTATGTAGATGCTTTAAATGATTTTTCATGTGTGCATGTGTATGTTGTGAGTGTATACGTACGTGCCACAGAAGGCATGTAGAGATGAAGGGACAACCTTGAGTTATTTCTCCTCTCCTTCCTCCTCTTTTGAGGTAGTGTTTCCCTCATTAGTTTTGCTGCTGCTATTGCTTGCAAGCTCTGAGCTTCTCATTGCTCTGCCTCCTATTGCTGAGGGCACACTTGGATCACAGACACGGGAACTACTTTGTGGCTAGTTTTATGTGGGTGTGGAGTAGGATCAAACTCAAGTGCCTTTAACTTGCTGAGCCATCTCCCTAGCCCTGACACCTAAGCTAATTCTATAACTGGGATATTATGAATAGGGCCCTGATATACATATATGTGTAAATATCCCTACGGTATGTTGACAGATTCCTTCAAATATATATACACAGGAATGGTACAGTAATATCATATGGTAGTTTTATTTATTTCATTTAATTTATTTATTTGCAAGAAGAGAGAGAGAGAGAGAGAGGGAGAGAAACAGAGACGGAGAGGGAGAGGGAGAGAAGAAAGGCAGACAGAGAGAGAATGAGCATGCCAGGGCCTCTAGTCATTGTAAAAGAACTCCAGGAGCACGTGCATCTGGCTTACGTGGGTCCTGGAGAATCAAATCTGGGTCCCTTGGCTTCGCAGGCAAATGCCTCAACCCCTAAGCCATTTCTCCAGCCCTGATAGTTGTACTTTTAATTTTTTTGAGGAATCTCCATATTGACTTCCATATCTTGGTTTAATTTATATTCCCACCAACAATGAATAGGGGTTCCTTTATTTTTACTTTTTTAAATCTCACATCCTTGCCAGCATTTGTTGTTTTTGTTTTCTTGGAAGCCATATTTATTGGATTGAGATAGTGGATTTCATTTTTAAACACCGTATTGATGAAACAAAATAAGCCTGGACTGAATTTGGCTCTGAAGTGTAAAGAAAATTGGCAAGTGACTACTATCTCTTAAAAAATAATAAATCAATGGACTTATTCTTTCTGTGTCTCAGATCCATTCAATTCTTTCATTGTCCTGGTAAGGAGAGCATTTTGAAAAAAAAAAACAAACAAAAAAACAACACCATCTTTGATTATGTAGCAAAGCTGAAATAGGTGTGTTTTACAAAGGCTGAGTTTAAAGGGATGGAATATACCCCAGTCTATCCTTTCACTATCTTTGTTTTGTATTTATTAAGTTGTATGTGCTTTAAATTCCCAGGTGTCATTCAATCTGATGAACAGATTGAGCCCAGAGCTAATCAAATCTGCATCGGTGGTTAGAAGAAACGCCCCTTTTTCTTGTTCCCAATCCTGGGGGCTCTTTGTGTAGTAATACTATTTTAAAAGAGTGTCCCAGGAACCTCTCCTAACTGTACAAAAGTATTTTTATGACTTGATAGTATATGCAAGTGACATAGACTTATTCATTCACATGGCTTGAAATCTTTGGGGAATTCACTACAATTATTAAACAATCTAACTATCTCAAAAGTATCACATTTGCCTTGGGAAGAACAGCGTTGAACAAGCACAATGTCTCCTATGATAGAATCAGCAATAAGCACAGATTAGTGACAGGGACTCCACTAATCGGAACAAAGTTTTCTACAAAGGGAACGTGTGATTTAACGGACCATTAACTTCTCAGCCATCATGCGCAAGGGCAGTTTGCTATCGTTATTAGTCATTACTTACCAAGCCCCAGTTGGAACCAGTGAGAGTCATCTTAGACTTTTGTTTACTTTGCATAGTAAACTTTCTCCTCCTCAAATTGTTTTAAGTGCATTTTACCAATTAAATAGTAGCGTTAGTATTTATGTTCTCATTGTATATGTGGTGGGGATGAATCTTAGTCCACTGATCCAGCTGTAGCAAAAAATAACACATGTACTTACTTACCTTATGAAAATCAACCCTTTTTATCTGCCTGGCTCAGTTGTAGTAATCCAGTTCACCTCAGTCATACCTAGATACACCTCTGCCAACGGTTAAGTAAAAGACCCTAAAGTGATAAGGACAGATTTTTATCAGTAACAACTAGGCAAGACAGCTTTGTGTGAACATAGATCAACTTTGTGCAGCAGTGATGTAGAAGAAAGAATGAGAGCGAGAAACAGGGGTCTGAAGCAGGAGTAGTAAGAGGAAATTCAGAAGGAGCAGCAATCATGGGTGGCAGTTACCAATGTGCCCTTTGGTTCACTAACTGGAACTTATGCCTCCATCCTCTCTAGAAGATTCAGAGACATGGATCTTAGTTTTTCAATATTTCCTGGAAAACAGAATTCTTATTCTTTTTTTTTAAGAAGCTTTGAGCTTCTCCACACAAAAATTTAAGGGGGCTATCTGGATTCATCATGCTTGGGATGCATCCTTGAATTATTAGACATTGTTCTAGCATTTAAGTCTTCGTGTGTGTGTGCGCACGTGCGTGCACGCACGCATGCATGTGCATGCGCACACACTTGGGCACATGTGTGTTGTACACAAAAACATTTGGTTGAGAATCTAGTTTTTACAGGGTACGGTTCAGATCTAGTTGAGAAGAATTTGGTCAAGGACAAAGGCTTTGTTATTTCTCACTAAGATCCTGTTAATATCCTAGAATCTTCCACACCAAAGAACTGAGCATCAAGGAATTGGGGCTTCAGGCAGGGTCACTGAGCACTTCTCATGGTTCTGTTGTCTAAGGTGCAGGGGTTCTGTGGCTCTCTAAGCACACAGGGGGCAGTTCAAGGCCATTGACTCAGCCTCGGAGATAAGTGGCTGTCTGTCCATAACACACTAGGAGATAGAACCTGGGCTCTCCTTTTCTCCCTTTTAGTTTAGGCCAAAGCTTCTTTGTTTCTTCTGTTGTTTTTCAAGCCTCTGTGGCATTTTTTTCAAGTTGTCTCCTCCACAATGAACTTTTGAAGAAATCATTCAGGAAGTTTCACAGGCTCCTTTTATTTCTGCTTAGGCTCGCCACTCCCTGAGGCATCAAAGTACAGAGCCTGCTCTTGGATTACCCAGGGAAAAGGGAGAAATGTAGGGAGAGAAAAACAAGAACTGACATCTTAGAATATTTTCCAGTCACACACATGCTTGTTGGCATAAAGAATCTGAACCTAGACTTTAAAGTTCAACCTGTGGACTTGATAAACCTAAGGCAGGCTAGGCTTTGTGGTCCTGAACCACACTGATTAGGTCACAAGCTGTGGATTGTGGGTTCTCTAGTCTCCAATGCCCCTAGATACTAGTCCTGACTTGTGACAGCTCTCTCAGAAATCACTTTTTAATTTCAGGCAAGAAGCAATCCTCACCCCGCTAAATGGAGAAGTAGCACATGAAATGTGGAATGGGCTGGCGCCGAAACCACTCCTCCTGACTCCTGCTGAACTGCCGTGGAAATTACTTGATGTCCACAACTGTACCATATGGTCATTTCAACCAGGTCAAAAAAAAAAAGTCTGTCAGACCAGTGGCTAATGCCAAAGGTTATACTTTTGTGATTCAATCTTTGGCTTTCACTGTACAGTACAAATGTTCTATTCTTTGACAGAAATGGGACATCACCTTGCCACTGGCCAAGGTAATTGGCATTTGCCCACATAGCTTCTCTGTCTTTTTTTTTTTTTTCCTGGAAACATTTGTCCAAGATGACAATAATTTTCCTCCTTTTAGAAGTATGTTCTTATTTTATTTATTTTTTAGAAAAGAAATCTAGAGTCACAGTGTCTGTTATTATAATTATCCATGTTTTCTTCTTTTAAGTGGGCTGGTCAATGACTGGAAAAGGATATAATAGCAGTGTTTCTATTTTAAATATGTGACCAAGTTAGTGCCCATCTTGTAGATAAAAAGACAGGGAAGCAGAGGCACCTTGAACACCTACTGATAGTGTCTGTTTATCAGCCCTCCTCACTGGTCTCCCCAGTGAGTTCCCTCCTCTCTTGCTCTCCTAATCTCTCTGTTATGTAACACAAAGTCTGAGGTCTTCCATTGCACACAGGAGTCCATTCCTTTTACATTTTTTCCCCTTTCCCTCACCTGGCACATGGCTGAGCTGGTTTTCTGAGGCCGTAGCAGATTAATGTCTTTCAGGGCCACATTCCTGCTTCTTTCCTCAAGCTGCATGTGAACGCTGTCATTGGAAGTAATTTGTCAGAAGCAAGTATGGTTGTGAGGGTCCCGCGCTGCCTTCTTCCCTTCTTTCTCCTTGCGTCATCACTCCCCAGCAGTTTGCGTGTCTTACCCAAGGACAGACACTTGGCTCAGCTTCAGGACACATCCTGGTTCTGTTTACAGGTGAGGAAGGAGCACACCTAGTGATCTGACGGGAATAGCGGGCAAGACAGTTAATCACCGTGGGCATGTGCTTGACCAAAACAAATGAGTGGCTTGTTGGCTTCATCAATTCAGCTTAATGTCACAATCAATCTGTTGTTTCCTAATTTTTGGCAGATGCTAAAGCCAGGATGACTCTATACTATGCAGCTTTCCATCTCCTGGATTATCATTGCTTCCTGCAAAAAACAATGGATGCTGGAGAGGCCAGACATGCCGCTGAGCATGGGTGTTCACTCTGATTCCTGTGCACTTCTAAAGTGGAAATGGACTGAGTTTTCTTTGATGCTCTCTTCTCTTCTGAACTATCCCTGTGGCAGATACTGCCTTAGGCCTTATGTTTAAGTGGCTCTTGTTTCCAAGAGAGTCCAAATGTGCATGATCTTGACTTTGTGGGAAGGAGAACTCATGAAGAATGAGAAGAGTCACACTTTCTTTAAAATATATAGATATGTGAATTTCAACTTGAGAGCAGGCTTTGCTTAAATTTAAAAATGATGAGGTGTCTGTAATATGACAGAAAATAAATACATGATTGAACCCTGCGGATTTTAATCACCATTTATTTATTACATACAATCACAGGAGCATTGCTTAGATGTTTGGTCTCTGCCAGTCACTGTGCTAAATTCTGGGGGAAAGGAGAGGAAGACTCTCAAACCATATCTACCAAATATGATTTGTTTCAATTTTGTATTTTACAGATATTGAAATTTTCAAAATGAATAATGAAAGGATCAGTGAGAATACTAGAGAATCAGATGAAGTCAAAAAGGAAAAGGGCTCTCCCATATTTTCCTTAGGGTTGGAATTATTGGCATCTTGAAGACTATTCCTTGTTTCCTTGCATTTCCTTGATATTTATAAAGCTCCAGAATGCTTTGCACAAGTAGGTTCATGTTATGCAAACCCTTCTGAAAGGTTTCTCATTTGCAGTGTTTGGTGGAACATCTGGCTGCTGAATTGTCTTCATCACTGCTGAGCCAGAGCAGCAGAGCATTGTCTTGACTGAGATGTATTCAGCCTGTTCCTACTGATAACCACCTAGGTTTGCTTTGCACCTGCTGCTCCAATTTATTTCTTTTAGTATGTCACCAATACCACAATCTAGTTTTCCCACAATTATCTTTACACATAATTCTAAATTTGTGGAATTACTGGTTATAGTAGTGACCTTCTTGTTTCTTAGACAAAACATCCAACCAGAAGGAACTTATGGAAGGAAAGGGTCTAATTCTGGCTTACAGTTTTGAGGGAAAATTTCATCATAGCAGGAGCAGACAGCTGGCTCACATACCTCCACACCAGCAGGGAGGAAGCAGCGGGAGCTTGTCGTGTCAAGCTGGCTGGGCTATAACACTCCAAGGCCTATACCTCTTCCATCAAGGTTTCACCTCCCAAAGACTCCACTGGTTGAGATTATATAGGTGGTTTAATCACAAGTACATGAGGTTATAAAGGATAGTTCATATTTAAACCTCCATTTAAATCCTGATGAAATATTCTGCATTGATATGGCATATGAAAAGCTCATTGTTATGTATGTATGTCAATAAAATTATGCCAATTATTTTATCCTTGACAACCAATATGTATTTCTTATTATTTTTTGACCATTGACTTACTCTACTTATGTTGCTATAACAAAAATCCACAGATTGGGTAATTATAACTGATAGATTTTTCTGGAAGATTAAAGCACTGGCATGTATGGTGTTTTGTGCAGGCTTGTTCGTCAGAGATGACACAGGGCAAGTGAACTTCCACAGTGGACAAGGCCAAAGTCAAGTGCAGCCTTGTTCTATAAAGGCATAAATCATATTTTATGAACATAAGGCCTTGTGATCCACACATCCCAGAGTTCCACCTTCCAATGTCATCACCTTAGGGACTAGGTTTCAACATCATAATTTTTGAGGGACACTTGCATTGAAATCCTACTGGCCAGGATCTATAAGATTATATTTGCATTTCATTAAGTAAAATGAGGTTTAGAACATATTCTTGGATTATTAGCCATTTTTGACCTTTAAGATTATTTATTATATATTTATTATATCCTTAATCTACCTTTCCATTGAAGGGTTGATTTTTTTTTTTTTTTTTACTGGTTTTAGATTGTGTTCTTATTTGTAGCAAAGGTTCTTTTAAAAAATATGGCTGAGGAGATGGCTCAGTTAGCAAAGTGTTTGCCACATTGATGGTGCTGGAGGTTGGATACCCAGCACCCATATAAATACTTAGTGGATTTGGCGTCTCCTCTAATTCTAGTTAGTGCACAGGAGGTAGACACAGAGAATGCTAGGGCAAGCTGGCTGCCTACACTAAATGAATCAGCCATCACTGGACTCAAGTAAGAAACCATAGTGAATTTCAGGTCAGTTTGGTCTAGAGCAAGACAGTACCTCAACCCAGCCACCCCCACTCACCCACCGTCAAAAAGAAAAGGGAAGCACATGGAGGAAAACACCTAGCATCAATCTCTGGTCTAAACACACACAAGTGCATGCATAAAAATATTATAGTTATATATATATATAGATATATATATATATCTTATATTTCTACTAGCAACTGTTTTAAATCAGTTTCTATCTTTTAGCCTCTAACATGTAAGAATAAAATAATTTGTACTCCCATAGCCCATCAGTATAATAATGTTTTAAAGTTTTCATATAAATTTTTTATATGTGTTCCCTTAGATTGATTGATCATTGAACACAGAAGACAATAAACATAATTTATAATATTTAATCATGAAATGTTTATCAAGCACTGAGGCACTTAACCCCTTAGAGTTGGAAGTGCAAAACAGTGTTTAAGATCTATGCCACATGGAATGCTGTATGCTTCAATGCCAAAAGATGCCATGTTAGTCGCATGACCTTCAGGTAGAACTTTTTATTTTTTTCACTTAGCTCTTAGTTGCCTTTCTTTTCTTTCTGATTAAGAAATAGCTTATTCATTTCAATATTTCCTACTACTTTTTCACTGCTTTCCTGAACTTTAAAATGGACTCTGTTCTTGTATGTTCAGGATTTCTATCTCCTTTGGAGTCCTTTAACTTTTCTTTGATAAATTAAAAACTGAGAAATATTATTTCATCCATGTGTTCAATTTGGATGAATAGATTTTAAAAAATCTTTATGTATTCTTTGAGTTTTTCACATTTGTGTATTTATCTTTTCTCTTACTTAAGCAAACTAGCATTTATTATTCATGCTTCAAAGACAACTTTGAATTTATTTTTTTCAATTCTACATGTCCTTATTTTTCCATTCACTGAATTCTGTTTTTGTGTTTATGATCTCTTTTATTTTTTTCTAGGTATCTGGCAGCTATTATCTAACTTCTTGAGTTAATATTCAGTTTTCTACCTATAAATAGTTTCTATTATTGTGATATCGTGAGGAACACATATTTGATCTTTGCTGTTTCTGGCATAGAATTCATAAAACCCTTATGACTGCTTAAGTGATGGGGGATCTGTGTGTAACCTTTTTTCCCCCTAATATTTTGTCTCTGACCTATATTTCTGACTCAGACTTCCTAGGATCTTGGGATTTCCCGGGTGATAGGCGTGTCTTTGCTTCGTGAGGTGACTTTTGGTGGTCTCCTAAGTGGGAGATGGTCACCAGAAAGATCAACTCTGGATAAATTTTCAACCTCATCTCCCATCCCTTGTGAAGGGGAGAGGGACTGGAGAGGATGCTCACAGCTGAACTTGTCTATCTGGAGACGTCATCATGGAAGTCCTTCATAGAAAGCTCCACATCTTTCCGGACTTTGAAATCTCCTAGATCTTGTCTACGAGGAAGTGCAGGGAAGGCAGTGGTATGAGAATGCCTGGAAACTGCACCCCTTCCATCTTCTCCATCTCCCTGGCCATGTGTGCCCTTTATCTTTTATAGAAATAGGTGTGTTTTCCTGAGCTCTGTGAGCTGTCCTACCAAATTATTGAGCCCGAGGAGGGGGCTGTGGGAACCTCAGTTTAGGGCTTGTAGGTTTGAAGCATAGTTTACCCTTTGGGCTTGCCATTGACCTTTGACATGGAGATGGTTTGGGGGTTGTCTCTCCACCCACGGGATGTGACAGTAACCTTAGGGAGATAGTGTCAAAGCTGAGGCAAATTGTAAGACTCCCAGCTGGTATGAAGAACAATTTCTTTTTCTAGTTTTCCTATGTTCTGTAGTGTTCAAAACTGGCCTACAGACACATGAGGAAAAGCAAAAGAAGCAAAAAACAAAAAGGTAGATTACCCAGGGAATCCTTCCTAACACAATGAAGAGTTGAGTTTTGGAAGATCAGTTTTAAACAGGTAGACAACTAGTATCTTATGGATGTAGTGGGTAGTGGTGGGGGGGATAACCCCCTCCCCACTAGAAAAGGAGGGGTGATGTAAAGTGAGGCCACTCCTTTCAGTAGCACAGCACCTTCTAAGCCAACCCTTCCTTCCTTCCTGCTCTCAGTCTTCTGTATGTTTCCGCTTGATATTAAAATTGTATTTAAGCTTTGTTTCTCTCTTTTTTTCAACCTGCTGTTTCAATCAGGGTTTTCCCAAGAAATATGTGGTATGATAAGAACTGGCAAAGCAAAGAGGATTTACAAAGGGTAGTACTTTTGTGATCGCTAGGTCTGAGGAGGCATGACAAGGCAGAGGCTTCTGGCACCTAGAAGCAGAAAGACCTCTGTGGAGAGACCTGACTTACAGGAACTGTCCTCTCTGGTCAAGGAAACTGCAGCTGGCCTTGGCTCTTTAGAGAGAAAGCCAGTGGAATAAACACCCTGACTAAACACTCCTCTTCGGACTTCTGTCAGCACTGCCCATGGGCTAAAACTAGTGAGATTACTGCCCATTGATATGATCTCCAAGGGAAATCAGGAGGACCAGAGAGCAAAGTGGAGAGGGATGGAGAATGGATATCAAAGAGCAAGCACACCCATTACACACTTATACACCCAGTCTCCCTGGGGCCCCCACTCATCCTTCCTAGAGAGTTGGAAAATTCCAGCCACCTAACCAGCTCAGGATTTCTGAGGGCTCATTCACCACTTCTTTGTGGAAGGGTTCTAAAAGTGAATCTGATACTTTTTTTTAAAAAATTATGATTTATTTGTAAGCACAGAGAGAGGGAGAGAGAGGGGGCATGTCAGGGCCTCATGTTATTGCAAACAAACTCCAGATACATGCCCAGCTCTGTGCATCTGGCTTTATGTGGGTACTGGGGAGTAGAATCTGGGGATGTCAGGTTTGGAAGCAAGCACTGTTCACTGCTAAGCCATCTCTCCAGCCCTTGAATTCAATAGTTTTAATGAGCAGAAAGCTCTTGGCTTTCCTATTTCATTTGTCTGTTTGTTGTTTCCAAGGAATTCGATCTATTTCATCTGTGTTTCCATTCATTCCATAAAGTTATTAATAATATCTTTTTTGACCCTTTTTAGTGTGTCCTCTTATTTGTGATACTGGTGGAATGGGTTTTGTTTTTTTCTTCATCTTACTCAATGCTAGTTAATTTTAGCAGTTTTGAAGACCAGTTTGGATTTTGTTTTCAATACCTTGCTTTGTTAATTTTCTTTTTTCCTATTTACTATGTTTTCTTTTACTCAGTTTCCTGATATAAAAACTTACATCACTGCTGAGGAACTCTCTAATTTTCCAAGATGCACACTAAGCCATAAACTTTTCATCTTAACTTTGGTGACATAACACAAATATTTATATTTTGTATATTTTTTGTTTGTTTGTTTTTTGAGGTAGGGTCTCACTCTAGCCCAGCCCAGGCTGACCTGGAATTCACTGTGGAGTCTCAGGGTGGCCTCAAACTCACTGTGATCCTCCTACCTCTGCCTCCCGAGTGCTGGGATTAAAGGCGTGTGCCACCACGCCTGGCTTATATTTTGTATATTTGCTGTTACTTAGTTTGACATATTATAATTTGTCTTGTGATTTCCTCTTTAAATAAATTATCTGATCTCAAAATATTCAGATATTCAATAGGAAATCCACAGACATCAAGTTCTAATTTCATTTCTATGTAATTAGGTAAGATTTCAATAATTTGAAATTTATTGACAGTCATAGTCCATAGGAAAGAGTTGTTTTCTTGGTAAATGTCACATATGTCAAGAGGAGTAATAGAATTGTTAACAACTTTCATACCTTAACTGTTTTTTTTCTCAAGTTGTTCTGCCAAGTGTTGATATGTAGACTTTAAAATGCACTCATTTAAAAACTTCATACAAAAGGAAAATGCAAACAATTTAATAAATAATAATTTCAATCACTTAGATGAATCACATGTTTAATCCTAACACTCTCCACTTAGTCCCCAACACCACACAGTGTATCTAATTCTTTACTCAACTTTGTGCTGAGATGGTCCTCTTCTGAGCTACTACCATTTCTTCTGGGTGAACCATTTTTCTTTGAGGAAAAAATTGCAAAGTGTTGTCTGGAATTCCAAAAAGACTTGTATGTTTTATTTTATCTGGAGCTTTATAAAGAATAAGATAAACACTTAAAACATGGATGAATAGGGTCTGATAATAAGTCATGGTATACTCATATAAATAAATGTGCTTCAGTTTGATGAGCAACATATTCTATAAAGCAAAACAAAAATTGTAAATTTCCATTGGAACAAACTTTAAGAGCCCAAGTCCCATGTCATATTCCATTGCGCGTGCACGCACACACACACACACACACACACACACCCCTTTCAGGATTTTGCCAGATACTATGACAGAGTGCTAGGAAGATCTTGATTCTGTGGCATGTGGAAGTAATGTAGATATTCCTGGTATTTTCACTGCAGAGGGACAACTGCTTGTCTTTTCAGTATAACCTTGCTATGTGGGGTCTAGCCAGGGACTGGGACACCACCAGCCATTTGATAACGAAAACTTAATGCAAGGAATTGTCACCTATGTGGCAGGTTAAGTTGAAAAGGGATATAATAGAAAAGAAATCCCTATGATTTAATGTAGGTAGTAATCTAGAAAGCAACTACCATGCAGTGCTTAGAGAAAAGTGACCAAGGGAGAGTCTCAGAGGCTGTGGAAGAGCTATTGGGGGGAGGAGGGAAGGACTGTGGTGATTTGCATCAGATGTTCCCCATGAATTCTTATTCTGGATGCTGGGTCCCCAGCTGCTGGCAATTTTACAATTGTAGCCTTGGTTGGGGGGGTGTGTTGTTGGGGTGGAGTGGCTTCCCTGTGTTATAGCTTCCCCTTGCCAGTGTTTGACTCACTCTCTCGCTACTGTTTTCTGTCTGCTGTGGTAGAGGTGACATGCAGCCTCTTCTCATGCTGTGATTTCCCTGCCATCATGAAGTGTCCCTTCGAGATTATAATCCTCAATAAATACTTTCCTCCCATCAGCTGCTTTTCACAGGGTGATTTTTTGATAATCATTTTTAATATATTATTTTGTATTCATTACATATTATATCAATTACATACATAAGTAATTGAATTACAGCTGGGCAAATGCCTTTAATTACAGAACTCAGAAGGCAGAACTACATAGATCTCTGTGAATCGGCCTGAGACTACATAGTGAATTCCAGGCTATGCTGAATTGAAGAAAAATATGAGGTTAGTGGGGAAATATGGCATTCAAACTTCCAAAATTTTGCCCCTGACCCACATAAACTCAAGCCTATTTTATGATTACATATGTATTCAGTCTTTACAGTATTTCCAGTATTTGCAACTATAATGCAACTCAAAACTCAAAAATCAAACATCTGAACTGAGATGCCAAAAAGTCTTTTAACTTTCATCCTTATAAACTCAAAGTAGAGTTACTTATTTCCAAAACTCAGAATAAATATTTTCATTGCAAAAAGGTGTAGCGTAGGGTGTTTTCATCCCAGCAATGAGCATGTAACTACCACTGGGTGGGAGGAGTAGGAAGGAGATTTTCTGTATGATATTTGGTATTTAATGCAACGATCTAGAAGCCATTTTATATCAAAGAGTTTCCTGAATACCACTTACATATATAGTTTCCTTTAGGAAGAAACAAGTAAGATATTTTCCTTTCAGGTATATATCTGAGCAATAAAACAATTAACAATAGGGACCTACTTGTCACATCACCCCACTCCATTAGTCACTGGTTGAATATCTGCCATTCAAGCTTTGCCCTCAGGGAGACAGAATGATATAAATTCCTTCATGGAACACAGTCTGAAGAAAAAGAAAAAAAAATAAGTTACTATCATCCAAAGGAGAATGTGGTAATGAAGGAGAAACAGGAGAAAGATAGCTTTTTTTATGGGCAGTCAGTCAGGGACAGAACCTAGAGAGAACATGGATGCCACCTTGCCTGTCCTGGAGGGACTAGAACCCACGTCTGATCCCCGTCTCCTCCAAGATGGCTGCGAGCAACACTCCACAGCAGCAACTTCCTGCTTCTTCCCCAGCTCAGCACTCCTGGGTGGGATGGCCCCTCCTGAGTCAGCCTCGTGGGTCGATCAACCAATCAGGTCTCTCTCTCTCTCTCACATCCTAGTCTGATGACAAGGTTCATCCAAAGCGAATGTCTGACCCATATAAATGGGCCGGCCAGGTGTGCAAATCTCTCTTGGCTGTTCATTCTCCCGGTGCCAGACTCTCCTTGTTTTTGTTTGTTCTTGTTTTTGGTAAGCTCTCCTCCTCCCAATCTGGCTGGGATATGGGGAGAGGTGGTGTTGTCCAGGCACTTTCCGGTCGCGAATTTGACTGCTTTCTCTCTTTGCTACACGTATGTGCTGTCTAAGTCCCGAGTTCTTTACTATTTAATAACTTAGCTTCTTCCAACTCCCACCTCCACCGTGTGGAGGCTAAGGGCTTGGTCTCTCAAGCTTTGCTTCCCATGAGTGTGTAGTGTGTGCTTGTTCCTTCTCCAGAGGCTCCCCCAAACCCAGGAGACTGCTCTGTGAAGGGAAGTCTCTGCATTTCCCTCCCCGTTTCCGGCTGGGCAAGTGGAGAGGATTCCTTTCCAGCTAGCCTTCTCTCTAGGTCCCAATTATCCCTGAAATAAACCTCATAATTCATAATTTACCCTTCTCAGAATCCTTTTTTTTTTCGCAATTTTTTGCTAAATTGGATAAGGACCCCAAAATTTGGATCCACAAGTCTGGAAGGTCCTTCATCTCTATAGAACTTAATTCTTCCCTGGGCCCCAAATCCTGCATCATTAAGAGTTAAATGAAGACTTGGGCACTTAAATTGGACACGGACAGAATAAAAGTTACAACAATAAGAATTTACAGTTCTCATGACACTCTTTGAACAGTTCATCTTTTTGGATTCTCCAAACCGCTGTGTGTCAATATTATTCCCTTATTTTCCATATGTGGAATATGAGGTTTGTGTCTCTTCTCTCAAACCTCACAAATAAACAGCAGGTGGGAATTTAAATCCTGACTTCCTTAAAGCTCAGTCTCTTGATTTTACTCATCCCTCTCAGAGGAGTGTCAAACTATCCATCCTGAGCGAGGCCTTATTTCTCTCAATACTGAAAGATCCAATACACTTTCTCATTTAGAAATGCAGAACTTCAGAAGCTAAACAAGACCGAGGAACCCGTCAACATGTCCAGAGCCTGCTTAGTCAAGCAGGTGAAGTTCCCGGTCCCCTCTGACTGAGCAACTAGAAATGGACGCTCTTTAACGTTTTTGTTGTAGTTGTTATTACTTTGTTTTGTTAAATCCAGCCCAAGGAAAGTTTACCAAACTCTTAAGACTACGGCAGGCCCCTTTAGGTTTCTCCTGCTAGCGGCATGATTTCTGGCCTGACTCCCAGGAGTTCCAGGACTAGGCTCTGGATGCTTGGCCACTCAAGTAAGGGCAGGTTATTTGAGACCAAGGCATCCTGATACATCTGAAAGGCTCTTCTCTTCTCAGGAAGATAGCCTATCTCAGAGGGACTGCCAGGACTGCTGAGTCACCTGCCAGGAGGATGGCTCCTACACAGGCTTCTATTGATGTGGCTGCTCAGAATAAAGCCCTTCTGGTCCCTCAAGAATCTAAACCACTTGTCAGCTGCATTCTTTACATTCAGCTCATAAAGTAGGCTTGTGCAAGTTCTTCACTGAACTGTTTAAACTTCTGCCCCCCGCACCTACTACCTTTAGCATTCCTTTCCCTTGAATAGATGCCTTACTCAAGCTCGCTTACATGGGTTCTCATCCAGTTTAATTTTACCTGTGTGTGGCTGAAAGTCTTCTTTATTATGGAAAAAGTGGCATCATATATCTTTTCATTTCCTTGGCTATGCACTATCCCTTCTATTGTCCATCTCTCCCTATGTCACTTCTCAATAGTTGTCCTTTCAAATCCAAAACTTCACTGTGATAGAATAGCTTTCAGCTAGGCGCAGGTTGGCTAAAGACTAGTATTAGAATAGTTAATAGTTGTCTGCCTAAAGTTGTCTGAGAAGGCCATTCCAGAAGTCATATTTTTTTTTTCTATTGATGGATATATTAGAGTAGACAGCAAAATTTGTAAACTACAACACAGTATAATGTATCAGGAACCAGCTAACTACTGATTCATCTGGGTGAGAATTCTATTAGGTTATTAATTTTAAATAAGAGTTTTCCACAAATACAGAAATTATTTTCACTTATGAGTTTTTATTAGTGAAGATACTTTACCATCTGTTTAATACCTCATGAGACTTAAAGATTCTTTCATAGAGGAGATACTTGGTACTTCCTGCGGTGGATGAACAAATGGCAAATGTGAATTTCTACAGTAAGATCTGAATAACCTTATAGAAATGAAGAGAAAGAAGTGCATTACAGCTGGGCATGGTGGCACACACCTTTAATCCCAGCACTTGGGAGGCAGAGGTAGGAGGATCGCCATGAGTTCAAGGCCACCCTGAGACTACAGAGTGGATTCCAGGTTAGCCTGGACCGGAGTGAGACCCTACCTAGAAAAACAAAAAACAAACAAACAAAAAAAAGAAGTGCATTACTGCAGGCATTAGAAGTACAACTTGGTATGATTGACCCTAACAGGCTCATGCTGAGAATTCTTGATCCCTAGTTTCTGATGCTATTTTGAAAGCTGGGCAGCCTTTAGGAGGTGGGACTTGGCTGAAAGGCGTCCCTAGGTGAGGCCTTTGAAGTTTATACCCACTTCTAGTCTTTCCCATGCCCACTATGCTTCCTTGGTCCACCATGATGTGGGAAGCTACCACCTGTCACAGATGGAGATGCTTCAATATGCCTTTACAGCTACCGTGGAATGAAATTCCCCTGAAACTGAGTCAAAATAACACCTTTCCTGGTTTAGGTTGTTTCTTTCAGGGATTCTGCCATCATATACAAAAGGAGTAGAAGATATGTAAGAATCATTAAGCTTTATGAGGCATTAAATATATTTTAATTTAATATAACAACATACTTTTATATCATTCAATAATTATATATATAATAAAACATAATACATTATTGAAGTACAATAAAATAAAATTTATTATATTTAATTGAATATACTAAGAGTAAATATCTCTATATATTATATATTGGGAATTTTACAATCTATAAATTTGTATTACATATCTTAACATATAGGTTCTGTAGGAAAGTTCAAAATTAGTAATACACTGATATTACAACAAAGAGACTTCGATACAATTAACACAATGAAAAATGACTTAAGGTATTTGCAAATTTTCTTCTGCAGAATCCCTTTTGGATTTCTCAAACTTGAGGATTTCAGGGCCCATCACAGGTAGTAATTTCATCTTCCCTCTGCAACTATAAAAACCTCTCTGGTTCTCAAAACAAATGTCCCTGCTATTTGTATCACAGAATTCTGGATTGCTATACACAGTCTTTCCATCTTCTCAGAAAGGTATCACCTCCTCATAAAATAAAATGCCTTTTTCTGAGTAAAATTCTTGTCCCCACAAGTGATAAATTCTAGCTTCTCCTGGCTCCCAGGCTAGATTGATGCATTTATTTTGCAGTTGCAATCTTCATTCAGATATAAACAAATCAGAGTCTATTATAGTCCTGTGACACAATGTAATAAAAACCAAAACTTTTCTAACTTTTGTCCTCCACCCTACCACATGCTCCTTTAGCTCTCTGCCAATGTGATTATGACACCATACCAGATTAGCGGGAACACAGGTGTTTAATATGTGATACCAATTGACTGATGGCTAAACATTGCTAAGAATCCCTAGGAAAACATTACCTCATATGAGGAACAAAGTTGTAACCATCACTGTATTTAACACATGAATTACCCCAGATCTCTGTCTTTGTTTTTCTTAAAGAATCCCAATTTCTTCTTCAGTGTGTATCTTAAATAAAATCTGTGTATTAATGCTGGTTTTCATGTTGGCTCACCAACCCAATGACATGGATATATCCCAAACTGTGGGCCAAGTATCTGAAAACAGGTACCATCAGGTTTCAAACACTGAGTCACTATAAAGCTGGTCCTCAGAGTAGTGTAAAAGGTATATGCATTTACCCTGCCTAATACAATTGTTAATGAGGCATAAAAATTTATCTCTTGGGTCATTGGTATATCATCTTCCTCCTAGTCATTTTCTATAGAAAAGGAGCAGTAAGAGTTTAACTGCATGTGATTTACTAGAACAGCCCTCATCCTTGCCTGCAGTCCCATCCCAAGTCTGTGCTAGGTTCAATTGTTTTCACCTTTCTTGTCTGTCCGCTCCTTTCTGATCCTGATGCCTTTTCCTCATTGGATCTCTGATAACAGAAGCATCCAACAACCTGAGACTTAAGAACTTACTTCTTTTAGGCTGCTGATAGCTTCTGGGTTATATTTTGAAAATAAATAATAGTCATTAACACTCTTAATTCCAAATATACTAGTTTTCTCTTTTACGTTGAAGTAATATTTCAATAATTCCAGTTTTTAAAATTTATGGCTTTTGTATTTTGGCTTTTGGTATCAGATTATAAGGTTCTTTACATAGGAAGTTATTTATAGAAGCTTCTGCATTCTAATGTGGGATTTTTTAGTTAACATGACTTTTCATTATTTGAGCTGGGAAGAATATATCCTAAAATCTATTTGCTGTTATTGTTTAAAATGGCTTTATAGGGTTGGAGAGATGGCTTTGTGCTTTAGGCGCTTGCCTGCAAAGCCAAAGGGCCCAGGTTTGACTCCCCAAGATCCATGTAAGCCAGATGCACAAGGTGGCTCATGCATCAGGAGTTTGATTGCAGTGGCTAGAGGCCCAGGCATAATCATTCTCTCTCCTCTCTCTCTCTCTCTCTTCCTATCTACTTTCTCTCAAATAAGTAAGTAAATAAAATAAAATAAATAAAATGACCTTATTAAAAGGCCAAGGCATATGGTACTAGACTATGAAATTGTACTAGGATTAGAAACTGATGAGAGAAACTGAAAGGTGAGATAGGAGAATTTAGAGAAGGAAAAGGTGGAAGATGCTGAGGGTAAGTGAACTTGACTTTCCATAGCAGTGTGGAGTTTGTTCATGCTCTAAGTACAGTGGTGCTGGTGCAATTCATGGCTGACCTCTCAGGAGAGGCTAACTGGGATCATCCTCTCCCGTAAATGACCTGCAGAATTCTAGACACAGGAGCGTGTTTTCTACAAATGGTAGCCTGTGATCTGCTTAAGTGTACTTTGAATTCAATCTAAAGAATTATTTTAGACTTCTCCTTCTGCATTAAAGTGTACCATTCTGGCTTTGGCAATTTTCATTAAAAATTATATCAAACCTCTGAGAAACAGAATCAGTAAGGAGAAATTTCTCACTAGGAAATTTCTTCAAAGGGTTAACAACTTCCCAGACATATCAGTCCTTCAGATTGCATCACAGGCAGGTGAGATCTCGTGACTGTGACTTACTGACGACCTGGGCTCACCTTTCCTTCACGATTCGCAGCCTCATCTGAGAACTGGTCACTGCGCAGAGGCCCTCAGTGCATAATTTCCACTCATGGCAATGTCATAACTTCCTCAACCTTTTCAGACACTTTGCTTCTTCACATGATGATGCTTTCTGATCTCAAAACATGTGGAGCATTTGCTCCACACCAACTCCTGTTCTGAGTGTTATAAACATATTGATGAATTTGAGGCAGGAGGTACTTGTCATCATGGAGTTCAGAATGGAATGGGAAGGACAGGCAAGTCAAAGGGATAATATCATACGCCTCCTAAATACTCCTCTGGGTGGGGTGGGCTTCAGGGTCAGTAGGGAACCTAAGAGCTTGTCCAGGCAGTAAGCAAGACTTAGATGAGGAGGCAGACTCGGGTAGCTGAGTGGCTAGAGGTTGTGTTAGGCTGATGGTTTTTATTCCCTGATCCAGATCTGATGGTTTAGCACTCCGTAACTCTGTCAGAAAATTTCCCCGAAGCCCCATGTATTAAAGGCCTGGTTACTAGCCAGTGGCACTAGAAGTGGAAGAGATGGGGTAGAAGTTATGACACTTGGGACATGTCCTTAAAGGGGATACTTGGACCCTGGCCTCCCCCACCCCACTCTCTGGCCCCTAGCCCCTCTGAGACTAACACCTTTGTTCTATCACATACTCCCTGTCGGGATTCTTTGCTTTGCTGCAGGCCTGAAAGTAGTGGAGCCAAAGAAGCCTGGACTGGAATTGCGAGCCCAAATAAGCCTCTCTTCAGTTCTCCTGTAATCTTGGGTCTTTCAGCATTGCTGAAAGCTGTGGCCATATCACCAGCATGCACTCACAAAGTCCCGTGGTTTAGAGATATTCCATGAGTTATGCTGTAACAGGATAAAACTTGCCAATACCATCACTCATAGAACAGTGGGAACCTTGGGCATCTGCTTCAACTACTGGAGAGATTGTGTTCAGTCAGAGGTTGGAACATGAGGGCACTCAAAGCAGCATTTCTTGACACTGTAGTTTTAGCAGATATTTTATTCTACTGAGAGAATAGTAATAATGATGGTGTTATGCCATACTTAATATTGTTTTGACAATATCAAATATGTACACAAGGTATTATGGTCATTCTCATGGAGGCCCAGCAAAGTTTGGTGTGTGATTTTATCCCAAGCCTGATGGCCTAGGATGCAGATGTCCAATGACATAAGTCCCAGTCTTCACCCAGAGAAGGTGAAGACTAATGCCCAGCACAAAGAGTCAGGCACAGAAAACAAATTCTCCCTTTCTCCACCTTTTCATCTCATTCAGACCCTGATGCCCTGATGGGGAGTGCAAGTCACATTCTACCAATTCAAATGCTAATCTGATTCAGAAACTCCCCGAGACATACACAGACCACACACACTACCACCAATAAAGAATATTTAGCCAAACATCAACCTTCACAGACTAACACCAATCACAACCTAGTGAAATAACAGGTAACATTAAGGCTGGCCTCTGTAAAATGGATCATGGCTCCAATTTTGTTCCACCCATAATAGTTCAGTGTAGCAGGAACGAGTCCTTCACATTAGGCCTAGCGCCTAGAAATGTGAAGGTTCTGGTGCCCAGTCCTCTGACCTAAGTAACTCCAGTGCATGCAAATTCTACTGTGTCCAGATTAAATTATAAGGAGGCTATAAAAATAAACGAAACATGCAAAGCAGGCTCTCCTTGGAGGCTGCGTGTGGTTTGCGTGTTAATACTTGCACATTAATTGTTTGTGAGTTTCGAAGAGTTAGAAAAAACAAGCTTGCTTAAATTTTATGCAGTTTGCAAAATGAGTGTTTGGCACATACACAATCACATGCTGATCTGTGCTATTTCTCACCAGATAAATCATTCATGCATCTATCCGTTATCTAGCACCTAAGTCAGAATAACTAAAATGACAGTACAAATAAAATGAACTAAATTTTTGTTCATCCTCATATCTTTCTTGGACATGTAGGTCACAGTTTTTAATTTTTTTTTTTTTTTTTTTTGTGGTAGAGTCTTGCTCTAGCCCAGGCTGACCTGGAATGCACTGTGCAGTCTCAGGGTAGCCTCAAACTCGTGATGGTGATCCTCTTACTTCTGCCTCCTGAGTGCTGGGATTAAAGGCATGCCTGGCTCTAGGTCACAGTTTTAATTGAAAACTTTACAATTCATGCAGCATGGGTTTTGCAGACAAAGAATGGTTCTTTTAGAAGACAACATAATTATGATAGTATGATATTTATCTTTTTTGTTGACATTGATGCTTGTTATTTGAAGGCACTGGGAAGCTTAGTTTTATAGCCAGTGGTCTGGTTTATTTAGACAATAGAGTGAGTTTTTGTTAAACCTTTTTTTTTTTTTTCATTAGGTAAAATTACCTTGCAGATCTCCCATTAAGATCTTGTGTACACAGTTCTTTCTGCCTAAATAAATTAGTTGCAACTTGTTGGGTGCTCATTCTGTAGCAATAATGGACTTGAGTGAGTCATTATTGTTTTTGATGAAGGCTTCATGGTTCTTGGATATAAATATTACTATTTAAAAATACTATGAAAAAGGAGGTTTATCAATTTCTCTGCCATTTAGCATGTTGGGTCTTGATGTTCCTGAGTGAATCTGCATATCTGATTCAATAGGACTCCCAGCTGCTTGGTACCTGAGGCTTCTTCAGGACCGGGCCTCCAGCTACTGACTTTCTTTAAGGAGCTTAGGCAGCCAGGAAAATAAGGAAGAAGTACGTTTACTGCTTCTTGAGTAATCTGATGCCTTAGGGTGAAGTAAGGGAAAGCCAGACAACCTTTCTGTAAGTTCCTTTGGAAGGGAACTGGCAGAATCCAAACTGGCAATTTCCCATCATGGAATATCCATTAGTCTTGTTTATCTCTGGAAAAACACTGCCCTGTTTGCACAGTCTGCTGCTCGGCAGAGAATGGTGCAAGAGATTGTCTCAGAGTTCAATGAGAAGATGAACTTTCACCCACTGTCAAAATGGTCTGGGACTGGTTCTTCCTCTTTGTTCTAAGATGGCGGATGGCATGAAATGGGATGTGCTCTGAATGCAGGTGATCAAATCAAAGAGGCCGTTTGTTGACTCTGGTAACTATAGAGCATAGACTTTCTGTGATCAGAATGCAGCTTCCAGAATTTATGGGTAGCCAGGCGTGGTGGTGCATGCCTTTAATCCCACCACTCGGGAGGCAGAGGTGGGAAGATCACAGTGAGTTAGAGGCCACCCTGAGACTACATAGTGAATTCCAGGAGAGCCTGAGCTAGAGTGAAACCTTACCTCGAAAAACAAAAAGGAAAAAAAAAGAATTTATGGGTGACATTAATACCTCTAGACTTAAAGCTGAATTCAAATTCCTGCACTGACCTGTAATCATCTCTTTGACAAAATGTCCCAGCGCAGTGATGCTGGCTTGTGGGTTTATTCCAGTTCTTTCTTTTGCTTTGGTTTACCCTCTACCCATGTGTAACCTTTCAACACATCCAAAGCTATAAAGCACCTTCATCTGTCTTCATATCAACCAAGTGGGTGTTTTACATAGTGTTTATTAGTGAAATAATCTACATTTGGGATGCGAAAGGGAGTGTTTTGTTAGATGTGTAAAATATGTCATTCACAGTCAGTTATAAAATATGAAAGCAAGTTACAATATGAGATTTAAGTCAAAAGATGTAGCAATTTTAAAATTAGAAATGAAACCACTTTCTTGTGTGATTAAGTGTCCTTTGTTCATAGGCAATTGTTGAAATGGATGTTCAGGGATGTTGTTGAGTTGAATGTAAAACTCTTGATTTGACAATTTATGTGTAACTAATTTGTAGGTATTTTCCATTAAAAAGTACATTGAAAGTTAATGCTAAATTTATATATATTTAAAAACAAATTACAGAATACAGACTTGGAGAAATAATATGATAATAATGTATAGGCATGCATTATTTAATGGCTACAGTACATTCTGAGCAATGTATCATCAGGCAATTTAGTTATAGTGTGAATATTCTAGTATTTTTATAGCCTAGATGATACAGCATACTGCACACCTATAACGTATGTGGTCCATCATTGGCAAAATGCTAGGTGGTGCATAACATTTGTGTCATTATTGAATCTACCCAGTTGAGAGGGATTTCAATGATAATTCTTAGAGAAATAAATGCATGGAAGAATATGCCACAGAATTCTGTAGTATGTTGCCTATCAAGAATTACATCAGGAAATTCTCCTAAACCCTATAATTTACATTGAAATATGCTTTGCTCTAATAAATATTAAAATATTACTAGGTATAATGGCACACACCTGTAATCCAGGCAGAAGCAGGAACAAAGTCATATAATTGAAGGCAGCCTACTCTACATAGTGAGTTCTAGGCCACTCAAGGCTACAGAATGAGACATTGTTTCAAGAAACAAACAAAAAAGAGGATTCAAAGTGTATCTTCATAATATATAATTAATATATAACAAGTACAAACTACCGTCTAGGACTATTGTCACATATATAGTTTTAACTACATTAAATGTGATATTAAAATAGCAGTTTTCATAGTACTATATTTTGCTGCTCTAATCATATTTGATGAATAAATAACATTTTCATATTCAAAATCAGTTTATGTTTCTATGCTTGACTACCCTATTAAATACTCATGGAAATCAAACTTAGGACACGGAAGTTTAGCTTCCGTATGTAGCATTTGCAGTGCACCAATCATCGTGCTAATTGTTTTCACAGTACAACATTGAATTGAATATCCTTTTAATACAGGAATTACCAGTGGATTTTCTAGAGCCATTCCATCTCCACATCAACATCCAACAAGCTTAATATTATGTAATAACACACAAACACTAAACCAACAGGACTTGGGGTGGTAAGGACTCGTGTGATACTGAATCAGAGAATATGATCTCCATACTTGATTCATTTAAAACCAAAACAAAAATTCCAACAAAGATAGAAATTATTTTTGTTGTTGTTGTTTTGTTTTGTCTAGGTAAGGGTCTCACTCTATCCTAGGCTGACCTAGAATTCACTATGTAGTCTCAGGCTGGCCTTGAACTCATAGTGATCCTCCTACCTCAGCCTCCTGAGTGCTGCCGTTAAACACGTGTGCCACCACACCTGGGTTGAAAGTCTTCTTTATGTGTAAGAATATTAGACTAGAACCAGAGTCAGGAAATAATGGTAGGGTTTCAGTTTTCCATACTCTGTGTTCTGTATAGGACCATAGATTTTTTTTCTCAATTTATATACTGAAATAATGGTCCTTATGAATGTTTTTTAATGTTTGGATGACTGCCCATATATGTTAGTTGCTTTACTCATTGCTGTGACCAAATTCCTGACAAGAAGCAGTTTAATGAAGGAAGGGTTTATTTTGCCTTATACCTCCAGGGCACATAGTCCATGATAGTAGAGAAGTCATGGCAGTAGGAATGGGAGACTAGCTGGTAGCAATGATACATAGTCAGGAAGGGAGGGAGAACAGGATGTGGGGCTAAACCACAAGCCATCAAAGCCAACCCTCAGTGATGCACTTCCTCCTGTGAGGCTTTACCTCCTAAAGGTGCTACAATTTTCCTAAACAATGCCACCAGCTGGGGAACAAGTGTTCAAGTACATGAGCCCATGGGGACATTCACAGTCAAATCCCAACACCATATTTGCATGACATTCCAGTAAAGTGCATACATGCACACACACACACACACACACACACAGGAACAATTCACTAAATAGTACTTAGTCATATGTACAATATGTTTTGATATTTTGTACTTTACTCTATTTCATTTTCTATTTCCATTTCACTAAAACGATTTTAAAGCTCACTGATCAATTTTAATCTGAAGGATTTAAAATTTTTTTTGACATATCACTATTGTGGTTTTTACCACATTTATAAAAACAAATCTATCCAGGTCAATCTTCACTTGGAACAATTATCACCAGAAAGCAATTGTTCTATCTATACCTACTCAAAAGCATTTAAATGAAAATTCAACTGAGATTTTGTTACATTTTAGAAATGATCTATTCATTTCAAGAAAAGTAAGTTTTCAGCTACTGAGTAATGGGAGGAACAAAGGTTACCATGAGTCACTGAGAAAGCATGCTTATGAAAAGATGTGAAAGATCATAACAGGAGAGGCCCAAGTATGGGCACTCTGCCTTCATTAAGAGGAATAAGATAGTTAATTGTTACACATTGTCACTGTATCACCTGAAAGTTTGAAACAAAGGTGATGGTTCATCTTTTGCTTACTCGGGCAGCATTTTCAAGTAGAATCTTTATATTATCTAATAATAAGGAAATAGATCTTCTGAGAATTAAAGCCAATTCTGTCAAGACTGGGTTGTTGTGTTCCAAGGAACTTTTATACCTATAAGTGTTTGCGTCATAAAAATGAGTTCATCATTTGAAGAGTGGATCAATTCCTCACTACACAGATGTTTGCTGAGGCTCTGTATGGCCAATGCTGGGACCATGTTATGATCTTTAGATCAATAAAAGAGAAGAAATCTCTACCTTCATTGAAGGTATTTCTGTCAAAACTTAGTGGGTCATCTCTTCAGTTGATGAGGTGGCATTTTTGTGCATACAGACTGTGAAATATGGATAAAACCATATGCAATGTAATGTTTATGAGGTAAGTATCAAAATATGGAGGAGTCACTTAAGATGAAGAAATTTCACTGGGGCAAATCTCAGTACTGTGCTCCAGTGTTAACAATAGAAGCTGCTGTAGATAAAAGTGGCTCAGCATCAAGCAATGAAACAAGAGGACATGGCAAATGCAAAGGACTAGAAGGATGTTGATAGACAGGTGCATAAGGGAAAGTTAAAAAGACAGCTACTCTATGCTCAGAATCTATAACTTGAGTTTCCACAGAGGCTTTCTAAGAGCTTTGAAAGAATGATTTATTTTTCTTAACATTTAAGGGATTGTTGGCATTTTCTTCTTATGTAAACGTGGGCAATGATCACAACTGCATTATTACCTATGAGTTTTTTCATCAGTATGTACACATCACAAGGATTTCCACTTTCTATTACAGGAGCTGGAGATATTTTAAAATATTATTTGTACTGTTGTGTTTAAATTATGGTATTTGTAGGTCACATTTTAGATCTTGTAATTGAACAAAACTTATATGCACATCTAAAATTTGCTTTTCAATTTCTATGAGAAGTGTATCTAGTGTATCTCAATATAGTTGATTTACTCTGCAATCTTGGGGATTCTATTGTTTTGATTTTTTTTTTTTCTCAGAGAGACCTAAATGTTTTCCAGCTTGTCAATGGGGTTTATATTATAAAAATCTATTCAGGTCTCCTGCTCTAAGTCCAAGATTACAAACTCAAATACCTACATGGCAGGCAAGTGACATCAAGGAGCAATTGCAAAAAGAGGTCAGCTGAAAGGGCAAGAAAGCAATGCAGAGGGTGAAAGGCTTCAGGAGTGTTGTGAGAACCAAAGAACAAATGTCCCTGATGACCATTCAAGTTTCTGTCCAGCTGAGAAACCAGAGTGTATATCAGATTGAATACAGTATATTGCCTACTTCAACTACAAACATTTTATTAAGAATGGTATTAACTTTCTGGAGACCACAACTCCAGGCCCGTACTGGAGAGGCTGGAGTCCTGTGCTGAAACCCGCTTAGCAAACAGCATGCTGTAGCTTGCTTCCTATCCTCAGCCGCAGACACCGAGCCTGCTGGACTCAGATCAACTTACCCAGCAAGGCTGGTTTGGGCAGGCCTCCTTCTTAAGGGAGGAGATTTTTGCCCTCTGGCCTTGAAATGGGTCAAAACAATGGAGTAATTATATGAACTCCCAGGCCAAAAATTATTCTCTCTATTCTGTTTTCTCAAGTTTTATCCTGTTATAACTGTCCAGTAGACAATCTGCAATAAAATTAAACAAAGACATAGAAAGAAACTTCATTAATAAAATGCCAACATGTGGAGGTACCCCAGATTTTAATGATTCATTTCCTGGTCCAATAATCTCAGAAAAATTAAAATCTAAGCCCTAATCCCTTTACAAATTTAAATATAGAGGGTCCTGATGAGAGGAAGATGAGAGAGACAGAGTCAGAGACTTGAGGATGACAGGCTGTTCATTGAGGGTGGACAAAGGGGCCATCAGCCAAGGAATATACATGGCTGCTAGAAGCCAGACCAGGCAAACAAATGGATTTTCCCTTGGAGGTATTAGAAGGAATGTAGCCCTGTTCAAACCTTGATCTCAAGACCACAAGGTCGGATTTTGGTCTTTTGGTCTCTAGAGCTATAAAAGAAGAAATTTATGCTATTATGGTTTGTGGTGATTTGAGGCAGCAGTGACTGAAGTCTAATGCAGGTGGTTAAGAGCTTAGATTCCAGAGCAAAACCAACCCGCTCAGATCCCAGCTTGACCATTTACTGACTGTGTGGCCCTGAGGCCCACCAGCATATGCTGAGGTCGCAGAATCACTCGCAGTGTGTGCTGAGCCCAAGGCTTGTACTGTTTGAGGCCCAGGTCTCACAATGAAAGTGACTGTGACTGCCGCAGCCAGGGATGGTCTAGGCCTCGTGTGGTTGGGGCTCACCAAAGTTACTCTCATATAAGCCTGGGCTGATGCCAAGGCTTTCAGAGTCTCTCAGCTACCATGTTGTTAAAACAAATTGTCCCATAGTTTTTCTGAGACATGTGTCTTGCTGTAGGCCTTTAAACTTTGTTTTAGGATGTCACAGTTCATAAAACAAGCAGAGCCTCCATATATAATAAAGTACTGTATAGAAAACAGCCATAGGGAAGACTCTAATCCTCCATCAGCGTTGAAATATCAGAGGACATAAAGCTTACAACACTTTTTCCAAATCAGAGAATTTTAAAAAAGCAAGTACAGAATTATCAAATTATTAAATAAAAAATATAACCTACTGAGGTCTAAATACTTCTCCCATGTGCAGAAAGATTCAAAGGCTCTAAATTCCTCGTGATATTTCCAAGTGTTGAGTTTTTATTTCCCACGTTCTAGCCATTTGTTATACTTCGCAGGGTTCCTAACAAATATACTGGAAGATGGGCTATTCTAAGGAAAGTCCTTTTATTTCTTGCTCAATTTCAAATAGAACTATGATATAACACAAAGTAATAAGGCATATATAGGCCAGAATGTCATCTTATCAACAATAAATTGGACATCAGAGATGTGATCTACATGTGCTGGCAGCAGAAACTAGTTAGAAGCTCAGTGACAAGCTTGTTCCTCCACATGAAAAGAAAAAGCAACAGTGACTAACATTTGTCCTCTTGACAAAGATATAAGCCTGGATTGTATGGCTATGATGAAGGAGAGTGAACTTGTATAATAAGCAACATATACTGCTCAGGTGAATCAGGCACCATGACTGTGGCCTGCAGGCCACTTCCAATGACAAAGGGCTCCATCCCCATGCACTGCTTAATGCAGTGAAATCCATTTGTTAGATCCAATTGAAATGTTCCCAGAGCAGTAATAAAAGGGTTTGGGATACCAGCCAAGTGATGCTTATTTTAAACAATGGAGATAAATAAACTATTAGTATAAGAAGCAGCGAGTTAGGCATTAAGTTAGTGTGATATGACTAATAGGAACACAACACAAATACTGGACGTTTGCTCAGAGGCAACACTGGATTAAATGTAGCGTTTGTAGAGCCATTGTGAACTCAAACATCAAAATAGAATAAAGTCTACTTCCAAAACTTATAAAACAAAAAAACTGGGCTTGATGGTGCACATCTTTAATCCTGGCACTTGGGAGGCAGAGGTAGGAGGATCGCCATGAATTCAAGGCCACCCTGAGACTACATAGTGAATTCCAGGTGAGCCAAGGCTAAAGTGAGACCCTACCCCCCCAAAAAAAGAAAAGAAAAGACTAGCATATTTTGCATAGAAATGTATATTGTTGCCCATATTCATTTAGTTACTTAGGCAGCAGGGCTGGTTTGGAAAGGCCTTTTCTTCAGGGGGTAGATAACTGAAATATGAAGAGCAGTTTACATGGAACTGCACTCCCTTGAAGTTTAGAGTGAGTGATGGGAGGGATGGGTTCCTTAACCCTCAGAGTGTGGAACTGGTTTCAGAGGAGCTGCTAAGGGTCTATTTACAGCTCCCAAGCTTCCTCTGTATCTTGCCCACTACATGAAAAGCATGCTAACTTTGCTTTATTGGTTGTGCATTTCAAAACTTCTGCTGATATTTTCATTGTCAGCTATGGTATGAAAGTTTATCCATGACTTTCTGATTTAATGTTATGGTGATATCTGAAAGTAGTTTATGTTGCTCAGATGCATCTGTAATGCCTTAGTGCACATGGGCTCTGAGTAAACTGAATTCAGGATTAACTAAAACCCCAGCAATCTGCTCAACTGCCAACATAAATCTGGGCTGTTGAGGTGGAAGTGTTTGGTTAGCTTAAGAAAAAAACTCATCACCACCACTGTTAAAGCTTCAAAACATGTATTTAGCTGTTACTCAAGTGAGAGATGTCCTTTCATGATTTCTAGGAGAATTAAAATAAAAATTTTAATTCACTTAAAATCAAAATTTAAAGAATATTATACAATTATTTTTTAAAGATTCATTTTTAACTTTTAGAGACAGAGTGGGAGAGAGAGAGAGAGAGAGTAAGAATGGGCACACCAGGGCCCCTAGCCACTGCAAATGAACTCCAGACACATGTGCCACCATGTGCATCTGGCTTATGTGGGACCTGGAGAATTGAACCTGGGTTCTTAAGCTTCATAGTCATGCGCCTTAACCGCTAAGCTATTCCTCCATTCCACAAAACTATTTTTGATTGAAAATTATATTTAGGGATGAAGATATGGCTTAGCAGTAAGGAACTTGCCGGCAAAGCCTAAGAACCCAGGTTCAGTTCCTTAGGAGCCACATAATTCAGATGCACAAGGTGACGTATGTGTCTGGAGTTTGTTTGGAGTGGCTGGAGGCCCTGGTGCACCAATTCTCATCCTGTCTATCTCTTTCTTCTCTATCTCTCTATTCTTACAAATAAATAAATATAAAAATAATTAAACCTTTAAAGTATTAAGAAACTAAAAAATAAAATAAATAAAATAAACAAAATAGCATCCTCCCTCTCTTTAACTTTTAAAAAAAATTTTTGTTTATTTGAGAATGACAGACAGAGAAAGAGAGAGAGAATGGGCGCGCCAGGGCCTCCAGCCACTGCAAATAAACTCCAGATGCTTGCTCTCCCTTGTGCATCTGTCTGACGTGGGTCCTAGGGAGTTGAGCTTTGAACCGGGGTCCTTAGGCTTCACAGGCAAGTTCTTAACTGCTAAGCCATCTCTCCAGCCCTCTCTTTAACTTTTTTTTTTTTCACTTTTACTAACAAGTTTCTCAAAGCACTGACAGCTTCCACTGCTTCTACTCTCTTGAATCACTCAACTCAGGTTATTCTCTCAGAAAAAATAAGATTAATAAAAGTGAAAATCCAAAAAAAGAAGAAGATATTACATTAGATCTAGAGAATCTGTGGATGAGTTGTAGTATTTTAGGTTTCATCTGTGATCAGTTTCATTATTTTGTTGGAATGATTTCTGGTGTTACAGATTCCTTGGGAAAATTGTGCGTTTTTTGTTGTTGTTTGTTTGTTTTGTTGAGGTAGGGTTTTATTTTAGCCCAGGCTGACCTAAAATTCACTGCATAGTCTCAGGGTGACCTTGAACTCATAGCGATCCTCCAACAACTACCTTGAGTGCTGGGATTAAAGGTGCGTGCCTTCATGCTTGGCATGGGAAAACTGTTTTTAACGTATTAGGGAAGGATGAGTTTTGAAGATTAAGTCCAGTGCCTAAGATACTTAGCTGTTTAGTTCTTGGAACTCTTCCTTGAAGATTGATCTCAAAATTGAACAGAAATAGTCTTTAAAATTGTGTGTGTGTGTGTGTGTGTGTGTGTGTACCACAGCCTTTTGCTGCTGCAAATGAATTGCAGGTGCTTGTGCCACTTTTTGCATCTAGTTTACTAGGGTGCCTTACATGGTGGCTTGGGAATTGAACCTCAGCTGCAGAACCAGCAGTTTAAGCAGCATTGTAAATGTAAGCTCAGGGGCTGAAACCAAGATGGTTGAAATTCCATATCACACTGTTAGCAACATTACTGCATGGCAAAATGGTCACAGCCATGCATAGTGGACGAGCCCTAGCCCTTGTCTAATGTGACTTCCAGCTGCTTCAAACATGCACCTGCCCTGTCACTAACCTCTTTCACCCTGACATGTTCACCTTGAACATATGGAACACCTGCGCTCATCTCTTCAGCGTGTGTTTGTGGTCTGAATCATACCAAGCAGCTGCTTCACTGACCTTGTTATCTGTTTCATTTTGCTATTCACAACAAAGCCAAGACATTACAGTTCTCCTAAAAATGACTTTGTTTGAAGGCAGCCTGCTGTCCTGTTTGTGTGGGTAGCTGTGCATTCTTGGGAAATAGCTATGAGAGGGCTAAGGGATGGGGGAATCCAGTAATATGAAATAACTTCCCACAGTTTTTCCAAAATAGTGTTCTAGACTGAATCATTATGTTCTAGAGCTGGGGATAGCAAGTCTGCATTGCACCATGTTGCCCTCATCTCCACACTTCTCCATTACAAAGTATTTTCTCAAAGCATTTTGGGTAAGTCAGCTCCATTGCAGGTCATTCTGGACAATGTGACACAGATTTGGGAGATGAGAAAGTGAAATAAGGGCCCAGGTAGAGTGATATGACAAGATGTGGGGATGGTTGCTGGGAAGGTCAGCCTACAGACTAGGATACAATATCCCAGATACTGTAAATCAACCAGTCCAACCTCACCCATTCTGTTCCTGGGTGTGATCTGTCAGGTAGGAACTGGTTAAGTGGGTGTTCTCACAGCAAGAATACTAACAAGGGCTGGGCATGGTGGTGCACTCTTTTAATACCAGCACTAGGGAGACAGAGGTAGGAGGATCACCATGAGTTCGAGGCCACCCTGAGACTACATAGTTAATTCCAGGTCAGCCTGGACCAGAGTGAGACCCTACCTTGAAAAACAAAACAAAACAAAACAAACAAACAAACAAAAAAAGAATACTAACAAGGAGTTTACTATGTCTGTGGACCCATGTGGATAGGTCTCCAGGTGAAGATCCAGGTGAGAAGTCTGGCACAAGCCAGAGTCAGCACACCTTCAAGCAGGCAGAGCTCAGGAAAAGATTCCCCACCCAGCAGGGAAGAGCCACATCCCAGGAAGCTATAGAAGGCTGAAATCAAACTCAGAAGGACAACCCAATAGGGAGCCAAAGGGAAACTGACTTACTGTGCATGAGTACTTATGGCTCATGATCAACCCCAGCACTGTTGCATTTATACTGTATAATGGATATTTATTTATTGTGGGGACTTCCCTGTGTATTGTGGGATGTTTAGTAACACCCTCACCACTGTCCACTAGGTGATAGTAATACCCACCTTCTGTGAATACTTTCAGTATCTCTAGACATTAACAGATATCCCTGGATGGAAGCAATTACATTCTTTGAAAACCAACAGTTAACAGCTAAAGATGAATTAATGCTGTTACTGGCTGGTGGGCCCATTTTCTTGAGGATTAGCTCAGGAGTGGGCAAAGCTGTTTTCAAATATGGTCTCAGGCAATCTTCCTCAGGAATTTCTTAATTTTGAGGGTGAGACTTCTGTCACTTTCTGTGCCCACGTTGGTTAAATGTCACGTGGTCCAAGTAGAAGCCAAGTTTGAAGCAGAGGGGGCCTGTCTGGGCACCACTCAGCAAGTAGTCTTGATCATCTGTTTTTCTAATCAGAGTTCATGTAAAGGCTGCTTCCAAGTATGCTACAGGCCTCAGTGAAAGCCAAGTCCAAGTTATGCATTTAGGGGAGCAAAGGTACCTTCCCTCTCTTTTCTTCCCTCCCAGGCAGTGACATTTAGTAAGATGCCAGAGCACAATATGTGACACCAAGAATTTTATACATGATTCTCTTTCTTGAATG
The DNA here is from genome assembly GCF_020740685.1 of Jaculus jaculus. Classification (NCBI taxonomy): domain Eukaryota; kingdom Metazoa; phylum Chordata; class Mammalia; order Rodentia; family Dipodidae; genus Jaculus; species Jaculus jaculus. The sequence goes on along the minus strand of NC_059109.1, from coordinate 39,992,765 downwards.
AAAATGAAAGTGTTTGTGGTGGTTTGAATTAGGTGTCCCCTGCAAATTCGTGTGTTCTGAATGCTTGGTTCACCATCTGATGGCAGTTATGAGGTGGAGCCTTGCTGGAGGAGGTGTATTGTTGGGGGGGGGGCGGGCTTTGCAGTGTCATAACCAGCTCTCCCTTGCCACAATTCACTCACTCTCCTGCTTCAGTGTTCCATCTGCTGTGGCAGAAGCGATGTCAAGCCTCTGCTGATGCCATCCTTTCCCCTGCCGTCATGGAGCTTCCCTTGATTGTGTAAGCCAAAATGAATCCTTTCTTCCCACAAGCTGCTTTAGTCGAGTGCTAAGTGCCAGCAAGGAGAGGTTTCTTATAAGACTTCAAGGTGTTAAAAGCTTCAGGTAAGTGTGTTTGGATTATAGGGGATTTGGATAGAGTGAACTTCATTTCTATTCTGAGAAAGTCCAAAGCATCAAAATCTGACTTTTCTTAGCCTAGGGATAAAGAAGCTAACAAGATAGGATGGTGCCTCTTCGACCCCTTCCCCTGCTGCATATTGATTTATATTTGTACTTGGATTCCTGGAATTCAGTGCTATTCAGTTGGAAGAATGCACTCTTTTCAGTTCAATATGATTTGGAAATCTTGGAGAAGATACCTAATCCGTTAGTCATTTTCTTCCTACTGGATTAACTCTTGCATATAGATTGTAAAATTACATGTGGAGAGGCAAGATGGGTAGAGCTTTGCTTAAATCCTATACATGCCTTATTTTAGTATTATCAGAATACCACACACTCCATTTATATTTAGATTTTATTTTATATATTTGAATGTCTAGTTTCTTTTTTCATAGTATTTTTTTCTGTTGTTTTTGAGGGAATGAGAGAGAGAGAGAGAAGAAGAGGAGAGAACATGGGAATGTGAGAGCCTTGTTTTCACTGTCTCATAAGGCCTAACTTGGTTATTCAGGAATGATCTCAATTTTGTTTTGTGCATATTTTTTCTCAGAATTTTATCCAGAAGTTTAAGGCAAGATTAACTCCCTTCTTGTGGTTAAAGCTCATTTTAATTCTAGCAACATCAGTCTGAATATGCTTTAAGAAGGATACTTAGCATTCCACATATAGATCCCAATTTCTACTTCTGTTCTTAAACATTGCACTATATCTTCAAATGGATAGGTATTCTGCTTGATGGCCTTTGAAACATGTGAGCATTATGTAAAAAGAAGACCAACGGAAGGTCTGTTTTGCTGTTTACCATACTTGCCTTCCAGCACTCCTTCCTGAACAGTATACTCCAAACACTGGAACTTGCCAATAAACGTTCATTCCAAAATAATGCTCCCACTCACGTAGGCTTCCTTCTTGCCACTCATTGTTTAGCTGTCTGCCTAAATGTGCTGTCCAGATTAAACCCAGTAGCCGGGCAGATCTTAGGCTCATGACCAACTCTGAGACTCTGAAAATACAGAGAAATTTAAAATTCATTCTTTGGATCATCAAAAAAAAAATTGAAGACACAAGTGGTCATTGCTGGCTCAATGGTGACAGTTTTTACCAGCACCTACAGAAGTTAAGTAGAGCTCATGATCTCTTAAACCCACAGTCATATTAACAAGAAACTTGAATTCCAGGAGCCTAAGACAATGCTTAGTTAACAGAATGGCCCATTAGTCATAGGAGTATCACTGAATGTTGACTCGAATGTCAAAATGATACAAATGAGGAGCTGGAAGGGACAGTGGGCCCTGATGTCTTAGTGCTCCTTCTTTTCCTCTCAGTCATCTCCACCAGAGGATGGGCTTTCAGAATCAGACTTCTTGAGACCCACTATGAAAATTTTCCCCACTTGAAAGGTGTTTCTCTACTCAGCCCCTACCTTGTCCTGATCCTCTTTATTACCTTCTTGCAAGTTAAACAGATTTTTCTGTCCATAGATTTAAGAAAAGCCAACATGCTTTACTTGAGAAAGCGTTCTTTCTTTGTGAAATGATGATGATGTTCTAATATAAGACATCCTAAAAGTTATTTTAAAAAGTAAACTTTCAGGACTAGAAAAATGGTTCGACAGATAAGGCACTAACCAGATGCACAAGTGGTGTATACATCTGGAGTTAGTCTGCAGTGATTAGAAACCTTAGTGTGCCCATTCTCTCTCTCTCTCTCTCTCTCTCTCTCTCTGCTTGAAAAATAAAGTAAAACAGTAAACTTTCATAATTAACACTAAAATATCTTTAAAATGTCAGTAAGTTATTTCTTAAGCCCTACTTATACACAGAAAAGAAGTTAAGAGCTAATTATTGCATTTATAAAATGAAATAATAAATAATAAGAAATAAAATAAAGTAAATGCAACAATAAACAAACAAATAAAATGAGAACAATAAAAGTTATTTGGCCATCAAATATGAGTGAGATTACCTTTTTAGAAACAAACAACAAAGAAACCATGGAGGGACTAGTAGCTGTACTCCCTATAGCACTTGCTTAAACTGTTGGTTTAACTTAGTGATATGAGGAAAGTAAACTCTTTTGGAAATAACTATGAGAGGAATATGGGAGGCCTGGGCTTATAGGAATAAGTATTATGCTAATAATCATATAAACTTATTCACCTCTTTTCCTGAACTTGGAGATAGTAGGCCGGTTTGATGTTGTTGAGTGAAGAACTATAAATAAGTCATAGGAATGGTTTCTTAAACCAGTGTGCCTAAAGTTGATAGCATAAGGATATATGACAAGGATTCGTTCCAATTGGCTCTAGACAGAAGGTCCCAGGAGGATAACATTGCTATTCATATTAACAGGTCATTTGTCTTATATTTCCTCCTAAAGTTTTTTTCATGGGAGGGAATCTTTGTACATGTTTCCTGGTACTATTTGAGTGAGCTAATAAATCAGTCATTGTGATACAATTTAACTGAAACATAGAAGTTTGAAAATATATTTATTTTTAATCTGACTTAACAATAGCATCAATCTGTTCTATGGGTAAGTATGATTTCAGTCAGTTCTGCCACAATGTACTATGGAAAGTAGCTTCAGGGAATCATATTCAAAAGCTCACAGTGACAGAGAAGAAAGGAGCCACATGAAAGCAATGGGATAATTTTACCTATGGTGAATGGTTAAGAAATGCATGCATGCTACAATGAAATAACCTTTTACCGTGGAAAGGAAGGAGGCTTGCTGGTAGAAGTGGGTGTTCGGAGGATTGTAGTACTGGGAGGAGATTATTTGAAGCTGGATTCAAAAGTTTTGTCAATTGATGGGTATGGGTACATCCTATCACACATTAAGTAGCTGGCTGACTTTTCAAGTATGGACATGGGTGTCTTTTGTGTGTTCCTACATAGTACACTTAGCTGGGTATGGTTCCCAGGTGTTTTGCACAAACAAAATTGCATATGGCAAACTTGGAATTTGCATTATACACAAATTGTTCCCCAATATATCAATTTTGTTAAGTTCATTTCTGAAGCAAGCATTTATTTTTTTTTAAATTATTTATTTATTTGAGAGCGAGAGACACAGAGAGAAAGACAGATAGAGGGAGAGAGAGGGAATGGGCGCGCCAGGGCTTCCAGCCTCTGCAAACGAACTCCAGACGCGTGCGCCCCCTTGTGCATCTGGCTAACGTGGGACCTGGGGAACCGAGCCTCGAACCGGGGTCCTTAGGCTTCACAGGCAAGCACTTAACCACTAAGCCATCTCTCCAGCCCGCATTTATTTTTTTTATGGCAGAACTGATTTCATAGTCAGAGTAGCTGCCAGTGATCATAGCTAGCACATTCTGAGCCCTTGTCACATGCCAGGCACAGAGTTAAACTTTTGGCATGTATTATCTCATCAAATCAGATTAATAACTATATGAAGATAGTCCTAGCATTGTTGTTGGTTTATAGATGTGTCTCCAGCTGCCATTCTCTAATTCATTCTGCCATCTTCCTTCTCTGTGAAAAGGAAGGCATCTCCCTTTGGGTGCTTCACTTCTACTCCACAGAGAAGTATCAATAGCAAGAGGCTCTGATTTCCTTAAGTCAACAGGATACTCACTGAGTGTGGCCTGACAATCACAGAAGTGTATAGGCTACAAAAGGTGAGCCTAGTTTGCCAGCTGATCATGTGCATTAAGCTTCCTCAGGTCTCAGGCAGGACTCTTACAACATGATCATGGAAACCAGGGGGCAAGGGGTTGGTACCCACACTTTGCTGGGATGAACCAGACACAACTTATAAGGAGACACAGAATTTATTGAAGCTTACAGATCCAGGGGAAGTTCCATAATGGCAGAAGAATTTGGCCCCTTTCATAGGACCAAGCAGAGAAAGTAAACCTTTAGACTGGATTTCCCCAAACATACCTCACGGCTGGCCTCTAGGATCCACCCACAATGACACCTCCTCCAGCCAGAGGCTGGAGGTCTAAGCTACAAACTTTAATAAACTCTTGAATGCATTGGGGGAAATCCATTCAAGCTACCACAGCAAGTAAATGATCATACGAAAGTATTTTCCTGGCTTTGATGAGAGTGAACCTCCGTTTGGTAGCATTATGTCTGCCTATATTTTCATTCTCAATAATTACAGAATTGAAGCTTTGCCCAAGGATAGGACTTCCCCATTTGCATTCCAACATTCCTTGTCTCCTGGGCAAACCACTGCATTGAGGTCATCCAATCTTCTGTTTTTATATTTTCCCCTTAGCATGATACTGTCTCCTCTCTTCTTTGTCTTTTGACCACAATATAATGGGAATCACTTTTGTTTTGCTTTCTTTCTTCCATTCCCTTTACCTTGTTTTTACTGGTGAGGGGTCATGATGGTAGAAAGTGGTATGCAGAAAACAATTGAGAAAATCTTTCTAAGCTTTGGAGTAATTATAAATAAATGGTCCAACTCTCATTCATTATTACTATTAAAAATGCACCTTTCTTTGCAACTATAATGAAAATCTTAAATTAGTTAAAAATTAAAAATTATAAAACTGTCTTTCAATTTTATAAATTAAATATTAGGGGCTGGAGAGATGGCTTAGCGGTTAAGCGCTTGCCTGTGAAGCCTAAGGACTCCGGTTCAAGGCTTGAGTCCCCAGGATGTTAGCCAGATGCACAAGGGGGCACATGCATCTGGAGTTCGTTTGCAGTGGCTAGAAACCCTGGCGCGCCCACTCTCCTCTCTCTCTCTCTCTCTCTCTCTCTCTCTCTCTCTCTCTCTCTCTCTCTCTGCCTCTTTCTCTCTCTGTCACTCCCAAATAAAATAAATAAAAATAAATTAAAAAAATTAGTCCCTTTTAAAAATAAGCACTCACATTTATCTAACTAGATTTGATGACAACCACTTGAGCCCAGTGGTTCTAACCTTTGGATTTATGTTAAAGTAAATACTTGGGGAGAGTTTTAAAATCACTTAAAAATAATATCAATAACATTTACACTGTAATCCTCTTGTCCCCCTAAAAAGATCAAGAAATTAAGAAGTTGAAATGAGCTGACCATGGCAAGGATTTCTATCTCTATTATTTTAGACGGAAGGTCCCGGCTGGCATAGTTATTTATTTGTGTTTATTGAGGACCTCCTGGATGCTAAATGAGGGAGAAATGTGGTAATTAAAACATAGACTAAAGAAGCAATGATGTGATGAATATGGAGGAAATAACTTGAAAGCAGAGTAGCGGTGAGTTGAACAAAGGGTCTAATTATGTGGTAGGAAGGAGAAGGAGACTTTACAGGAAGTTTTCAGAAGGAAAGTATGCTGGGGATGGACAATGGCAGGGACTATTCTCATGTGACCCTCCTGTCTAAATGTGAGTCTGTCCTCACTCAGCAGCTAGGTGGAGGCTGACCATGGAGGATGCTTTGCCATCTCTGTTACACTGTGCCTCTCCTCTGCCAATGGCTGCTCTCATCACCGACTTCACCCCAGGCTTCCTCTCCAGTGCTGTCCATTTCTTTCTTCCTCAGTGGTCATTCATTGTAGTAGTTTCTTCTTCCTTAACTCTTTAAGAAACTGTGGTCAATTTGAGGAAAGGAAGTTGTGAAGGAGGTCAAGGAAGGTGCTAAGGACTTGGATTCTGGTTTTCATCTGGTACTACGTACTTCCCATAGTTCTTTCTTTTTTTTTTCTTCCTAGGTTTTAGTTTTCTCATATATAGGATAAGAGATTAGACAAAGGGGATTGTATCTTCCCTCCATGTTTAAGGATTATGTACTACAGAAGATCTTCAGGCCAAAGGGGTCTCCACTTCAAAATACTAAACTAGTTATTATTCAGTCTTCTTGAATAGCCATTATTAGAACATAGTGTCATCATGTATATATATATATATATATATATATATATATATATATATATATATGACATTTATTTATATTTATTTTAATTATTCTTTTTTCTATTTTACATATTTAGTCTTCTTTCTTAAAAAGCCATTATTAGGACATAATGCCATCTGAAATATATATATTTTATTTATTTATTATTTTTTAAACACTTTATTTATTTGAAAGGGACAGAAAGGAGGAAGACAGATAGAGTGAGAATGGGTACACCAGGGCCTCCTGTCAATGCAAACAAACTCTAGAAACATGTGCCCTTTTAGTGCATTGGGCTTTATGTGAGTACTGGGGCATGGAACCTGGGACCAGCAAGTGCCTTTAACTGGTGAGTCATCTCTCCAACCTGTACATCTTATTTTTAAAATTTATTTATTTGCATTATTGATAGACAGTTTCATTGCATAGTCCAGGCTGGCATGAAGCTTATAATCTTCCTGACTCACTTTCTAAGTGATGAGATTACAAGAATCTTATCATGGCTGGCTTGAAAATATACATATACATATATATATATATATATATATATATATATATATATATATATATATATATATGTATATATCCAAATTATGGAATACTCCATTTCTATGTAATAGTGTTAAATTGGAAACATGGATATCATTCAATTAGCCTTCTTTAACTTCACTTAATGTTCATAGGTCCAAATGTTAAGTAATAAAATTTCATCAGATATTATATATTACAAAAATACAAATTGTATGTTAATGTGGTAAGCTCTGGGGTAAAATAATCTGATCTCTCTAAATTGTAATAATTTCATATTAAGAAAAATATTATTTAATTAGCTGGGTGTGCTGGAACATACCTTTAATCCCAGCACTTGGGAGGCAAAAGTAGGAGGATCACTGTGAGTTTGAGGCCAGTCTGAGACTATATAGTTAATTCCAGGTCAGTCTGGACTAGAGGAAGACCCTGCCTAAGAAAATTTAAAAAAGTATATTTAACAAAAATGAAAACAAACAAAAACACCTCCATATATCAAATATTGATATTTCTCTGACATTCTTCCTGGGCATACAAGTTGTCATCACCATTTTGAGAAATCATTTGGCTGAACTCCAAGGCAAAATGTCCACATGAATTACAGTAGGTTCTCACCAGAAAATGAGCAATTATTGATAGGTCAAAACTGGAAAGTAGGGCTGGAGAGATGGCTTAGCGGTTAAGTGCTTGCCTGTGAAGCCTAAGGACCCCGGTTCGAGGCTCGGTTCCCCAGGTTCCACGTTAGCCAGATGCACAAGAGGGCGCACGCGTCTGGAGTTCGTTTGCAGAGGCTGGAAGCCCTGGCGCGCCCATTCTCTCTCTCTCCCTCTATCTGTCTTTCTCTCTGTGTCTGTCGCTCTCAAATAAAAAAAAAAAAAAAAAAATTAAAAAACTGGAAAGTACCCAAATGACTTTCAAGAGTGCGTTGACAGACAAAATGTGGTCTGTTCATAAAGTGTAATCCATGCAGCAATGAGAATGCAGAAACCCCCAATGCACATAAGGCAGACGGCACTCACAAACACAATTCTGAGCCCAGAAAGCACGTATAGAAGAGCATATCACACGGCACTCAATTCACATGGAGTACAAGGTCAGGCATAATGGTGACCCCTCAGGGGATTAACAGCCAATAAGGACCATGATAGGAGTAGCACCTACTGTCTTGTACTGGGTACGAGTCATACTTAGGAATTTAGTATTTGGACAAACATGAAACAATACATGCATGGTTATTTTATTTGTTCTGTGTACATTATATTTCAAAACAACATATTTAGAACTTGTGGGTCATATATTAGTTCACATGACTCAAGCAACAATTCTAGGATATAAGCAAGGCAGATTAGCTTTTCTCCAGTTATATAAAAGGAAAATAGACCCAAAGTTTTTTCCAAAGTCTTGGGGCTACTAGAGTGAGGATACGTATGTACAGTTCTTGGCCCAAGGAAGACAGTCCTTATGGGAGCATCTCACACATGGTGCTTTTGGGGGGGTTGTGGTGACAATCTTCTCTGGGGGGCTCTCATTTCCATGACAGAAGACATGCATTCTCTCCTCAGAGAGATTCAGAGATGAGAGTTGATTGAAATGTCCTAGACACTGCCAAAATACCTGAGGAAAATTGCATAACATTGTCCTTAGAAAAGAATGAGTCAGCTGTCAGTTCTTGGTTGGGAAGCCCAGGAAAACAGGAAGTTCTACTTAGGCAGAAGTCCATGTATGTGACCTTGGATAAATCACTGATCTTCTTTGAAGATCGAAAGTCTGAAATATAAACTTGAGATTCTCTACTGAGGACTATGTGTTCTTTCTAGGGTTACCCTTTGGGGCCCCCTAAATTTTATGTCCTTCCATACATCTTAACAAATTCTCACAGATAGTGGACTGTATTTCAAACTTGCCAGTTAGCTTGGTATCATTTAAGATCAGATTTTACTTAACTTAATTTATACTCTAAAGGTGATATGGCCAATTTTCTGCTTATCTTTATAGTTCAAAAAAAAGAGATGGACCAACAAAGTTATATAAGCAATCAGAGGTCATGTTCAACTTCTTAACCATGTTTCTTCAAAAATGTACAATAGAATCTTTCTTGTCACCATAAAATTTCAGTGTTTTATGATGTGGCTAAAGAAAAGATAAGAAGTCCCAGAAATGGAATCTGTTATTGCTTGGTCAATAAAGACTTGGGACCTTTTGTGAAAAAAAAAATTATGGAGAATATAAAATGCTTTGATTTAGAGTTTTGCTGTGATGTCAAGGTCAGCCAATGAGCTCAGAAAGAATCTGAGAAAAATAAAGAGATAAATAGAAGCAGATGTTTGGAAAAATCTTGAATTGCTAGTGAAATTGTATGGTTAGAAATCAAAATTTTAGTGTTACATCTATTATCCTAATAAGGTTATAATAGAAGACCTTTAACTGGGTGTTCAAATCCCTTGTTAAAACTGTGGTCAGCTACGTTCTTTCAGGAAGTATTTTGGTCTTCTAATGGGTCAGCACTTACCTTATCAGAAATAAATTTCTTCTTCCCTTTAGTTGTGCTGATGGCCGGATGTCAGGGTCCCACTTTATATTTAGTTGTCAAAGCCCACATACCATTGGAGTGACCTAACAGAGGATATAGATCACTAATAACCAAGCCCCAAATTAACAAAAGTAGGCATCTAGATGGAAGGCTAGTCAAATGCAATGTGCAAAAGGCAAATAAGGAATTGTTTGATTCTGTTGTAGGATTCAGGGGACCTGAAAAGAAAATGAATAAGACGAGCAAGAGGGGTATAAAATGTAGCAGCAGTGTTGACTTGACAGCTTTAGTACATGAAGTTCTATGTCGTCTTTGCTGGGCAGCTGTTGAAGCACTGCATTTCCCAGTGGAACGCGGAGAGAAACTGGTTGTTTCTATGTCTTACCTAAATTAATAGTGTTCTGACGAATTCCATCAAATTCTTCCCTACTGCTTATTGTGAGATTTAGAGTAAATCAGTCCCTCTACATCTCACTTTCTCCCTCTGTGAAGCGAAGTAGTAACCATATCATGGATCAGCTTTGAAGCCTGCAGGAAATGCTTACTGTGGAATGTTTATTTTAGAGCTTAAGTCCTACTAAAAATGCATTCACATTAAGTCAGAGCTTAAGTAATCTTAAAATGCATTAGCATTTGTACTGGCAGTGATGGTAATTTTGTTTACATTGAGCCTTCTTTCTTCTCTTTTAAACTTTCTTCTACTTTGATTTTATCTCTACCACATTTTTCAAAAGATTTCAAGTATTTTTAAAAGCTTTAGATAATAAGATTTTACTTGACATAAATATGAGGTTGAAGTAAAATTTGATAAGACAGGGCTGGAGAGATGACTTAGTGGTTAAGCGCTTGCCTGTGAAGCCTGAGGACCCAAGTTCGAGGCTCAACTCCCCAGAACCCATGTTAGCCAGATGCACAAGGGGACGCACGCGTCTGGAGTTTGTTTGCAGTGGCTGGAGGCCCTGGTGTGCCCATTCTCTCTATATCTGCCTCTTTTTCTGTCTGTCTGTCACTCTCAAATAAATAAAAATAAATTAAAAAATTTTGATCAGACAATTTTAAAAAGAAAAATGGGGGCTGGAGAGAAGGCTTAGTTGTTAAGGTGCTTGCCTGTGAAGCCTAAGGACTCAGGTTCTATTCTCCAGATCCCATGTAAGCCAGACACACTAGGTGATACAAGTGCACAAGGTTGTACATGCACACAAGATGGTGCACCGTTGCAATGGCTGGAGGCCCTGGCATGCAAATTCTCTCTCTCTCTCTCTCTCTCTCTCTCTCTCTCTCTCACACACACACACACACACACACACACACATAAAGAAAAATGAGTAGAGCTAGAGAATTTACAAGAAGAGAAGAAGCCAAAATAAAAGAGTTGTGAGCTAGTGGGTCTGCTCTAATCAGACAAAACAGAAAATGGACAACATACTTTTACATGCAAAGAGGCTGTTGACGTCGGAACCTTAAGGGATGATTTTCTCCAATACCTGGAGAAAGATGGGGTTGCAGGAACTCAGAAAAGTTCTATGGCACGACCACCCGAGAGGACCAGTGACCTCTACTGAGGGATACAACCAGTCTGAGGTGACCTCGTGGGGCAGAACTTGGGAAATACATGCCATGAATCCACTGTTCTTCCCTCCATCTACCTTCTGCTAGGGCTTCTCATTAAGCAAAGAGAATTGGGCACCAAAGGGAAGGGAAAATCCACTGAATCATCCACATAGAGCCCATCCATCTCCTGGGGCAGAGAGGACAGAACAGGGTGGGCTGTGGATCCTAAAGAACAAATAGGATGCATCTATAAACTTCTAAGTCAACACTGAAATCGTCAATAGAGTCCAAAGCCACATATGAAAACCAAGTCATTTCCTCTGGACCTTGCTAGTTAATTCCAATTTAATGAAATTTGCAAAATTGTCCAAGTCACTAAGCATTATATAAAATTGTTGGACATAAATTTATAATGTTTAAATTTGGTGTGTGCATAGGAAAATTAACCATCCTGATCTTAGAAAATTTCCCAATCCGTTTTTTTGGAAATATAATAGGTAATATTATGATCTATAGATCATACAGTTCTTACATTGTGACAAAAATTGCCTAGTTTTTCAAGGAAACTTACTTTTTAATTTACTATCATGAGTGTAAGTTAACAGCTCATAGAAATTGTTTCAGATCTTTAGATAAAATTAAAGGGAAAGAGGACCAAATTGACTCATTTACCACACCCAGAACTGAGTTATTACCGATGTGTCAGGAGCAGTGGCAGTGGAATGCAAGGAAGCCATCAGGAATTAGCATTCTTTTCTGTTTGTGTTTTTAATTTGTTTGCTTGGATTTTTTTCTTTAATTTTTGACATAAGGTTTGATTATGTAGCCCAGGCTTGCCTATAATTCCCAACTCTCCTGCCTCTCCCCGTCAAGTATTGGTTTTACAGGTGTGTGCCACCATGCCTAGCTAGGTATCGACGTTGTAAACGGAGCACACACCGATGGGCCTGTGAAGAGTTCATACCTGACCACAGAATCTACAAGGTGAGGCAGCACAGGAAGGATAGCTTAGCAGTCAAAGCTCCTCGCTTGCAAGGTCTGCTGATCTGAGTTCAGTCTTCCCCAGCACCCACATAAAACTGGACACCACGTGGCACATGTGGTTGTGATCTCGGTGCGCTAGGACATGGGTGGTGAGTCCAGGAGAATCTGGAGGTTCGGGAACCAGCCACACTAGTCATTTTGTTTGCAGCTGCAAGAGATCCTGTCTCAGCGAATGTGGAAGAGCGCAGACACCTCAACGTGCTTCTCTGACCACACATAAATATGTGAATATTTGTTTTCTTTAAAAACAGAAGGTGAGAAAATGTTACAAGCCAACTTAAACTGATCTTGAAAGATGTTCCCTCTAGGTGACATGATTTCAAGAGAAGTCAATCATAGAAACAATGTTATTTATACTCCTTTTCATATTTTAAAAACTAGATTTGACCAGAAATCAAAACAAACAGAACAATCCCAGCTAATAGTGCAGAGATCTGCATAGCTGTCTTTGGTAAAATCTGTACACTTCATTAATATAATGCAGGATAGAAAGGGGCACGACAAACAACATTTGTATATTGTGTTTCACTTTATAAAGACTCTGAAAGTAGGATTCTGTAAACCTCAGACAATTCACTAAGATACTGTGTTACACTTTAGAAAAACTTTTAAGACAGGATTCTGTAAACCTCAGGCAGTGCCGGGAGGCACTTCCCTCTTAAGAGGTTAGGACTGTAAAGCTAGGGAAAATGGAGAACCTGCCACAGATCACAACTTCTAAGGATTAATGTGAGATTGAGGGCTGGAGGGGTGAGGGCCAACATGGAAGCTTAAACCAAAGTCTTCTAGGTAGGGTTGTAAATTGAGTCCATTTTCTCCCTTTTATTTACTTTTTTTTTTATTTTTATTTATTTATTTATTTTACCTGAATGCCTTTTTTATTCATGTTGAGCATATAATAAGCATTTGTTTGCTGAATGAATAAGTGGCTGCATGAACAAATGATACATTTGAGAACACAGTTCTATGCTTGTTTAGGTTCCGGAAGGAGGTGTTTTTCAGACAGTGTACTGCATGCAGGAAGTGGGAAAAAAGTACCAGTGGCAGTGCAAAACAGGAATCCCCAGTGGCCCAGCGGGCAGTGGTTCTCGAAGCAGGAGGATTGCAGGAGTCAGGCAGGTGTGAGTGGTTAAGGGAAGTACATGTCTCAAGGTGCCTGGGAGGCCTGGAAGCCACAGGCAGGCATCCATCACGGGGAAGAGAGGGCCCTATGCGCATCCTGTCAAAAGCTGCAGGCAGCCTTGGGCATGGAAGTGAATGCTCTGTGAGCTGTTGCCTGCAAATCCAAGGATAACCCAGGGTCAGTGCATGTCCTTTTTGGACTCTGTGTAAGAATACTCTTGAGCTGTTGGTGATATGAGTCTTTCTTCAGAACAGGTAAGAGCGGGATGATCCTCTTGTTCACAATTTTTCTAAGAGTCTTCTGACATAGGTGGATCAGTAAATAGGTTCACTGCATGCCTGGGCAGGGACCTCTGGCTGCCTCTGTGATTTGTGAGCAGGTTCCCTCAAACAACCAGACTGTGTCTTAGGAATTTGTTTCCTCTTTATACCCAGAACAGGCCTTCCATGACAGAGAGTCTGGAGATGAGTTAAAACAAACAAACAAACAAACCAACAACAACAACAACAACAAACTAGCTCTGTCTTGATTATGCTGAAACACTACCCCTCATGTAGCCAGTGTGGCCCCACATACTGCTTTATGATTTCATGATGGAGTTTTGCTAGTCCTAGAAGGAGTTGCCTCAGTAACAGGACACCACCTCCTTTCTTCAAGTTAGCAAAGCTCACTTGAGAAGCTAAATGCCACAGAACCTCTCAGATCTCATTCTGGGGCCTAATTCTGGTGAAATGAGAATGGCTAACATCTCCTAGAGACCATAGTTTCTTCCTGGGTGGCCATGCAACCCTGTTGCACTGAGGAATAAACACACTAAGCTCAATGCAGGCCTGGACAGGAGACATGGCCACCAGCTCCAGGGGCAGGATTCCAGAAACCTCTCTGAAATCACCACCACGTGGAGAGTCTTGGATTCTGTGGGGACTTTGCTTAGTAAAATGAGCATGGAACAGGCAGTTCCATGCTCTGAAGAGGAGTTAATCGTAGACAAATTCTTGGTTTCTCTCAGCAACTTTACAGATGGTTGAATGTGTGCTCTTATGAAGAGCGGGGCACAGCAAGCTCCTCAGGTACTGTGAGTGGGAGTGACCACCCCTTTCATGGTCTTCCTCAGAATTGTATAAAACAATGCTCAGGTAGAAAAAAGGTAGTTGTCTGAATTCTTATAGTGTCATTTCCAGATGCCCAGTGGTTTTGACCTGTGCATTCTCCTTGAACCTCATATGGGGTCCATGCAGCTCTGGAACATGACTATGTAAAAATACAAAAATGCAATATGGAGAAATCTTTATTTTGTTTTCTTTCTCCAGGTTGGGTCTTACTCTAGTCCAGGCTGACCTGGAATTCACTATGGAGTCCCAGGCTGATCTCTAACTCACCGTGATCTTCCTGCAGTTTGCAGCATAACAGCAGGCGGACTTAAGGTTGGTTGTACTACCCAGGATTCTATCCAGGAAAATTTTGCCTAATCATATTTTGTAAGCACTCCTATGATGTATGAAGAATGTATATTCAGGTGAGACAGAGGAAAAAGCACTGCTATGTTCTGAGACAAGCCTCAAAGAGAAAGTCTTAGAATCCTCTGTCTGAGTTACACCATTTAGGTGATCCTAATCATGACAGTAGTACTCCAGTTGGAAAAAGATACACCACCAAATTTTCATTAATTAAAGTGATATAATCAATTTTACTGTTAGAATCATCTGGTGCAAATTATTATAAGATAAAGATCACATCATGAGGAGGTATGAGATAATGGCTTCATGAACTAATATGAACCCCTAAAACCAAGGAGGCAGATCTGTATGTACTGAGATAGGTTGTTGTTTACTAAAAAATGCAGAGCAACATGTATGATGTACTTATATGTTTATAAAATTAATATGTGTAGTTTGTATGCTATATTATTCTGTATAACAGATTACACATCAGACAATTGGCCTGGATATATCCCTGAGAATGTATTTGAAGTGGAGATTGGGTAAAAAGTTTTAAGTATTTTATGTATTTGTCTCATTTGTACTTTTATAATGAAGTACACTAATCTTTTAAATTGTGGAAGACCAAAATTGAGAAAAATGAAAAAGTCATAGTTAGGAAATTATTTACGTATTTACTCTCTAAGAATTTGGTAAGCAAGCTCAATAATAATAGTCTGACAAAATATTGTTTGCATTATGTTGTAAGCTTAATTCTGATTTATAATATATAAATCTCTTATGTGCATTATGACATTTAGATTTTCTATTATATTTTGAGTTGGGAAGACAGCATTTTACAAAATAGAAACTGGAGGCTCTGATAGGTCAAAACAATTTCCTTAAGGTCATATGTAAGTAGCACTAGAGCGAAATTCTTGTTAATTGACTTTATTTATACTTTTTAATTTTTATCTGTTTATTTTATTTGCTTTTGTTAGTTGACATATAGAGAATTAAATATTATTAATTTTGGCATATTCATATACAATTTGTTTTTGATTCTTGAAAGCTTCTCTATCTATTTACCCTGTCAATCTATTATCTATTATACTACATACGATCTAACTTGCAAATAGAGATATGAAAACACAAAAGTGCTACTTAAGTCAATGACCATTGCTGAAAGATGATACAATTCCTCCTAACCAAGAGATAATGCAAATGCAAATTTTAATTCAGCATGTATCTTTTTATTATAGAAATATCAGACAGTTTATTACACCAAAGTTCCAGCTTGCTTTTCTTTGTCATTTACTTAAAGAGACATTCCTTAAGTGACTTTGAGTCCACCCTCTCCCACACAAATGTCTGTGTTCCTCTCTTCCATACAAGACCTTTTTTTCCTTCATTTCTGCACAGAGTGAGAGGAAAAGACTGGGCTAACATGATTAGCCACTCCTCGCCTGAGGACTGAAAAACTTAAAAAAATGTCATTCCTAAAGAAAAATTCTTTTGCCATAATGTCTCAATTAATGTAATGTTTGTGGTCTGGCTTTGCAAACAGAAATATGAGTCCAAAACTAAACATCAAGAAACTGCAAGTCAGTGAACTGTAGGTGTTGGCTGGTTGGGTACATGCAGAGGGCAACTGGAGGAGAGAACCCTGCCCACAGTTCTCCAGGGATGAGGGAAGTGCAGGCAAATATGATTTGGGGCTCCTGCTACAGTGGGCTGGGTCTGCAGGCCATAGTTCCCCTAAGCAATAGAGCTAATGAGAACTGGGTCCCGAGGATGGTATTTGTTTACACAATTAAACTCATTCCAGATATATACTGAGATATCATGATAAATAGCTAATAGATGAGAGAGAAAGAGAGAGAGAGAGAGAGATGAGCTGTAAGTACTACCTGTTGTACATATATAAAGATGACTGCATAGGCAATGTTATTGCTTTCAGTAGCAACATTTCAGCCTAAAATATGGGATAGCCAGCTAATTTTTAAAAACAAATTGTGAGAAATATTAATTTGACAAACACACTGCAATGGTAGCTAATGACAATGGTGGAGTGACCTATTTAGACAGGAGGTCAGGAAAAACCTGAAAAGCTAACTGACAAGCTCCTGTCACATGTTCAACCCCTGATACAAAGTAGACACCATGTTTCCTCTTGTCCAGACCTTAACATTGGGATCTCCTAAGGGCTGGAAGTCAGGTGCTGAGTATCCAAGGCTTGCCACAGAGGAGCTAGTTTTGTGGTGTGAATTGTTGTAGTGTGCTTTCTATAAAAGGCAATGGTTTTTCATTTCTTTGTCGTAACCTTGCAATTGTGATCTCCTTACAGAAAAGCAAGATGAGACCCTCTATGGTGAGTACTATTAGCTTTAGGAGCTTGGAGAGTATCAAGAACCTTCTGGGTTGAAGAAAAATGGGCTTACCAGGATGGTTCTGAACAATGAAGCCATGTTCATGGCTGAAAAAAATATCACAAGGATCTAGAATCAGTGGTTGTACAAAGCTTCCATCCTAAGTATTTAGACAGTGAGCTCACTGGGCTTATTTTGGCCCTACCTTGAGGCAGAGGACAATCCTTAGCTGACTTCAGGTATCCTTTCAAAACCCAGGAAGTAGAATCAAATATGTTCTCTCTCGCCTCCAGTCTCTGCTCTCTCCCTCCCCTCTCATCACAGTGCTCAAATTGCTCCACTAAGATACAACAACCAACAACGAAAACAGGCATATATTTAAAATTCCTTAAGATCAGCTTTCCTTGGCCATACTACTTAACTGTGTGAGCTTTTCCAGATGTGAGGCTCACTCCATGGGAAATAACAAAGATTTTGTGAATTAAGGAAATTACCCTGCTTTTATGCTATTTTTCTGCATGGTTATACATTATACCAGAATGTTGAGGTTAATCATCATAATTTGTCAGAAAATGCGCTCTCAGAATTTTTGTACTGAATTAAAATAGATTTGTAAGATGGAAAGTAAGGCAGCTGTTTTACATTTATAATAAGATTGGGGCTCAGTATTGAATCATTGAAAATGCAACCAGTACTATTGAGACTAAATAGAATATTTCAAATCTTCAGTAAATGGAACAGCATAAAATAAGTTATTCACTGTACAGTAACAAAATAATTTTTCCTACTATCTACTTTTGTTAGAGGCTAGATTGCTTTTGCCACAAAGTCTATTTCAGACAAATCTCACTGTGTGATCCTTTCAGCCTGATGCAATGATAATACTGTTAAGGTTTGGTTTGAAATACTTACTTTTTCCTGGCCTAAGTGCTGGCAATCCTTCTGGCCATTTCTATGTGTGCATGGATGTAGTATCTGGAATACTTGTAGCTCCTTTGGAATGAATTATCCATACAGTCACTCTCCATGGCTGGTTCCCCTATAACTGAGGCTTCCTTCCTATTTTTCCAAAAGGCATATAAGGAAGAGGGTTAGGAAACCACAGGAGACAGTAGCCTGTCCACCAGATCCTCTCCTAATGAGCACTTAAGCCCTGTAAAGAGGTTTCATTTCATTTTATTTTACTGTTTTCTGGGAGAGAGGGATGTTCCTGTTGTCAGACGTGCAGAGTAGAGGACAACTTCAGGTGTCCATCCTTACCTTCTATCTTGTCTAAAGCACGGTTTCTAGTTGTTTACCACTGTGTTCACCAGACTAACTGGCCTATGAGCTTCTAGACAAGCCTCTTATCTCTGCTTCCCTCTCGCCGTAGACGCACAAGGACTGCAGAGAACCACAGCACTGTAGCAGCTGGTTTATTCTAGAGACCCGAACTCAGGTACACAGCAGGCACTTCATGCACTGAGCCATCTCTCCAGCCCGAGTTACTTAGACTTCTGTCCTTCTATATCATCACCAAGACACATGCACAGGTATCAGCTCAGAGCTGAAGCTTCCTGCCTCCCGGTTTCCTCAAACTGTTCTAGGAGTTAGAAGAACGTCCGAGAAGACATTAGTTTGCACATGCTCCATTAGGAACACCGTGGAGCCAGGAGTGTTCTCATGGTTCTAACCATTTGCATACCCCTGGTGTAGGCAGCCGTGTCCTAACATACCATCAAGAAGTGGGCTTTGGGGGCTGGAGAAATGGCTTAGTGGTTAAGCACTTGCCTGTGAAGCCTAAGGACCCTGGTTCAAGGCTCGATTTCCCAGGACCCACGTAAGCCAGATGCACAAGGTGGCACATGCATCTGGAGTTCATTTGCAGTGGCTGGAAGCCCTGGTGTGCCCATTCTCTCTCTCCCTCTGTCTGTCTGTCAGTCTCAAATAAGTAAAAATAAAAATGAAATCAAAAATATTAAAAAAAGAAGTGGGCCTGACAGGCATCAACAAGAAGCTAGGGTGTAAAACATCCTCCGCGTGTCGTGTTCTCTCCAGTACATGTTCTTGAAGGTCTTTAACCCATGGTCATGGTGAGTACAGAGAAAGACAGAAGGAGCACCTCAGGTGTAAAACAGCTCAAATTAGCTTGAATGTGTACTTTGGTGTGTAGGGAAGGTGCCTGACACCTGGAGGGGTTGAGGCTTCTGTAGAATGTCTATGTTTGAGCTACCATGTGGACAAACATGTTCATGTACCCACATTCGTATGTTGCCATAACATTTCCAAACTATTTTATCCCAGTAAAGATAAGCATGTTGAAATACTGTTCTATTTAAGAAAAAAAAATATTCAAAACCTGATGAACTATAGTTTTACATATAAAATAAATAGGCTAATTTAATCCTGTGAAAACTTACTTTATTTTATTCAGTTTACTAACTCAATGAATATAAGAGCATACTGAATGAGTGAACATACCATGTTTTTATTCTTTTTCTGGTGCTGGGGATCAAACCCTGGGGCTTTGTGTAGGCTGGGCAAGCACTCTACCACGGAGCTCCTTCCCCAGCCCAGCACTGTTTATTATTTGCTAAAGTATTAACATTTGAATAACTGCAGAAAGAAGTCAAGGGGAGGCAGCCTTTTCATTGTTTTCTGTGCAGCTGGGAGAGGCAGGGCTGCACACTTGTACAGATAACTCATCACCCAACTGGCCTGGGTGCTTGTTTGGTTTACTTCTTGCCTCCTTATTGGAGAGAATTTATAGTCCTAAGATCCACGTCGTCTTCCAAAGGCTCAGTTTCCTCCTTAGGAAAAGAATCTCAGAGTCCCTTCCATCTGAAGCAGTTAGCCTTCATGCTTTGGAAGGGAAATCAAAGTCATAACTCCCTTCATTAGCACAAGCTGTCTCAGTGGGCCTGGAATTAGTGCTTCTTTGGAGCCAAACAAGGCCCACCCAACATGTTTGGCTGGGGAGATATTAGAAGGGAAGCCAGAGAAGAGAGAGGGTCAGCCCTGCCCCAGGCCAGAGCTGAACCTCTGAAGGCTGAGCAGCCCCACCTCAGCAAGACTTACTGGACAGCCCAGAAGGCCGGCCTCTGCCCCACTACCTCCTGACGTACCCCCAACCAAACACAGTGAACTTGCCTCAACTGTGATATTGAAATAGTAAGAAAAAACTAGATACCCAATATACATAAAGACTTTGATCAATATGTCTGCCAATGAAGTGACTACATTTTGGTTTCTATTATGGGAAGGCATATAGTGATGAGTAAAAGGTATAAGTGACATGGGAGGAGAAGAGAAAGAGCTCTCATTTTGGAAATTAAGAGAGATGGTTCTGGGGCTGGAGACATGGTCCAGTGGTTAAGGCACTTGCTTACAAAGCCTGAGGACCTGGGTTTGATTCCCTAGTACCCATATATAGCCAGATGCACAAAGTGGCACATGCATCTAGAATTCCTTTGCAGTGGCTGGAGGCCTTGGCATGCCTATTCTTTCTCTCTTTCTCTCTCTCATCTCTCTTCTGTCTCTCTCTGCTTATAAATATGTATTTATTTTTTAAAGAGAGACAGCTCTGAAGGAAGAATTAGGAGATGGTAGTTTGCATCTTGAGACTCTGCTGATGCCACTTTCTGGTTTCTGCGAGGACCATGGCCCTACATGAGGCACATGTGATCTAGGAGGTGACAGGCACATCCATGCATCTGAAACCTGTGGCACACAAGACAAGTGAGGGGAAGCCAGATCACAGTAATGGAAGGGCCTTTTGTAGGGCTGGAATCTTATGACGTGTCTTATCAAGCTCTCTGACTCAGATGGTTTGTTTTGAATAAATAATTCAATTTTCTGGAACCTATCTACTATAGTAAGTAGTTCAGATGGTAATAACCACACAAAAATAGGTAAAGTATGTAAAGTCTGAACAGAAATCCATGTGTGTACATCTGCACCCTCAAACACAGGGGAAAATAGAATGATTCTGAGCAAATGAATAATACATAGCAAGTGATCCTGTCACTATCTATCTCTTACACAGGGTCGTAGGACCAATGCATGGCTTTATGCCTTTATGTCGCTGTAATAAAAATGCTGCTTCTTCTATTCTTTGTACCTGTGGTGAATCAGATAACTTTTACAGTGGGCAGCAACTTAGAGAAACCCACCCAAATGTGGGAAACTGGGAATCAGGCCTTTGTTCCAACATGAACTAATGAAGCATGTCTGCCCTGTTGGCAGAACAATGCTCAAATGGCCTTCAACATGCTCTTCTCCTGCCTCTGCTTGTTAGCAAGTTCAAAAATACCCAAGATGAATCAGCTGACTTTTCTCTGTAGCTTTCAGCATGGGCTGGGCAATTCCTTTGAACAGCCTATGTCAGACTTCTTCACTCGTCAGCTTGATAAAGTGATAGGTGAAAACTTGGGGACTACCCTGCTATTTCAGAATAAACACATGTGGAGCGAACGAATCGGCAAGAGCATCTATCTCGACAACAGTGCTGTTGTGTGGAGGATCACTTCAATCAGTGAGGACAGGCCCGTACCAGATGCTCACATACCTGCTCTAGCTTCAGTTTTCTGCAAAACTGTTCATTGAGATGATGCAAAACATAACTTTCCAAAACTGTCCCATCCATTGTCATTTAACATATCATGTGGTGACATTAACTGAAAATGTGAGGCAAGTGACTTATTCCCTTTTCAGCAACAGGCAGCCTTTGTAATAGCCCAACTAATGAATAACCAAAATGCCTTTACAAATGACTTATAAGTAACAGTACATTGCTTTTGAAATAAAGGAAGCATGTAGGGGAAGGGTCATTTTAAATTATGATTGTACTAGCTGAAGATGGAGCCACAACATTCTGAGTGAGCCAACAGGTGTTGAGATGAATGCCTATGTTCAGTGGTTGTCTAAATGTGTCCTCCATCCCTCGTATGTCCTACAACCTGTCTGGAGAGTCTGAGTTCTGAATGCTTTCAAAACAGTAGAAATTGGGCTGGAGAGATGGCTTAGCGGTTAAGCGCTTGCCTGTGAAGCCTACGGACCCCGGTTTGAGGCTCGGTTCCCCAGGTCCCACGTTAGCCAGATGCACAAGGGGGCGCACACGTCTGGAGTTCGTTTGCAGAGGCTGGAAGCCCTGGCGCGCCCATTCTCTCTCTCTCCCTCTATCTGTCTTTCTCTCTGTGTCTGTCTCTCTCAAATAAATAAATAAATATTAAAAAAAAACAGTAGAAATTATTTGACTTTTGGTCTTGGGTGACATTTCCACCAACTCTACCAAAGCAACGGTGTGTGATGGGCAGGAGGCAAGGCACAGTTCTAAGCCATGCTATTAAATCTTGTACTCTTTACCACTGAATGCCCAGAGGAATTAATGATGCCCTGACATAGCAGAAAAAAACATGGTTAATTGTATTAAAATTTTATTGCTCTATGTAAGTAAATGACAAGTAACATGTGAAGCATTGATTTTGTGTATTTAAGCATGCTGTTTGTCCCAGGACCATGTGCTTTCACTTGAGTAAAAGCTGAAGTTAGATTTTTAATGGGGCATCATTTTATGGAAAGAATGACAAACCACAGCTATTTAGATAGATAGAGAGAGAGAGAGAGAGAGAGAGAGGGATAATTAACCAAGCTATCTTGTCACTTTAGGCAAAATAACTTAATGTAACCAGAAGCTTGGCACCACCTAATATTTTGAGCTGTTTTGTGATAAGGTTAATAGTAATATTAATGTGACTTTTTTGAATACACACAAACACATACACATCAAATTTTGGAAGTTGTTAAACTTGGTGGATGAAGACTTCTCAGATGAACAATGTATGATTTTTCAATAATATTTTTATGAGTAAAAGTAAAAATGTGCAGAAGTGACCAGTGAGTTTACTTCAACTGAGCACGAAGGTTTACTAATACTGTTTCAACTCCCTGTTGCAACCAGTATCCAAGAAACTGCTGCTTGCTGGAGAGATGGCTTAGTGGTTAAGCACTTGCCTGTGAAGCCTAAGGACCCCAGTTTGAGGCTCAATTCCCCAGCAATTACATTAGCCAGATGCACAAGGGAGTGTACATGTCTGGAGTTCATTTGCAGTGGCTGGCAGCCCTGGCACGCCCATTGTCTCTCTGTCTCTCCATCTGCCTCTCTCTCTCTCTGACAACTCTAAACTAACTAAATAAAAATGAACCAAAAAAAATTTAAAAAAGATGGGCTGGAGAGATGGCTTAGCGGTTAAGCGCTTGCCTGTGAAGCCTAAGGACCCCGGTTCGAGGCTCGGTTCCCCAGGTCCCACGTTAGCCAGATGCACAAGGGGGCGCACGCGTCTGGAGTTTGTTTGCAGAGGCTGGAAGCCCTGGCGCGCTCATTCTTTCTCTCTCCCTCTATCTGTCTTTCTCTCTGTGTCTGTCGCTCTCAAATAAATAAATTAATTAATTTAAAAAAATTTAAAAAAGAAACTGCTGCTTGCTTTAAAGGGCATTACAGTGTGTGTCCCTCTTCTAGCCATAAAGATGTGCCAGGCAGGATTTCAGTCACATGTTTCCACCCAAACAGCATGTCACAATAGGTTAAATATAGAAATTGGCATGAAAATCCAGCTGTCTTCTGATTGATACTTTTTTTTAATTTATTTTTATTTTTTTTATTTATTTGAGAGTGACAGACACAGAGAGAAAGACAGATAGAGGGAGAGAGAGAGAGAATGGGCGCACCAGGGCCTCCAGCCTCTGCAAACGAACTCCAGATGCGTGCGCCCCCTTGTGCATCTGGCTAACGTGGGACCTGGGGAACCGAGCCTCGAACCGGGGTCCTTAGGCTTCACAGGCAAGCGCTTAACTGCTAAGCCATCTCTCCAGCCCCTGATTGATACTTTTTGATATAGAAAATATAACTATTTTCACCAAATATATTACTTTTGTTAACATAGACTGGGTTTATCTTTATTTAAAAATAATAAATACACATTTTTGAATTTTAATTTTTACTGTCTACTGAGGTCAGAAAACACAAATATACTCACATAAGCAAAAGTTACTTGAATTGCTCAATAATTTAGAGTGTAAAAGAACCCTAAACCAAAACATCGGGCAACTATTTTAATTCATTTTTTCTGATTATCATTCTCCTTTGCATCAGACTGACAGAGAAAATCAGGTCTCAGTTCCTTAGAATGTATCCCAAGCCTCACCAGTCTCATTGGAGAACTTTTCCAGCTTCTTTCCCACCACCCATCTCTCATCACTCAGTATGTACCACACATGCTACACTTTCTCCAAATGGTGCTTTGATTCAGGTGTACCCCATAAACTTAGGTGTTCTGAATGCTAGGTTCCCAGCTGATGGAGATTTGGGGATTAATGCCTCCTGAAGGCAATGTATTGTTGGTGGCATGCTTATAGGTGTTATAGCCAGTTTCCCCTTGCCAGTGTTTGGCACACTCTCCTGTTGCTGTTGTCCACTTGATGTTGGCCAGGAGGTGATGTCCATCCTCTGCTCATGCCATCGTTTTTCCCTGCTGTCAGGCAGCTTCCTCTCAAGTCTGCAAGCCAAAATAAACTTTTCCCCCACAAGCTGCTCTTGGTCAGGTGATTTCTGCCAGCAATGTGAACCTGAGTGCAATGCCTCAGGACTGGTGAGCCTCTCATGTCTCTACTTGCCGTGGCTTTACTCCCCCCTTTCTCCACCTGACACATTCTCATCCGTTCTCGAGGATGGAGAAACCTTTTTCTTTTACTAACTCAACAATTGGGAAATATTCTTCAATGGTCAGACTTGGTCTATGCTTTTACATGTTACATAAGTGTCACACAGACAGCACAATCACGATGGAGGATTAGGTGGGAAACGTTCTGAATGATGTGAAGATCTGGAAGAATGGATTTGTTGTGTGTGGTCAGGGAGGATGGGGGAGGGGCAACATGAGAAAATAACACTTGATCTGAGCACCAAAGAAATAGCAAGGATGAGTAAGAAAGGACAGGAGGAGTAGCCAATGTGGGAAAAGGCTTTGTGGCAAGAAGCAGCATCTGGAAGATGGATGCTGGAGGAAGAGCACTATGCCTGGAATGCAGGGAGTCACTGGGTTCACAGTGCACTTGAACTTAGAGGATATGGAACCCAAAGCAGGCAGGACCATGTGAGGATGTTTGTGAGTTTTGTCATTAACCTAAGAAATTTCTGAAGCCACTAAGACTGAAAAGATGATGGGTTCTCAGCCTTGTGCTTTGAAACGCTCACTGTGCTTTCTGTAAAATACAGTTGAGAGAAGCCAGAGTCAATACAGGGAGGTCAAAGATGAGATTGGTTTAATATTCTGCCAGAATAATGTTGGTTGCTGGATTTAGGAAGATGGTAGAGTGCTGTGGATCAGGAGTGCTGGGCAGTGAAATTAAAAGATAATGTGTAATGGGGCTGGAGAGATGGCTTAGCAGTTAAGCGCTTGCCTGTGAAGCCTAAGGACCCTGGTTCGAGGCTCGATTCCCCAGGACCCACGTTAGCCAGATGCACAAGGGGGTGCACGCCTCTGGAGTTAGTTTGCAGTGGCTAGAAGCCCTGGCGCACCCATTCTCTCTTTCTCTCTACCTCTCTCTCTCTCTCTCTCTCTGTCACTCTCAATAAATAAAAATGAACAACAACAACAAAAAATTTAAAAAAAAAGATAATGTGTAATGGATTGGCTATGTCTACTGAAGGAGAATCAGGTGTCAATGATACCTCATAGTTAAGATTGAGCAACCAAATGTGACAAGAGTCTAATCCATTCAGGCACGGCAGGATGCAGGAGTGGAACACAAAAAGTGGACCAGGCTTAGGAGGGAATTTTTAAGTACCTAAAGAAGATGTAGTCACTTAGTGACTGCTATGGTCCTAGCTTCATACCTCTTCTTATTGTTTGAGCATGAAATGGCCCCATAGGCTCTTATGTTTAAGCTTTTGCCCTCAGCTTGTGAGGCTATTTTGAGAAGCTGAGGAACCTTCAGGAAATAGAGTATCATGGGGAGAATTGGGTCACTAGGGGTATGTTGTAGTCAGTCCCACGTTGGTGGGATGAACAGCCAAACCAGACACAGTTTATGGGAGGAAGGGATTTATTTCAAGCTTACAAATCCAGGGAGAAGTTCCATCAGTGGCAGAAGAAGCTGCTTCCATACATCTAAGCAGAGAGAAACCATCGCTGGCCAGCAAACGCCAAAAGCCACAAACACAAAACCAGCAGCAAACAGAGCTCAGACTGTTTCTGGGCTTAGAAATCAGATCTACCCCCAAAAGTGCCTTAGGGCAGAACCTTAGGATCCACCCCTGGTGGTACCTCCTCCAGCCAGGTGGATGGAGACAAGCTTTAATAAAACACCTGAGTCTATGGTGGACATACGCCTTGAGCTTTATAGCTCAGCCTTGCTTCCTGTCCTTTTTCTGCTTCCTGGTCCATAGGAGATGTCATCAAGCAGCCTCATATACCTCCTGCCATGCCTAACTCACCATGATGAACTGGACCTTCAAACCATGAGTCAACACAAATCTTTCTTCCTTGAAATTGATTCTTGTCATGTATTTGGTCACAGTATTGAGAAAAATAACTGACTTCTATTACAGTACACTCATTTTGTGTGGGAATTTATCACCTTCCAAGTTGTTTATTTTTGGGGGGGGGTAGTGTTATTCTTCATATAAAGGAGAAATACACTGCTATCTGAAGCCTGACAGGAGACAGTATGACTCTGTGTGGAAGGGACCACGCAACAATTTCTGCCTAACTATAAATTGTAATTTGGCAATTACTTGATTCCATATAGGATGTTGGATGTGGAGCAAGTGGAGAATGACACCTGATGTCATTGGAGTGATGTGCAGGGGCGGCAGTGCCCTGAGGTCTAGTAAGGCCATGGGGCCAGGGCACCCATTCCATCAAGCTGGTTCTGCAGCATAAACCTGGCTGTTGGACTGCTGCTCATCCTTCCCCATGTCTGTTAGCTTTATGAATGCTCTCCCAAGTCCTGACTGAGGACACATTCATGATGTTCTGAAGAAGGTAACTCGATGATGACATTAGTCAACATGTCCTGAATACTAGCTATGAGCCAGGCACTGCTCTGGCTGGTTCAGATATACCCAGTCCTTTAATCCTTGCGAGTGATGCCCTAACGCTGTCTTAGCCCTCATTTGACAAAGAGAGGTTGAGCACAAAATGTTTACATAATCAGCATTACAAATCCTACAGCTGGTTACTGATAAAGACAGAAAGGGAGACCTCAGCACCTGGCTCCAGAGCCAGCCTTCTCATTAAGAATGGACTCAGTGCTTTGTCACACGAACTCCGACATAGCATTTGGTCTTGTGGCTTATTTTCCCTTTAGGTCCCTGAGGTAAAACCCTGGGCATCTCTCGCTCTCTGTGTCTGACACAATGTACGCGGACAAGGTACCCAGGGTACCAGTAGAAAGGTTCCTCGCCTATGCAGCCCCCTCCTTTTAAAACCAGCAAGCACGCCTCACCGGGCTACCTGTTTCTTCTTGCACGGGGGGCGGAGTCCTCAGCCCCATCACTCCGCAGGAAGCGCTGTCCTGCTCCTCTCCGCCAGTCACAGGTGCCAAAACAGGAATGAAAGCTCCTATTGTACAGGATCCGTGTTGAGGTTTTTGTGGGGACAAGGGAATGCTGAAAACCAGCTGACAACACAGCCCCACAGAGTGAAACTGTGTAGTTTCGATTCCCCAAGAGCCAGGCCAGGGAACCATTTGTTCAGAAGCAGGTGTGCAGCCCGGGAGAGCATGTACTGTCCGCATTCCACATGGAGAAGCCTTTTCACAGCCCGGTGCCAGCGGAGCAGGAACCCCTGGAGGTGATGCCACCCTTCCCTGAGGACTTCCTGCTGCACTGAGGATCTTCCATGACGATGTGGAAAAGCTTAAAGAGGCTGAGTTTTTTTTTTGTTTTTTTTTTTTTTTGAGGTAGGGTCTCACTCTAGCCCATGCTGACCTGGAATTTACTCTGCAGTCCCAGGCTGGCCTTGAACTCACAGCAATTCTCCTACCTCTGCCTCCCTCCCTAGTACGGGGCTTTAAAGGGTGCACCATCCTGCCAGCTCGAGGCAGAGTTTTGGATGGAGCTTTCGGAGTGAGACACTCCTCTCAGGATGGAGGGGTTGGTGTCTGGGTGTCTCTAGGGTTTTCAAGTTATTGACGTGGGACATTGCATGGCAATCTTTCTGAAACTTCTTACCAGAAGCTACAAAGTTCCCCTAACATACTTAGGTGTCTTGTCATTTAAAGGCTTCTAAACCCAGTGGGAGGGGCAAAATGCTCTTCCCTAGTTTCTCCGTGGAGTCCTAATTTAGCCCAGAGACAAAACGCAGTTTTGAGGTGTCCCTGAACTTCCCTTCTTCCTTGGAGGAAAACTGGATGAGCGAGAGAGAGGGAGAGAGAGAGAGAGACCCTGGGACTGTGGTGCCATTCCCAGGCTCATCACCCCTTTCTGCTCTGAAGGAGGCAGCAGGCTTGGCCATTCTCATGTGTGTGGTGCTCTCTGCTGGCAGCTGCGTTCTTTTTGTTCCTGGGAACAGGACACCCCTCTGTTCTCCATCTAGCTCAGGGCAGCTCGGGGTCCCTAGTCATAGGAAGCAGCTTAGAGGGAATTTGATCTGCAGCCAGTGTGGAGACACTTCCATCCCTTGAACTAAATACTGCTTTACCTATTTTAGGGTCAATCTATAAAAGCTGTAAAGATCAATCCTAATTAAATTGAACTCCTTCACCCCCATAGTAGGCAACTCAGTCTTATGCTTCCCTGAAAATAAATTTTAAAATAAACTGACACTTGGAAAACGCAACCAAAGATCTTAATTTCCAAATGGTGGTACCAAGGATAATGGTACCATCAGGCCAAGGAATGCCTTGATGGGAGGGTTAGGGTCTAGCGCCTTGCCCTCATAAGTTCTATTTGGAAATGTCTACAATTTCGTATGCATTAAAACTAGGTAAAAATTGGGCGTGGTATGAAAATACACCTTGTACCTCTTAATGTCTGGGTTAAGCCACCTGGATCAGAGTTCAAAACTAATTTCAGCAGATGAGAACTGGTCCCATCAGCTTATTTTTCACTCACTGGTTTTATTCATACCTGCTGATCTCATATTGCTCCTAGCCTGGTTGTTCTCCCTGCCTTTATATCATAGTGCTGACAAATGACAGAAAAATGTCAGGAAACCATCACTAACTTTCTTTGAGCAAAGAATTAGGTCAGAAAGGCCAAAACAAAATGTATCCATGGACTTATTTTTAATTAAAAATTTAAGGTTGTGGTGTTAGAAAAACGTTCAGAAAAAAATGTTATTCATTTTTTATAAAAAAGGAAAAGTACATAGGATTGTGTGTATATAAGTACATATCTTGAATAGGAACACAGTATCTGCAAATATACATAGAGCTAAAAATAGCTTTGCATGCATACATTTAACCCAATTATCATACAAATGTCATGGAAGTGTTGGATTATTCCAAATAGGCTGTTAGGATTTCAGGAATATAGTCCTCAAAACCCAAACCCTAGGTTTATGTTTGTATTTAACCCAAGAAATTGGCAAACAAAACTTAGAAGGATAATTATTAAATTACTATATTTATTCAGGAAAATACAAAACCAAGGGAAGGAAAATGAATACACCCACATGGTCTGACAGCCCATATGGGCCTGGAAGAAATGTGGAAAGAGACTCAGAAAAAGAGAAAGCAAAGATAAACTTCAGAGGCTCTTGCCATGTGGAGGGCAGGAGGGGGTAAAGAGGGATCAAGGGGGTTCTTCCCTAGTTTCAGCCCTGGTGACTAAGGGGAGACTCACCAGGACCTGGAGATTCAGGAGTAATGAATGGGCCACTAAGGGAGCCTGTCTTCCCCTGGTAAACATATTTATAACCTTACTGGCTCAGGTGAGCCAGAGGGAGAGTAGTTTGGTCTGGGCTAGGGGAGGGCTCATGAAGAGGCCAACCATGACTCTGAACTGGGGGCTGAACTTGACCCACCACAATGCCAGGATTAGATTTAAATTCTAAGAAAGGGGAACTCCCTCCTAGAAGGGGTTCAGGTTGTTTGTGGAAAAACAGATATAAGGAACTCCTTTAGCCAAGAGATCAGGAGAACCCAACTTTATCTCTGATCTCTTAGCAAAGCCCGAGGACACTCCTGCTTTTTACTTTCAGGGGCCCAGTCACCCTAACTGCTAACAAAGTTACCTGATTCCCTTTCAAGCCAATGCTTCAGTCAACAGAGCCAAAGCAAAGAATTGAAAAGTATTCTACCGAGATTTATGTGTAAAGTGTGCCAGCTTAGTGAGATTTGGGACAGTTTGCTGGCTGCCCATAGGAGATAGAAGTTGTTGGAAGACAGCAGCCAGGAGGGAGACTTTTTATTTTAAACTCTTGTATCTTTTGAATTTTGAAACATAACATTGTATATATTCAGTGCATAAATTAATACATAGTAACATTCATTTAATAATACAAGAACTCAGAAATGTAAAATTCAAAGTTATTATTGAATTTAAAGGAACTATATTTCCCCAAGTACCTACTACACTGTCCCAGAGAGTCAATCATGGCACAGTGGTTAATGACTCAGTAACAGGATTCCTGAGTTCAAATCCTGTTTATGTCACTAGACTCAGGCAAATCTGTATTCCCTTTGTGCCTCTAAGAGTTTATTTGAATGAGAAATAAGTTAATGTAGGTTAAAGGCTTAAAAGAGTATATTCTAGTTGCTAGATGCAACACTATTTAAAAGGAAAAGCTATCCTTATTTAACTGACAATAAATATTGAGCCTTTATTATATACCAGTGAAAACAAGCAAATGATATTTGCCTCCATGGAACTATTAACTATCCAGAGAAAAAGACAGATTATTTTAGATGTGAAAATAGAGGTAGATGGGAGTGGAGAATAAGTGAGTGTACAATATCATGCACTGAGCACTATGCATCAAATTCGTAGTCTGATATAGTTCCTCATAGACAACGGATTTAGAATTACATATAAAGCCTTAATACCTAAAAAATGACAATAAATTTTATGCTATTAATTTATATATGTTATATATTTCCAAATGGTATTTAACATGGAATTTAATAAGCAGAATAATATTAATTTTTTTTAAAGTAGGGTCTTACTGTAGCCCAGGAGGACCTGGAAATCACTCTGTTATCCCAGGCTGACCTTTCTTTCCCAATGTATGCAGTTCACCTCCATGGAAAGAAACTAAAAGTTCCACAGAAGAGAGACCAGGCCAACAGAACTGGTATTGCTAGGAACACCTAAACTATATCAGCATGGCTAAGTAACCACACAGGAAAAAGAACTTCCCAAACTCCATGAAGGCAAGGGTTTCTTTTTGATCACTAATGTATCCCATGCACCTGGAATAAATTTAGGGCTCAGTAAAAATATTAATAATTGAAGCAGATGAGCAGAGGTAACAAGAGGAAAGAAGGGGAGAGTACAGAAGAAAAGGAGAAATAGTTACATATAAATGAGGGGTAAATATGGAGGGTGATGAACACCTATTTTTCTTGTGTTTCCTGAAATAAATGTACTACTGAAACAAAGGCAAATAATCTGAAAGGCTAAGAGCAACTTTTTTTTTTTTTGTTCATTTTTTATTTATTTATTTGAGAGCGACAGACATAGAGAGAAAGACAGATAGAGGGAGAGAGAGAGAATGGGCGCGCCAGGGCTTCCAGCCACTGCAAACGAACTCCAGACACATGCGCCCCCTTGTGCATCTGGCTAACGTGGAACCTGGGGAACCGAGCCTCGAACCGGGGTCCTTAGGCTTCACAGGCAAGTGCTTAACTGCTAAGCCATCTCTCCAGCCCAAGTTGCATAATTTTAAATAAAAAGTTGCTCTTAGGGGCTGGAGAGATGGCTTAGCAGTTAAACACTTGCCTGTGAAGCCTAAGGACCCCGGTTCGAGGCTCGGTTCCCCAGGTTCCACGTTAACCAGATGCACAAGGGCGCGCAAGCGTCTGGAGTTCGTTTGCAGAGGCTGGAAGCCCTGGTGCGCCCATTCTCTCTCTCTCCCTCTATCTGTCTTTCTCTCTGTGTCTGTCGCTCTCAATTAAATAAAAATTTAAAAAAAAAAAAAAAAAAAAAAAAAAATATTAAAATTATGCAACTTGGTTTTCAGTCATGGTCATAGTTGAAATAACCATTTGAATATTCTGTTATGTTATTTCCTACCAAGATTTTTTCTGCCATGCATTGGTGAACACGGTCATAAAAGCAACTCCTGGGAAGAAGTAGGGCATCCCATCCTGCTGTTGTGGTGGGTCATTATGACCCATCACAGATGTTGATACATTGCACATCAGTAGAATGACTAGTCGGAATTTTGCTCAAGTTCTAAATAATATTTACCAAAGTTCTTTTTGTTGTGTTTCTTCTGTATCCAAGGCTGGTTTCAGGCTCACTGCATGACTTTTACCCTTGAGGACAACTCCCTGAGCCATAATATCTAATTTTGGAACTCAATCCCTTAGAGATTAACTGATCTGCCAGGCCAATAGACTAAGGGAGGAGGAACCTAGAAGTGCTTTGCACTTTCATTCAGTGCGAATTCATGAGGCAGAGCCAACAGGTCATTCTAGCTTTGAATAGAAATTGTAACCATGTTTAGCATTGGCCGGTGCTTGACCAAAATCCTCTTACTTAGCTACAGGTTCCTTTCCCCCACTCCCCAGTGGTCGTACCCGAACAATCTTCCCCATGTTTCCAAGTTAAATAAAATCGTTTGAGCAAGTAGGTAGCCCCTGGGAAGAGGAGGGAAGTGCTTTGGCTCTTGGTCTCAGCTTCCATGTGGACTCTGGGACTTCTGCAAAGGCTTTTGAAAAGAGGAAGAGCATACAGAGCCCCATGTATGGAACAAAAGGATTCTGACTTGTGGTTTCATGTTTCAATGATTAAGACTAGTTTGGGTGCTTTAACTGTCTGCAGACCTTCTCACTGAGGTGATAAAGAGGCAATTAGTCCGTAACGAGTGATGATTCATAAAGTATGATACTGCTTTAAAAGTTCCTAAGCAATGTTTTTGAAACATTTTTCTTTTGCTTTTTTTAAGAGACAGACACACACACACACACACACACACACAGAGAGAGAGAGAGAGAGAGAGAGAGAGAGAGAGAGAATTGGTGCACAAGGGCCTCAGCTACTGAAATTGAACTCCAGGCACATGTGCACTTACTGCATATGTGACCTTGAGCTTGCCTCACCTTTGTGCATCTGGCTTATGTGGGATCTGGAGATTTGAACATGGATCCATAGGCTTCACAGGCAAGTGCCTTAACCACTAAGCCATCTCTGCAGCCCACTTTTTTGCTTTTTAAGATATTCTTATTTATTTGAGAGAGATAAAAAGAGATGATAGATAGATAGATGATATACTATGAGATAGATAGATAGATAGATAGATAGATAGATAGATAGATAGATAGATAGAGGAGTGAGAATGGGCACACCAGGGTCTTTTGTCACTCTAAACAAACTCCAGATGCATGCACCACTTTGTGTATCTGGTTGCACATGAGTACTGGGGAATCAAGCCTGAATCACTAGGTTTTGCAAGCAAGTACCTTTAATGGCTGAGCCATCACCCCAGTCCCCTAAGCAATGTTTATTCTCATCTTAATGGAGAATAAATAACATGTAAATAATTGACACATTATTTTAATCCTTCACACACAATCACAATTCAATTGAAAACAGACATTGAGTTCATGTCTTTTAATTTTATGCCTATGATTAGTTGTTTATAAGACCACAGGTGATTTACTGCAGAAAGCCTTGCTTTTGACAACTACTTTGCTTAAATATATGCCCTATGCTCCCATTTCAAATATTGCATCAGTGTAAAAGGAAGAAAACATTTCATTGAAAATCCCCTTGTGTTTTCTGCTCCATCAGCACCATGATTAATTTTCTTCATGAAGAACTAGGTGTCGCCGAAATCTCAAAAATATTTTCCAAGTGTTTTCCAGACTAAAAGGACTATTTTTTCCTGAGGCTTTTGTGTTCAACAACCCAAACTAACTTCCAAATACATTTTTATGTTGTATTGGGAATATCTTACCCTGTTTTTCATTACATATTTCCAATTTTTGCCAAGCTGATTTTGAAATTACAGGCATAAAATCTAGCTACTACAGGCAGCTAGTAGCTAGTCTCATTAGTCATACAGACAGGATGTGCAGTAGTTTAGGTTACAGAATGTCTTTTACTGTGTAGATCTCTTGTAAGTAAGGAATGCATTACGAGAGCAAGTGTCCTATGAGTAAATTGCTGTCATAAATCTATGCACTGGTTTGAGCCAATCTTCCGAGGTTTCCTTACTCCACCTCAGACTTCTTTATACAGGATTTTCCTACTGTGTGTAGATGTTTGCTAATGCTTTCTACTCACTGTTTACAAAATCTTTACATGTTAAAAATCTGAATATTTGGTTTTCTGTTTGGCCATACACATTTCCACAATTGTTGGCATGGTAGGAGTCATAAAATAACCCTAGGGCTGGAGAGATGGCTTAGTGGTTAAGACACTTGTCTGCAAAGCCTAAGGAACTAGGTTTGATTCCTCAGGACCCACATAAGCCAGATGAACAAGTTGGCACACACGTCTGGAGTTCCTTTGCAGTGGCTGGAGGCTCTGTCAACACCCATTATCTCTCTGTCTCTCTGCTTCTTTCTCTCTCAAATAAATAAATATTAAATAAAAAGTTTAAAATAACCATGTAAATGAAGTAATGTACTCAGAGAGCTTTTAATAAACTATAGCTCTTCTCCTTTAGTTACGCCTGTCTAGAGGTCTGTAAATATAAGAGGAATATAAATATAATAAATTAATTCTGGCTTTCTATAACACAGTACTAGAGTAACTACTTGGTATATGATTCATGATCAATATCACAATGGTCAGAACAATACAAATATTCCCCCCAAAATAGAAATAACATATTTGAGGAGACAAAAAAGCTTAGTACTCTGTTCTGATCATTAGACATTATATGCATACATCAAATAACTGTGTTGTGCTCCATAAAGATGTGCAAATTGTGTATCTTAAAATAATGAAGGTTATAAATATACAATGCTGTGTTGTCTTAAAGAATCCACATTTTTTTTAATATAACTAACTTCAGGTTAGGAGTAAATGATTTGATTTCTCTTAGCACAGATGACTTATAAAAGTGGAAAATTTTTATCATTTCATGTGTATATATGTGCCTTCATATCTGTGCACATATTGGTTAGAAGCACACTTGACTTTGATTGTCTTGGTTTGATTCTTCTATATTCTAATGGAAAAAGAAAGAAATAAAATGTGAGTATGTGTAAAGTTCAGGTCATTACAATTAAAATTACTTTTATTTAATTATTTTCTATGACCCAACAAATGACCCTCAACAGTTCTGCTGATCATTTTAAAGGGCATTCAGGAAAGCTTGCCTTTATCCTTCCTAACCTTTCATTAACTTTTTGGTAATGGTATGGACAACAGCAAATGATAATTGAGTTTTAAAAATTTATTTATTTATTTATTTGAGTGATAGAGAGAACAGAGAAAGAGAGAGGAAAGAGGCAGATAGAGTCAGACAGAATGGGCACACCAGGACCATCAGCCTTGGCAAACGAACTCCAGACACATGTGCCACCTTGTGCATTTGGCTCATGTGGGTCCTGGGGAATCAAACCTAGGTCCTTTGGCTTTGCAGGCAATTACTTTAACCCCTAAGGCATCTCTCCAGCCCAATAAGTGAGTTTTTATGAACAAAGATATCCTGGGTCATGGATTCCCAAAGGAAGATCATATAGTCCCCAACTAATGAGTTCATCTTCCTGTCAACTGACTTTGCCATTGCTAGTCACTGCCACTCTTCTTTGAAAAAATATTTTATTAATTTGTTTTTGTTAAAGAGCTTTATTTATTTTTTTAATTTT
The DNA here is from genome assembly GCF_020740685.1 of Jaculus jaculus. Classification (NCBI taxonomy): domain Eukaryota; kingdom Metazoa; phylum Chordata; class Mammalia; order Rodentia; family Dipodidae; genus Jaculus; species Jaculus jaculus. The sequence continues at coordinate 39,956,930 of NC_059109.1, read as the reverse complement.
CTGTTTGCTTATTTGAGGGAGAGAGAGAGAGGCAGATAGAGAGAGAATGGTATGCCAGAGTCTCTTGTTGCTGCAAACCAACTTCTGACGCATGAGCTTCCCCATACATCTGGCTTACATGGGTCCTGGGGAATTGAACCTGGGTCCTTTGGCTTTGCAGGCAAGAACTTTAACTGCTAATACATCTCTCCATCCCTTTATTGATTTTTAATATTTTTTATTACTAAATGAACACCCCCTAATAAAATCATTAAAGTTATGAATAGATCACTAACAGTACCACTGCCCATAAGGACAGCAGAAGAAATATGAGTGACACAGGGCTTTTGAAAGTTGCCGAGGAAACCTTAAAATGTCAGGGCAACCTGCCCCATCCCTATGCAATACAGAAACAAAACCCAAACTGATTACTCCATCTTTGATTAAAATAACAGAGAGGGTCGGAGGGATGGCTTAGTGTTAAGGCATTTGCCTGCAAAGCCAAAGGACCCAGGGTTGATTCCCCAGGGCTCACGTTAGCCAGACGCTAGAGTTTGTCTGCAGTGGCTGGAGGCCCTGGTGTGCCCATTCTCTCTCTCTCTCTCTCTCTCTCTCTCTCTCTCTCTCTCTCTCTACCTGCCTCTTTCTCTCTGTGTTTGTTGCTCATAAATAAATAAATAAATAACATAGAAATGGGAGAATGTGGAACATGCATATGGATGAAGATTTTATGGGGAGAAATAATCCAAAAGCCTAGCAGAACACAAGTGCACACCCAGTGACACAACTTGAGAGAAAACAAGCATGCACTTGATTTCCAAGGGGGGCTAAGGTGGAGGGTGGGGGGTCAGGGGGGTGAAGAAATACACAAGCTGGCAGCAAAGGCATTCTGGAATTTTCTCTGGGAGGAAATATAAGACAATGCAGCAAACAAAGATGTACACAGACCAGGCATGATTGCAGGAAGCAGTTTGTCAGTGAGAATGTGGGAGAAGAAAATGCTGGACTATGAGTAATTACATGGGGTGGTTCTCAGTTCCCTGACAGAATTAAAGGCTAAAAATATTTAATACACATGTGTTTTGAAGAGAAACAATTTCTGTATTGAATAGAACCATAACCACAAGTCCACAATGAAACCTGGAATGAATGGTCCACCACGAATTAACTTTATTCATGTGTCAGTGAGGGTCAAAAGGAAATCAATATAAGATACCAGAAATTTTTGAAAATTTCAGGTGGAGTGAGACCAAAATTAGACAACACAAATGATAATGAAATAAAACTGTAGCAAAGATCATGTTAAGTGTATTATGAAAACTATTCTATAGAGTGTGAGAGCATAGTTAATGATGTATATTTTTAGCACTGTGGCTGATCAGATACTTTGGCCCTTTCATCGAAAATAATATGCTGAATATATCAATAGGTATAGTATATATAACATATATACAAATTAATCCATGATATAGCAACAACTTATGAAATTCTCAGGTGCTAAAATCCCAATGAAATAGAAATACATAGAGATAGGTGGGTTAGGTAGAGCAACCTCATTTCTTTTTTATCATTTTATTTTTAAAAGTTATCAGGGAGACACACATACACACACACACAGAGAGAGACAGAGAGAGAGAAAGAGAGAGAGAGACAGAGAAAATGGGTGTGCCAGGGCCTCCAGCCACTGCAAACTAACTACAGACACATGTGCCAGACACATGGGTTCTGGGGAATCAATCTGGATCCTTTGGCTTTGCAGGCAAGTGCCTTAACCACTAAGTAATCCCTCCTGCCAGGTTTTTATCTTTTAAGTTCCCTTTTCAGAAAGTTCTCTTTCATCCTTATTTGAATAAAAACTTCTTGTTAATCATTTTTAATTTTATCAGTTTATTTTGTGCTAATATGATAGATTTAATTGGATAGTATTTTAAGGTTAATTTGGCCTGTAACTTTGGTTTGCATGAATTTTTTTATACTTGTCTGAATACAAGTAAGTTGGGCTTAGACATTGGATCTGTGCTCATAAGAGAAACTGACCTCTAATTTCCCTTTTTAGTATAACATGAGTATATTAACTATAGGTATGCAAGTTACAAAGGCCACATGATAAGCTGGAAAAAAAAATCAATCATGTCAGTGAGAAATAAAAGATCACACACACACACACACAGTCTTTTTTTTCACTAAACTAAAAGGAGAAAAGTTTCTCAACAAATTAGGTATAAAGAAATGTTCTTCAATATGAAATGGCATATATATAAAGCCTATGGTTAATAACATTCTAAATGTGAAAAGTCGTGGGATTTCCCTCTAAGATAAGGAATGAGATAAGGCTGATTTATTATCCAATCTTTTACTGCTGTGACAAATATGTGAGAAGCAGCTTAAGAAGGAAGGATTTCTTTTGGTTCACAGTTTCAGAGATTTTTGGCTCAGCGTTGTTCATTAACATTATGTTGGGCTTGAAGTGAGACGGAAAATAATGTGATAGAGCATATAGTGGCCCCGGGGTAGAAAGTTTGGCTGGAATAACAAAATGACAAGTCTACATATGTAGGTGATACTGTAGATTAGTAGGGACTTTTCTGAAAAGATGACTGTAATCGTTGGTATGCACATAGAATTAGGATCTCACATAATCAATTCCAAGTAATTTATAGACCCATAAATGAAATGTGACACTATGAAACATCCAGTAAATATTGAGTAGAATATGCATGACCACATAGATAGATGTCAACAATTATTAGAAAGGAAAACATTAAAAAAATGAGTTACCAAAACAATAAATAAATCTGGCACACGTCTGTAATCCTAGAACTCTGGACCAGGCTGGTGAAAGAGGTTTGCACATTCAAAGTCAGCCAGGGCTGTGTAGCAAATTAAAGACCAGTGTCCGCTTTTGAAAGACTCTGCCTCAAAAACAACACAAAGAAATAAGCCAAACCTTAAAAAAAGTTTCATTTATAGTGAAAATACATGCTCTTAGCTTGGAAAATCACTGTGTAACAGTTAGGACTTATAAAGGATGAATATTCATAAAATAAAAGAATGACATAAAAGCTTTATTAGAGTGAAGATTTTGGTCATTCATGAGTGATTTAATCCTCCTACTTTTTAAAAACAACTATTTGAAGATTTTTTTTACATATTTCCTCCCAGTGTTTTGTCCAATATGTCTATTTATGAGAATATGTTGAGAACTTACTCTGCATGCAAATTGGATCTGTGCTTGTTTACTTAACATAGCATTGTGAGGATATAACCTCAAAACCTTAAATATTCTGCCAAAAAATACTTAACAACATGTTACTTAATCTAGTTAAAGCATATTGATTATTTAATTCTTTCTTTCTTTCAGGAAATGAGTACTTGGTTTGTTTGCTCTCATAACTATTTCTCCAGGATCAATTCTAGTGGAAGAATAGGGTACAAAGAATTAGATCATTTTAAGTCTCTCTTTTAGTGTGATCAAGCTGCTTCCCAGACTTCTGCTTTCATGATCATTGCATGAGAATTCTCATCTTACTATACCCCTTAACAAAACCTTAAACACTTCTAAAGCATAGGGAAGTCGTGGTGGAATAGAGGAGAGCAGAGGAGTCTACAGTCTCCTGGGAAGGATCTGTGGCTTCAGACACTTTAGAAACAAAATCAGCTTCTTCCTTGCTCATCTTCTTTAAATATTAGCTCCACATCCCTCCTGATTACTGGTGTATGCCTGATGGGAAGTGTCTCAAACCACAGCACACTCAGGAGCCAGCTGTGAGGAGCTGGAGTTCTAAAACTTTGTTTCAGAATTCTTTGTCAATTTTCCCTTACCTATCACCTATTTTTATTTGCTATTTCTAATACCATTAACTTTCCCATAAAGAACAACATAAATTTCAGAGATTGTCCAGTAGTAATCACTTCATGCCCAAGTGGAATGCTTATAAGTCACCTTAGTGAGTATGATATAAAATCCGCAGGATTACTAACGTTGACATACCGGGCACTGACAGTTAACTTAGCAGTAATTGTACTTCCTGGGCTCGCTGGAAGTTCACAGTGAGGTAAAGACCAGGGAACCACGTGCTGTAGAGAAATGCAGGCGCCCTTCAAGGTCGGTACAACAGAGAAACTGCTCGAAGAGGCAACAGAGGTTAATATAGAAGCAAAATATAAGTTTACTTGCCAAAAGTTGGAATCAATAAACCATCAGGCCTCTTACCCATAACCGTGGATGGGAAAATCCTCGTGGGCCTCTGCCAGCTGGCCGCCATGGAGACGTTATGCCTCACGCCTCCTTACGGCAGGAATAGCTTTTCAAGGCCGTGACTATGGCCTCATCTCCCTTCTAATCTCAGTAATATCTCATGGCTACACTCCAGTAGCTTATAAAATTTTGCTTGCATAGTGTCATCTTTATTTTCCCCTTTGAAAAGTAAACCTTTGCATATGTAAAAGCGGGCATTATTCAAATCAGAGTCATTTTTACCCTTTAATTTTGCATGTGAATTTGTGGTATATATGTGTTTGGAGGGAGTATATTGTTTGTGGGAAATGAAGTTATTTCGAGAACACCAAATGCCTAATTTACCTTGGTTTTTACTAAAAATAAGATTCTTCATTATCAAGATTCAGAAAAAAAAAATGCTTCCTATCTTCTGCCAATTTTTAACTTAGGCAAATGACGGAACGCATTTCCTTTGTCATTTTGCCAATGGGTTCTATACGCATTTCCTTTGTCATTTTGCCAATGGGTTTGTTTTTGTTTTGTTTGTTGAAGTTCATCTATGGTCTCATTAGACAAAGAGTTCATTGAACAATTTTATAGCCATATCTGTTGGCTACACTGAGAATCTGGGCTGTAGAAAGGAGATTTTTTTTTTTTTTTTCTATTGCTCTCCCTGTTATACCGGAAGCCTGGGAGCAGCTTTCCATGGAGTGAAGCACTGGGCTCTGGAAGCCCATCTTAGGTGCCAGATGTTTAAAAGGAATTGTGAGCAAGGCCAGCTGCCCACCATCCAGAGGTCTTGGGGACTTTCAATCTGTGAGAAGTTGAGTTTGGTCATTATTTCTCTCTTGTTGGCTGGAGTGCTCAGTGGGCAGCCTTCTGTTATCAGCAACAGTCAGCCTTGGAGCATTCATCAGAAAATGCTATGGGTCTTCATGCCTGTTTCTGGATAAGAATATTGTTGCTGGCATCTATTTTCTTGTCGAACCTATACACTGATACCATGGCATATGAAAGATAAATGTGACTGAATTTTAAACATTGGGCTTAATATGACTGAAGGAAGAATTCTATGGCATGGTATGTGATCAATGTCTAACAACTGACTGGGGGAAGACAGTAGAAAGTGAAAAAAAAAACCAAAACAACTTTATTTGTGAGGCTTGCCGATTTCTTTGCTTTAAATATAGGTAGTTCAGAATGACAATGGTATGAAACTGTGCCTGTATAACCAGTCTGTTTTTTGCTTTTACCACAGCATTCAATTATATGAGATATTATTTATATAAGTTTTTTATGAAATAGGCTCTGTGCGGGATAATTTTTACCTATCTATAAGCAAATCTAAGTGTTCTCAGCATGTTTAAGGTAGGTTAAGCTAAGCTATGCTCTTCAGCAGGCCTGGTACACTATACTAAGTGCATTTCTGATTTACACTATTTTAAATCTACAATGGGTGTATTGTGATGTCGTCTCATTGTAAGTCTGTTGCACCTCTACTCTTACCCAGAACCATTTTATGCTACCAAAATAAGCTTGCTGACTGCAAGATTGGGAAGACACACACAGCCAGCTCCTGTCAGCTGATACCAGCCAGTACCCCGTTACTTCTGAGTACTGCCTGTGCCGTTTCTCAATACCAATTATCACGGGCAAGCTAGTTCAATATTTATTCATTAACAGAAAGTGATGCAAAGAAATCTATTTTCATGTGACTCTCAGTCGCTTACGTTTGGTGTTTACCTTTGGATTTACTTAATACTTTGTGTAATTTAGGCTTATTTTACTGTATACAAATGGCACCTTGTTTTATTACTTAATGGGTTTATCTTGGAGATTTACTCCATCGATGCTCACAAGATTTCTCATTGTTTGTGGTGGTATGTTGTTTCATTGTGATCAGCTGTGGTATAATCTAATGAAGTGATGGATATTGGTGGGCTGCTTAAATTTGCCATGATACATAATTCTTCAGTGTACACATACACGTTCTAAATCCCACTTTTATAAAATCAAGGGAAGAATATGATGATTTTTCTCCTAAGAAGTCAGTAGCTTCTGCTAATGGTGGTAAATATCTTTGGATGAATCAGAATAAAATCATTAAGCCATTGAAACGTCTCCTACTTTGACTTTCTTGCTTGAGATTGTTTTGTCTATTCTGGGTACCTTGTAATTCCATAGGACTTGTTAATTCACTTTTCTGTCTCTGTGAAGAATGACACTGGCATTTTGACATGGATTGCATTTAATCTGTAAAATTTTTGAGTGTATCCTGGCCATTTTAACAATATTAATTCTTCAAGTCTGTCAAAATAGACAGAATTGAAAAACTTTTATTAAATGAAATAAGAAATAAAGACAACTACTATATGGTCTTCTGACTAATTTGAGGAAATTGAAAAACCAGCATTATAGAAGAAGAGAGTGGAATAATGGTCACTGGAGCCTGGGAAGGGGAGTGTGAGGAGGCACATTGGAGGGGTTAGATAAGGGGCAGCGAAACAGATCTGAGGAATTAGTTGCCCTGTTTTATAGCTTTGTAGAGTAACTATAGACTATGACACTATATGGTATATTTCAAAATAATAAGAGTATGAAACATACCAAGCATATCAAATGATTAATGTTTGGATAGAAATGTTAATAGCACTTATTTTTATGTTTGTTAGTATTATTATTATCAAGATGTTTCATATGGATACATCATGTGTTGGTACCCTCTTTTCCATTGTCGCTTCTCAGTCTGACCAGCAGAAAAGAATGATGCCACGCAACATTCTTCCCAAAGCAGTTTATTCAGGAACCTTTTCCGCATGCAAAGAAAGAAAAAACTGAACCGGAGCCCTTCCCAGTCCGTCCTTAAATCCCTAGCCTGCACCACTCAGAGTCTGCCAGGTAAGTCTCTTAGATAGGCTCACGTCAGCACAACGTCAGATGGTCTGATCTTGCATAGCAACGTGTCTGCACAGTGCACACCGCGGATGTGGCTATTCAGGGGTGTATAAGGAAGTCAGGTGCAAATCATACACTTGGCAGCCGACCGGCGCCATCTTGGAATGGCTGCCATACCCGCTCCCTACATCTCATCCCTGTCCCCATTCTATTGGGGATGCTCCTCAGTGGGGTTGCAGGCATTTTTCTCATGGGACTGTGGTTTATGCACTGTGGGAGCACAAGTCAGTTATTGGGGTGTGGGGGAGGGAATATCTCTGGGAATGATGTCTCAACCTGTGGCTCTTACAAATCTTTCTGCCATCTCTTCTGCAAAAGTCCCTGAGCCTGGTGGGTGGGTGATTATTAAGTCTACTTCAGTGGAGCCTCTGGATCTCTGCTTTGGCAGGTGTTGAGAATCCTCAGGGTCTGTCTCCTACACCCTGGTAATGATTATCAGGTTCAGCATGGAAGCAGCACTCTTGCTTGTCTCCCCAATTCTTCTGAGGACTCAGCTGTGGCTTGGCTGAAGTGTGAAGGGTAGTTTATTTCCTCCAGCCTCGCTACCTTGAGCACTAGGAGAGTGGGAGCAATTGCCCTTATTTGATCATTACATATTCTCACAGCATACCATACCTCATAATTATGCATAAATATTAGTAAGTCATGAAATTAGCAAATAAGAGAAACATGTAGACTCAAACATTTAGCTCTTAGTAAAGGAAAACACAGGTTTTTTTTTTTTAACCTCTCTTCTTTTTTTATGCTGATAATCAGGTGAATTCTATCTAGGAGAGATAATATATAGAATCATGTATATGACTAGCAAGCCAAAATCTGACCTGAGAATGATCCTGCTTTCTTTAATCTTGAAATCCCCAGGAAGGCTGATTACGTGGCTTACTCTGTCCAGTTGGGTTTAGCAGCTGTTTCTCTGCTGGACAACACTGGGCCTTAGGGAGTGAAGCCAAACCAGCAGGGCTGCAGCTATGGCCTAATAACCCCAATGCTGGTCTCAGGCACCGGCTGACCTTTGAGAAAGAGAGTTTGGCATTTTCACTTAAGTCTAAGCTCCAGGGTCAGCTCACACTGGACAGCCTCTTTGGGGCTGTCTCTCAATTTGACTGGCATGGTCCCAGTTTTCTTTAGGGAATTTCCCTTTTCCCCCTCCATGTCCTAATAGGGAAATATCCCTTTATCCTTGTTCAACCTTTACTGACTTACTTCTTCTGCCTGGTTCTCTGTGTATACACAGAGCTTATAAACAGATCAGTTTGACTTACATCTCTTGAAAACTCACTGTCCTTCCATTTTCTCAAAGTTTTGAGATGTTTCAGTGGATCTGATTCCCTGACGTGGAATCCATTTACTCTAGATCAAGGTACCACTAGGGCTTGCAAGGCTTCAATTGATGAGCCAAAGAGACAGTAGTCAAAGCACATAATGCTGCAATTGCTTAGCAAGCAGAGGTCTTATGAAATCTCCACAAACAGGATCTGGGACCTAGATGTTTCAGTGGGTACAAAACTTGCTGAGCACATAAATGCCAGGTGGATATGGTGAGCCACCTGAGTGCTAGGGAGATGGGGTCATCAGGGAAATGTGCCTAACTAGTCTAGACATCCCATTATCTCTGGCTTCAAGTGAGAGACTCTTGTAATAAGGTGATGCATAATTGAAGAAGTGACCTGACCTACCTCTTGCCTCCATTCACATGCACATACATGCACCTTCACACACATGCATGTGAGGGCACGTGCACACACGCACGTACACACACACACACACACACACACACACACACACACACATTCAAAATGGAAGAAGAAGAGAAGGAGGAGGAAGAAAGGGGGAAGAGAATACCCACACAATCTGAATGTAGAAATGAGCTCATGGTCAAGAAAAGCAACGTGGAGGAAAGGAATGAATTATTGTGGGATTTTTTTCTTGATATTTTATTAGCTTCCAACAATATTTTCATCTGCATTTTGGGTCTGTTTTTTTCATCTAATGACTTCCAGACCTGACCCGTGTCCTCCACTGTGCTGAGCTGATTACTCACTTGCACTTGACATTACTTGTACTATGTCAGAACCCCGTGCTTCAATCTCCAGGTCTCCAGAGTCCTCTGAGCTGGCTGCAGAACTACAAAAAGGAAAGGAAAGGCAAAATGACAAGGAAACAATTCCCTAGACAAATGTCTTGTCCCACCCTGACAAGGACTTACTTCACTGCTCACCAGTGGTCACATGAGGATGAGAGGAAAGCAGTAATAACAAAACCTCACAGACCCTCCCTAACACCCACAAGGGTCTTTGTAGCTACTCAGCTTTGAAAAGAGGTTCCTTGAAAGAGTGGCTGACCACATTCCCTGCAGATAGCACTGCCATCTAATTTGGGGGTGAATTCATGGTTAAACGATCTTGGAAAGCCAAACCTGTTATGCAGTAGAAGGTCCATGGGAGTGAGTCATGAAACTGGGGGATCTGTATCAATCTAAAAGTCAGTCAATTGCAGATTGGTTGAACACTTTTGATTTATGTCTCCCTGAAGAGCAACTAAATCTCATTCCAGAGATCTGTAACCTCAGACACTGTTCATTTCTTTCTAGTTAGCACACAGTGAAAGGCCACACACTAGAGTTCCTGACCTCCTGAGTTGAACAGTCTGGCCATGAGACATTGTTTCATCCATGACAATGGGATAAGCATTTCTCAAGCAATAGGAACTCGGACAACCTGGGTGACAAAGGACCTCTGTCAATACTAGACAACATGTACTTTCTATAATAGAAGCTTATTCTCTACCCCAATTCTCTCTGAGGTCTTACTTTTCTTATCCTAAATGGGAAAATTCTGCATCCAATGGATATTGAGATATAGATCATTTTCTGTAACAAGGTTCTTAGATAAGGTTTCAGGAGAATTCCCATATACCTCAACAAGGAGGGGCCAATGGGGAGGGGGTAGTCATGGATGAGCCTAATAATGGTACCAAACTGCCTGTATTTGCTGAATAGAAAACTAATAATATATATATATATATATATATATATATATATATATATATATATATATGGATTCAAATATTACCTCTCTGCTACATTTTACTGTAAGATGGGGAATTTCTTGTTAAAGTAAGAACTGCTACTTCCTTTTCCCTAAATTCTTACGATATTTGTTTCCTGGAATCCAAACAAAGCTCTCTAGAAAATGAAGGAAGGTATAGGCAAATGAAATGTGGGGCTGTTCCACGCATGTGCCCTAGGATCTTTGTCCTCTCAGAGAAGTTTTTAGGTGAGAAATGGCTTGCAGAGAGCTGGGAAATCTATAAGCACTTTATATGGGAGACTTACTAAGATGGGTGATCAGAAAAAAACCATTCACAGCAATACAAAGAAAGATGTATCTACCTTGTTAGACAGCAGTGCTGCTTACTGGCTGCTGGAATACCAATTACAACTTCTTCCTTCAGAGATGAAGCCCAGAGCATTTCATTTTGTTTTATTTTTATTTGTTTATTTATTTTAGAAGCTATTGGTAACAAGGACAGACTCTTCTAAGTGACATGAGTCTTCTATTACAGTAGGCTATGTTGATCAAGCTTTCCCTCATCTAAGTGCTTAACAAATAGTCTTATACAAATAGACTTGTTATCTTCCTAATTACATGTTTATGATTAAGTTTTTATATAATTTCATTTTCACTGAAGAAAACATGCTTTGGGTTTCTTTTTGCATGTGTGGGACTAGGCAGCTTGAATAATGGCATATTCCAAGGTGATGACTATTAAATCTATGCATGCTTCAAGTATATTCCCTGTAAAAGGTTTGGTATAAATAAAATAACCCAGAATTTTAGTGTGTTGGCCCATCCTGGTGCCCCAAATAGTAAAGGGCTGAGAAAGAGAGCATTGCCCAGTCTAGCTCTAAGTGAACCACTAATCTTGCTGTGTTCCCTATTTCCAGTATCCATGACACGCTAGATAAAATGCTTTCTCCTATAATATTTCTGGAAGTTAGAAATAACAAGATAATTAACAGATAAAATGCTCATTTTAAATTGTATATCTTAATTTTGTAGGCATGGGGAAAAGAAAACTTTAATAATCTTTTCTAAAAATATTTATTTACTTATTTGAGAGAGAAAGAGGAGAAGGAAAGAGAGAGAGAGAGAGAGGGAGGGAGAGAAAGAGAGAGAGAGAGAGAGAGAGAGAGAGAGAGAGAGAGAGAGAGAGAGAATGGATGTGCCATGGTCTTCAGGCACTGCAAATGAACTCTAGATGCATGTGCCCCCTTGTGCATCTGGCTTATTTGGGTCCTGGGAAATCAAACCAAGTCTTTTGGCTTTGCAGGCAAATGCCTTAACCAGTAAGCAATCTCTCCAGCCCAACTTTAATAATCTTCCAAGATGATACTGAGCTATTAAAGTTACACATCGTTCCAGTTGATTCCTTATAGGAGGTTGGCCTTCTTTGTGTATATTTATTTTAACATATAAATTAGAACATCTACCTATAATATTTTAAGTTATCTGTATGGTGTGTGAGCAGAGACTTCTTTCACAGGTACCAAGTAAATTTTTTCAGTATGTTATTTATTTTTTTAAATGATAGAAGTTCTGTGAGAACTAATTCTTTTTTTTTTTTAATTTTTTATTTATTAATTTGAGAGCGATAGACACAGAGAGAAAGACAGGTAGAGGGAGAGAGAGAGAATGGGCACGCCAGGGCTTCCAGCCTCTGCAAACGAACTCCAGACGCGTGCGCCCCCTTGTGCATCTGGCTAACGTGGGACCTGGGGAACCGAGCCTCGAACCGGGGTCCTTAGGCTTCACAGGCAAGCGCTTAACCGCTAAGCCATCTCTCCAGCCCGAGAACTAATTCTTTAACTGATAACCTTATTGTATGAACATATTTTCTGTTGGTCACATTCCTATCAGATTATCCTCTTTTGTTCCCTCTCTGCCCCTATTCTACTGAGGACCCTCCTCAGTGGGGTTATTGGTATTCACTGTGAGGTCATGAATATACCTGTCAGTTTCTTGGGGGCAGGGGCAATGCCTCAGTGTACAACTTCCCACCCTGCATCTCTTGCATTTTTTCCATACCTTCTTCCTCAGTATTCCCTGAGCTTTTAGTAGCCTCTGATTTTATGCTTTAATGAGTTTTGAGTCTCTTCAGTGTCTACTACCTTTTCCCTGGAGGGGGTCCTCAGGCTAGCACTGAGAGCAGCACTCATATTTAATCCTCTCCTTCCTCTATAAAGTTGCCTGGACCGTGGCAGACGTGATAGAGATGACACATCCCATGCTAACCAGTGGGAGCCAAGTGAATTTTATGGAATTATGACAAAAGAAAGTATGTCATCTTGAAGCAACTGTAGATGATAATAAAGTATTATTTATTTAGTATATGCAAAGCGATTTCAGTTTTATAGTTCTTCTGTATTTTTGTGTGCATATAGCACTCATTTTGCTGCAGTATTCCAGGGAAAACTTGAGAAAAGGCTTATTGTCATTGATGGGAGCCAACGACCCTTCCATTCTCACTGCTCACGGCCAACCACAACTAAGCGTGGCCAAAAACAAGCTAGATGCTTTGCTGGCTAGTCATGAGAGTATGTTAGTTGCAAAATAGCTGCACGTAGTGGCTGAAAACAGCGAGGGCTTGTTTCTCAGTCATGCTTTATGGCTGTCAGGGCCACCTGAGGTCTCTTTTAAGTCTTTATACTCAGGGCCACAGGCTGGCAGAAACTATGATGTTAATGGTGGCAGTGGCTCAAGGAATCCACATGAATATGACATGGGTAACTTTCTCTCATCTTGTGTCTTTCCCTATTCTGATGCCAATAGGTGGTACTCACCAAATGCATCTTTTAGCCACCCCTAACTCCAAGGACCTAGAAATATTAATCCCACCACAAGTTAGAAAATAAAAGCAATTGGAAATCTCAATGAAAAATCCTGGTGTCTACCAAAATTTGATTGATAATAATCCTGGATGTTGGTAAAATTTCAAAGAAAGAAAATTACATTGGCTGTGTCCCTGTGTCCTGATGTCATTTGTCTTCCCTTTACCATTTCATTCACCTACAGCTCTTGTATTTCAACATCAGAACTAGTTACTTATTATCATTTTGGTAGCTTTTCTAAATATGATATCAATATTATAGCTTCTGGCATTATTTATATTTTTAGCTTTATCTCTGTGGTTGTATTAACAGTTTTCCCCTGGGATGGCTGGAAGATCATCTTTTCCTGTGGCATAGTTAGGGACTCAGGGACAGAGAAGAAGAACAGATCTGAAAATGGAAGCCAAAATACACAGGTGGCTCAGCTGCAGATGTCACACCAGCTATGACATGGCAGAAAGTTCAACTCACAGTTTGAAGGAAGCATAAAGAAACTCAAAACCAAAATGCCTCCTTCTCAAAAAATTATAAGCGCCTTTTTAGTGTTGTTACAGACAAAAATATATCCATAGGCTAGATCCGAGTTTCTGAATACGAAAGGACCTTAGCGGCTGAAATACATGAAATAGAAAAATAATTCTGGCTTATTCAAGTAGTCCAGGCAATGACAGGACATTAGTAAGAGGGAGGCCAGAGACATGGGACAATCAAAGCAGAAGTTAGGGTGATTGAGCCACAAGCCCAGTACTGCAAATGAACTCCAGACAATTAAATAAAAGTTACACCCTCCTGAACTTCCAGAAAGAACCCATTCTACCAACAACTTAATTCTAGTTCCCAAGACTCATTCTGAACTGCTGATTTCTAGAATTCTAAGATAAATGTGTTGTTTTATGGCACATTATTTTGATAATTTTTACAGCAGAAATAAGAAATTAATACATGAAGTTTTTTTTTTTTTTTTTTTTAAGTAGTTAAGATAGATTGAACTTGAATCTGGCAGAGCTGCTCCCTCACTCCTCCTCACATTCCTCACTGATAAAACAGGCCAGGCAAGCAGTTACCTATGGACTATGTTGTGAGTGTTGATCACATAGTATTTGTTTGACCTACCGTATGACCTCAGTGCCTATATGAAATACAAACAGATATATACATAGCAATGTCTATATTGAATTTAGAAATTTCAGAGCGTTTTTGCTGTGCAGGTCTTATGTAACCCCTCATTAAGTTGCATGAGATAAGCACTTGCAAAGGACTCTATGGAAAAGAGCTTAAGGTTGTTTCACACAAGCATGAAGGCATGACTAGTATGGAATGCTTCATGGAGGTCAAGAAACACCTGCACAGAGATCATCATTTCAGTCGAAATTTCCTACTGAGCACAAGACGTATCTTGTTTATTACCTCTCTCTGGACTGCAGGCTGTCTGGCTCTGGTATGAGGGGCAGGAGTGTCGGCGCGAGGCCAGGTGTAACGGGGAAGAAAGGGCATGTGTGCTTGCGTGACCTAGTGCCCCACTCATCCCTCATTAACAACTGTCACTCCAAGTAGCTGATGCCTTGCTGGTTTACCATGCTGTCTTCTGTGGGGGGTGGGGGGGTGGTTTGTGATTTCAGCCAAACTTTCTCATTTTCCTGAATTGACACATGTAACAGCTCTGGAAAGCGAGGGGTAGCTCACACGAACCTGAAAGGCACTGGCTTTGATGGAAAGTCTACTCACATTGGTTGAGTGAAGTTGAACATGACACAGGCCCGAGGATCTATCCCAGTGACACCATTACAACCCATGTGTTCTGTAGGAAGGTTGCTTGTGCTTGGATCTCTCTTTGGATCTCTCTTGGGGCCAGTGATAGTGCCCCTACGCACACTGTGATAGTGCCAGTAATCACTCTTGTTACCCAGGGAAATTTTGTTAAGCCAAAACTTGAAACAATCAATTTAATTTATTAAAATAACTGAAACAGCAAAATCAAGATGTCACCTTCTAAGTGTCACTTATTAGAAGAGACTTTTCTATTCCCTTGCTCTCTTCCTGAAAAATCTCAAGTCACATTTTGTCTCCCTTGATTCTCTAGTATTGGAATCGTTTTTATCTGACTTGGGTGGGTGGGTAGGGGGAAAATCAAGAAAGCAAAGGACTTTTTTTCCCCCTAACTCCTTTGATTTTGGAGAAAATAAAAGACAACAGCATCATACCGCATGGTCTGGAATCATGTGTTGTTACTTCTGTTTTGCCTTGCTTCTGTTAGAAATAGCTGTAAAGTTTCTTGATTAAAACAACTCCCACTTTAAGACAATTTTTTTGAGCTCCAGATTGGAAGTACTTTATATTTATTTTCTGGTTGAGACATTATTTTCCAAATGTTTGCCGGATTTTTAATGGCGGAAATTCCTCCTTATGTTGATGAGCGTTTGTGTGTGTGTGTGTGTGTGTGTGTGTGTGTGTGTGTGTTCTTCTCCACAGTTGCTGCATTTTAAGGAAGCATTTTCAGGATATTTCACAGAGATTCTTGTAGGATTCCCCTCAAAAACAAACAAACAACAACAACAAAAAAACTGTGTTGAATCTGAATACCTTCCATGCATTTCCATGTTTCCTAACTCCTGGCCAGTTTAGACCCTATACCTTGTCTTCTTTTCCAAGCCGGGGGACAGCTGACGGGAAGTGGGTAACAGATGTGCAATTCAGTACAGACCATCTTTCTTCTGATATTGCAATATCCAAAGCGATGCTTTTACAAAACAGTAAAAGTGGAGCATTCCAGCTTGCGGCCTCCCTCTCCTCTCCCCAGACCTCCAAGTAGGCAGTGGAAACACTCCTGGAGGCCAAGTTGGCTCACACAGTGACTTCTCTCTAAGCTGCTTCCTAAGATGACTTCCCACTGGCTGTTTCTGCTATTCTTTTTCTGTTCTTTCTTTCTTCATTTATTTTTACTACACATTTTTAAATTATATTTTTTCCTGGCTAAATTTCAAAATAAGTATCTGCTCCAGAAAAAAAATTCATCAGTTGTTTTGTTTAGTCCATAAAATTTTTTGGTTTAGAAAACTCTAAAGAGTTCTGCAGTTTCTCAAATAAAGTCATTAGGGCTGTGAATTCATTGCTATCTATTTAATCAGTTCTTGGAGAAATGTCAGGACTATAGACAAGACACGGATGGTGCATTCTGCAGCAAATGTATGTTCTGAAATTTACTTAGAACTTAGGCAGTTCTAGAAACCATGTGACATTACTGTTATCCCCCTGCCCTTGTTTTTCACCTGAGAGACCTTGTTCACTATGCCCCACATGTTTTGTGAGCTTCCTTCTCAAAACAACATTCCAGGGATTCAGGGAGATTCTCTGTACTTGAAGATAGTGATAGAGGAGTTTGGAATTCAGGGGCAGTCCCCCAGAATTTATGAACCCCAAGTTTTGGGTTATGTTCTACTTTTAACAAACAATAAACAAAGATGACATTATTTATTCTAAGAGGTATATTGGGAATCCCTAAATTTGGTAAAGTGCCTATTAAGATCTTCCTTCACTGTATCTCTTAGTATAGTATATTCAAGTGGTCTAGGTGTAATCACACCTAGACTGTGCTGTCTTCGAAGGCAGGTAGGTTGCATTATTAATGAGCTCCAAGCTTGAGCCTAACACAAAATTTTCTTAGAAAGAAGCCTGCTGAAAGAGCAATGGTATGAGCTATCTTCATTGTCTGATTATACACATGACCAGAATTCTCCTCATAAAGAACTTGTATGAGAAGAAGGAATTAAGAGAGTGGGTTCATGTCCAAGAACAATGGAAAACACTGAACACTGTAACTGGACCACAGATTCTCTACCTCTCTAGGCTTTTGAATGAGACTAAGGATAAATTTGATTTCAAAAACAAGAGTAAATTTGAAGAGTAGTGGTTTTGCTAATGTAGCTTAAGGATATGGAAAGGCTCAACTTACTGCGGCACAAGTGGAAGGATCTTGGGTACTTCTGCAAAGCTGGGCACTGGCAGCCTCTGTGGAAGCCTTGCATACAGATGGAGACTCAAGACCCCTACCCCTGTAGGTTGACACAGGAGATAAAGGGGATGGTAGTTACTTCAATATGGCCCAGTTATTCAATCTATCAAACACATGCTAGTCCTCTTTTACTAACTCCTTGGTATGGTCTGACAGAATCTGAATATGGTTTGAAATTCCTATGGAGCTATTTAGGGACCAGAACCAAAGAGATACTGTTTCATGATGTTGTTTATATTGACATAAGGTATAAAACAGATTAAAAACAGTTATATGTATGTGTATACATGTCTGATTCTATAAGATCATACAATATATATTTCATATATGTATATGTGGGGATTCTTAGATATCAAAAATGGCATCTTAAATAAGTTTATTGATAATTGATAACTTACTTACAATAAGCATTTTACAAAGCTTTGTTACTAATTTCCAATTTTAAATAAATTATTTTAGAGCCAGAGTAACTTTTCTCAGACTCTAGATAATTGGACCTGGAATTGATTTCCATAAGTAGGTATTATGCACATCATACATTGAGGAAAAGTCACAGGATTCAAGAAAGCATGATGTCTCCCCTATCAGAAAATATTTGAGGACATTTCTTAAAACTTTACTGGCACTAAAATGTCATGTAAAAAGTTGGCAAAGACAGTCATTCTTTATAAATAATCCCTTTTACCACATGAAAATTCATGTACTTTTAATACTCTCAAATTATTTTTCAAGATAAACTAACATTATGAATCATTTTAGATTCCTAAAACTATGGTTTTTTAGATTAAAATCTGAAAGTCAGATGTCTGATTGTATTTTAACATGACAGAGAAGATCTCTCTAAACTGTCATATTTTCCTAGAGTTTGCTATGCAAAACATATCAAATGTTATATTTTGTGTGCTTATGTTTACTATAATTCAGAGATACTTACCTATAACATGATGCTCTCAAGACATTTTCTCCAGTGAAGCTACAGTCAAATTGATTGACATTGTATCATTTTATCATCCCCTTGTATCTTCATGTGCCCCAATGAGGGTCCATAAATTAAGTAGGTTATTTAGGTTGTTGGCTTTAAGTATGATATAGCCCTTATTCATGCTGAGTCAGAGTCCCCCAGTGCTGATAAACTTCTCCAAGGTTGATCATAAGTCCATTAACAGTAGGCCAACTGGCTTGCAGTGTAACAGTGGAAAAGATGTGTGAGGGTGAAACCCACCTATGGGAAGCTCAAGTAAATAAGAATGCAAATTCTTTTGTAAGGAGGAGGCTTAAAGGGAGCTAAAGCAGTATCCTGAGATTACTAATAGAACTAATTTCATCTCTTTACCTTGTTATGTCATTGTTATAAATTTAATACTACACATGTTACATACTTTACATTTCTATTGATAAGTTCTACACTGGGAAGAAATATGTTCTTTTCAGAATTTCATCCCAAGAGGACTCAAGTTTAAGGATGCATTAGAAGAGAAAAGCATTGTACAAAAATACATAACAAATTTGCCCTTGGTTTTTAGTCTGTGGGTTGCTGGGACAGGATTTTTCCAACACATGTGGCCCCAAAACACAGTTGGACACAGCACTGCCAAGAAAACTGGCTATGGACTCTAAGAGCTATAACTTCACAGGGTTGAGTGTCCTAGAGAGGTTTTGAATACACTTTTCTGTTTGTGCAAATCAAGGCAATATCCAGATGGCACAAAAATTATAGAGTGGTAACAAATGCTCATTCTGAACATTAAAATTTCCTGTGACAGATCCTGGATAAAGCAGCTCCTTCAGAGGTTTTCTGCAACAAACAAAGGAGAAATATCTGAAAATGCAAAGGTCAGTGGGTAGTCAGTACACAGTCCTCATGATAGCTTCTTCCTCGCCACTCCATGCTAAGATGACAACATTCCAAAGCATTCCCTTCACATCCTCTAGTACTTATATTCAATCTTTCCTCTTATTTTTTTTTTCTTCTCAATTTTCTAAGACTTGGAGGATGCAAGATAGATGTTGCATTTAACACCAAGAATTGAACTGTCACTTATTACAAACATTTTGGTCAATTTTGGATTTTTCCAGTAGTCACCACCATCTCATGAAGAATCTCTTCTGAGCAAAGTTGAGAGCAGCACTAACCTATGCTTATAAGCATAAATATGCATATCAGTTGCTTGCTTATTGCTAGGACAAAATACCTGACCAGAAGCAGCTTAAGAAAGGAAAGGGTTTAATTTGGCTTATAGTTCAAGAGGATGGAGTCCACTATGGTGGAGAAAGCATAGTGGGAACAGGAAGCCAGCATCCCATCATCACATCAGCAGAAATCAAGTTCCTGGAGAGAGAGAGAGAGAGAAAGAAAGAGAGAGAGAGAGAGAGAGAGAGAGGGAGAGAGAGAGAAAGCACATGGGTGGGCCTGGCTCTAACACCCAAGGCCTGTTGCCAGTGACTGCTCACTGTGGTCATTGATGTGGGACACTGTTTTTCCTCCTCTCACTGCTTCAGCTCTTCTTCAGTTCCCTGCTGAATATACTTGGAGCCATCCCTCCTGTCAGCACTCTGTCAGGTCTCACAGATATTCTAGCTTCCTTTGCTTTGGCCCATTTTTGTCTTATGTATGTAGCTATTGGTACTAAGAAATCAGTGTTTACACTGACTGAAGGCTTTATACAGCAGCCCAAGGAACCAATAGTGAACTAGGATTTGGTATCTGTGTGTGTGTGTGTGTGTATGAAAGGGGGAGGCGAAATTAAATTAGAGGATATGTTCAGGTGTTCAGGGAAATATAACTGAGATATATTATTGAGAATATTTTTACTAAGAAGTTTAAGGGAAGAAAAACATAAGTCAAGAATACATGGGAACTGAAGATATGTGTGGGTGATGCAGAAGGGGAGAGACATAGAAAGAAGTGTGATGTGTCATTTAAACAATGTGAATGAAGAGGGGAAAATTAGGAATGAGGTAGGAAAGGGAAAGACAGAATTAAATATGTTCACATACAAATGAAATTGAATCATAAGCAACAAGTTTCTTGCTCAAAGCTTCATAAATTAAGGGTCATTTCAGGAGACCTCAGTGCTATACATGCAGCCTCCCTTCCCCAGGGGATAAATGTTGCCCAAGTTAAACAACCTATATATAGAAAAGGCCAGGGCCCTCAGGAGATGATGAAGGCTCCATTCATGAGTAAGAAGGGGCCACTGGCCATTCCAGGAGGCCCTGCGCCTGCCCTTAACCACAGTCCTTTAAGGCTTGTTACCATAGCCATATATGGGCCTCTATAGGACAAGAAAAGCAGTATCTCTCTGAGGTCCTAGAAAATGCTGTAAATGAGATGCTGCCCCCCTCCTTGTCCACTCAGGGTATTTTTTGTTGAGTGACTCAGTATATCAGGCAGAAGGAAACAGGCTGATATGTGTTGGGAAAGCCTTACTTTGTTTTTTTTTTTTTTTTTTTTCTGTAGAAAATGGCCAGTGTTCAGTGGTGTCTCCTTTCTGTGTTTCAGAAGGTACAATTATATTAACCCCAGTATAGGATTCTGTTTGTACATGATGACAGGAGATGACCTGGCATTCCCAGAGCTGTTTGCCACTACAGGGAGATCATAGAAGTGGTCAAGTTAGTTTGACTCTATCCTCTTGGGGCTCCCCTTCCCTGTCAGCAATTTCCAAGGTAGAGTGTCATCTGAGCATTTCAGTGTTAAGGGAATAACTGTGTCTGTCTCTCCATGATGTATCAGTTATTTATCTATCCATTAATCATATCTATGCATTCTAACACTTTTGGATGGTGCACGAATATATGCATGGGTTTATCTGAGAGTTGGCCATACAAGTCTAAATCTGCAAGCAGACAGCAAGAAGATCACATTGAGGTAGGAAGCTCAAGGGCTTCATCTGAAGTGTAAGACTCACGAAAAGCAGGGATGACTCAGGAATAAAAGAGAGTTTGCAGGTAGGACTGACATCTCTGGTTCTCCCTAAATGGCCTCCACTTGACTAAGTGAGGCATAACAGGGTAAATCTGTGGACAAACTCAAAGTCAACTGATTTAAAACTTCAGTTATAATAGCAAAATCCTTTTACTACAGCAGTTAGACTGTAGTTGAACTGGGAAGCTGAGAGAGGACATCTGTGCATGCTTCTTCCTCCATTTAACTCGCAAATTAGCCTATTCCTTGTAGGCTTCTCTAACCAGAAGAAGCAAAGTAGAAATGAAAGGCTGAGGGATGCTGCTCGGCATAGCCAAGTTGGCACATCACAAAGTCATCCCACATTCCAGGGGTGATGATCTATATGTTCCGAGGAAAATGGGACTGAAAATAAGTGAAAGATGAAGACAGGTGATAAAGATTGGAGTTATTTATAGGGATGTGAGAGTCAGATTATGAGTTACTCACAAAGAAAGGAGAGAGAAAGAAGTAAGATTCATCTGTGGGGAAGGCCACACTCAGGCTATCTGAGAAAGCGCCTGTGTAGTCACAGAGTAGTGGAGAGCAATGTAGCGAGCAAATATTAATGGTTAGGAGTGCAGGTGGCAGGAATGCATGCTGTGTCAGATTCTCCATCAATGCACAGTAGGAAGCCTACACTGAATCTATACTCAGGGATCTCTCCACAGACTTCTCTGTCTTCACATCCGGCCACTCTTCTGTACTGATGGACCCTCTACTCTAAGCTAATCATATTGCACTGTGAGCTTCTCCCCGTCACAGTCTTCATGCTTTGTATCTTCTCATTTTTGCCTATTAAACACCTCCTCCACTAGCTCTCTACATTCCAGTGCTAGCATCGTCTTCTCTGTTTATCTTTCCTAATTCTCATCCCTTAAACTATTCAGAGCTAAGGATTGTGTGAATTCTTTTTAAACTTGCTTTTTTTTTTCTTGTGACTAGTTTTTTTAAATTATTATTATTAGTTTTGTACTCACTCACTGAATGCAGCCATGTTGGTACCATTGTTAGCCTCCTCCCTGTCTTCCCCCCTCCGCAGGGTCCCTCATAGTTGGGGAATATGGGTTGTGCATTGTGGGGTGAGCCATCAGTTATGACTAAGAGGCAGTGTCTCTGTGTATCATGACCCGACCTGTGGCTCTGACATTCTTTCCACTCCCTCTTCCACAAATTTCCCTGGGCCATGTTGGGTTCATGTTAGGTCTACTTCAGTGATGAAGTCTTGGGAGCCTCCCTGTCTCTGGATATCTGGTTTGGTAGGAGTTGATTGTTATCTGTGTCTATCTCCTTCACCTTTGTGCTGGTACCAGGTTCTCCATGAAAACAGCACTCTTGCTTGTTTCCCCACTTATTCTTACTTTCAGCTGGGGTCCTTTTGAGGTATGACAGGGTGGTTCTCTCCTTACAATCTGTGTCTATCTGAAAAAGAGAAGCAAATTCTCCAACAGAGAGTAAAGTTAGCACCAGGTAAATGGGATAATCATTGTATTTTTTAAGAGAGAATTTAATAGTTATAGGCCCTCTTGTAGCCCATGATTAGTGGGAACTTGATAATAGAGAGTGGGGTTGTTTTTTGGATATGTTCCTGACTTGTTTCCCAGCTCCAGCTATGGGTTCCATCCCACTGAGCAGATCGGTTAGACAAATCAAGAGCAGTTAGTGTCCCACCATGGCTGTGCGCCACTATTGCACTGTGTGAGCATCACATCAGGTTGTTTGCTGCTGAGTAGATTTTGTTTTGTTTTTGTTTTTCAAGGTAGGGTTTCACTCTAGCTCAGGCTGTCATGAAATTCACTCCGTATTCTCAGGGTGGCCCCAAACTCACAGTGATCCTGCTACCTCTGCCTCCTGAGTGCTGGGATTAAAGACATGTGCCACCATGCCCAGCTTAAAAAAAAATTATTGATCATTGTTATACATACATATTATGAATTTTAATTATAAGCCTCTCTCATTACTTTCTTTTATCCCCTTTCTCCATCCACATTCCACTTAATCCTTTCTTTCCAATTAACCTCTTTTCTCTTGGATGCCTTGTTTTTGCCCTCTGCGATCATCAACACACTGCTTCATTCTCTGTCTCTTATACTCTTTTCAGCATTATGACAATTCATCAGCAGCGAGGAGGCTTCCAGTTCAGTTCCAGCTTGATATTACACTGTCCTACTGCAAAGCAAATGGTGTCTTCAGCAATAAGATCTTACCATCTAAGTGGTGGACAACCAAGAGAACTGGCCCTAGCCTGTATGGTGTCAGGGGCCTCATGGATATCCTCGGGAAGTATCACACTATGGCTTATGGGTATGGCATTATCAACTTTCACAGGGTACTTATTCCCAAACACTCTCTCACTTTTTAATTAACTAACAAAAAAGTGGTTTTTTCCTCTATGGCTTATGACATCTTTAGTTTTGACTTTTTATTGCTTTGTTCTTATTGTACAATCTAGATATTAACCGTCTTCCAGATATACAGCTGGCACAGAGTTTCTCCCCTTCTGTAGGTTGTCTTATGCCTTGGTCGATGGTTTCCTATGTGAATTCTTTCTTTATAGCATTTACAGTGTAAGTATTAGATTTCATGATGCCTTGTTTCTTTTAAATTTCACAAATGGAAAACCATTATGTTTATATTAATCATTAGCCAATAGCATAATGCTTGGCAAGTGGAAAAATTTATTTATGGTATATTAATGAAAGAATCAAAGATAGAAGGAGCCAGCCATTAAATTTTTGCTAATGGCTCTTGGGGAACAATTATTCCTCTCTCCATTGTTTTCTCACTGAGAGACTTGAGAAATAGAATTCTTGGCTAAGTAAGAGAAAAAGTCATCACTTATTCATCCATTTGTGTGTTTAAAAAATACAAGCTTATCTTACTGAGGAATGCATGGCAATGGTACATAGGTAAAGACTTGGCTTCACATGATCCCTTGGTTGTCCCCTTAGTAGTCAAGAATGACAGCTTGTTTGCATGTAAATAAAATGCTCGAGCTGCTCTTCAAGTTCTGCATATTTACCAAAATGTTTGCATTGTCTATTCACTGTGGAAGTGTTTCTCCTATAGTAAATAAGAGCTCTAATGTTGTTCCAACCTCAACACTGATATCCTTTCTATTCTCAGTTTTAAGCAGACTATAAAAGTATAAGAATAATTCATTCAAGGTTATTTTCACATTGATGGTTAATTAGAACAGGAAATGTCAGTTTTAACCATGGGAACTTAAGAATATTCATGATGGAGGGAACTAGATCATTTAGCAAGAACCCAGGTCTCAGAGTTCAAATTCTGATTTTATCACTACCAATGTAAGAGTGGACAAATTATTAAACCTAATCTTAGTCCACTCATTATTCAGAGTCAGTGCTATCTTCTTGGCAGGACTTTTGTAAGGCTTACACTCACATTGCACAAAAGAGCTTACACTAAGTAGACGTTCAGTAGAGGGATGCCACATCTCTCCATGTTGCTTTCTAACATGACCCAGGGTTTCTCAGCAGGAAGAGATTACCCTTGCTCTTCTGCTTCATCTCTGCTCCCCTCTTTTCATCTCTCAGTTATAATCCAAAGTGACCTCTGGAAAAGATAACCTAGGAAACCACACAACAAATATAGGAGTGTTTACATTTTCTCAGTAACAAAAATAGCCAGAGTGACTGGTCTTTCTCAAGACTCCTTGATGTATGACTCAGAGAATTTTGAAATGTCTTTTAAGTTTTCCTACTAGGGATGATACTGGTATTTCCCCACCACCCTACTTCCATCATCCAAAGAATTATGCCATATCTCAGAGAATTTTTCAGGCCTTCCTATGCAGTTATTTTTGGAACTGAACTAATCCTGTTGGAGCATTCAAGTGTGATATGCATAATTTTAATACTAGGCCACCCATAGATAGTGAACAAGTAGATGTATAGATATGTGAGTACACATGTTGAAAGTAAAATTGAGAGTGAGGGTAACCAAATGAAAGATCAAAGGAAAGGGACAAAGAAAAGGGAATATACAGATGGTGCAGTGTTTTCTGTGTTGATGGATGGAGTGGTGGGTGAATGGGATACTGTCTTGTGGCTAAGGACTTGGTCTTCAGTTTAGACAACAGCTTTCTTGTTCAGTATCTATGTGCCCTTGACACACATCTGAAACTTTCTAGGTTTTTGTTTTCTCATCCATAAGATGGGAATACCATTAATCCTGGCTTTATGGAGTTATTAACCTAAATAAATGAGATGATAAATGTTAACTGCTTTGTATAGTGCGAGCACAAAGGAAATCCTCATTATATCTAACTACTAAATTAGATCCTTATAGACAAAAAAGCAGCTCTATTTGAAGTTCCCCACTGTTGACACATTTTCTGGTAATGTTTTTATTTCATTCAACAAGTGTTTATATCTTCTCTTTTAATTACTATCTCTGAAAGTTTAAGAATGGTTCACAGACTAATGTGCAACTAGGTTCTGGATGTGATGTAGTTCTACCAGTGAAATGGATGCTGTACCAGTGGAATAAGTGCAGCCCAAGGGAGGTCAGTCTGCTGGACTATTGGAAAGTCAGTGGCCATATTTTCTAAACCAGCCTAAGCGAGTGAAATTCTATCCTGTTGGGCCCAGGAATAGCTTCCATAAACCACACATTGTTTTAGCTTGAGGGTGACCAGTGTGAGAGTGGCTGATGTCCTCTACCCAGAATTTCCCCTGAGGTGGTGTAGAGGAGGCACTTTGGTCCTAATGAAGCTATTGTGTTATACCTAACAGCGTCACCCATGCAGGTGGTTTGATGGATGGCATGCTGAGTGTGAGAGAGTAGAGAAGTCAAGGATGACACTGAGATTTTCTCCCTAAATATCACAGTGATTGTTGGGGTCACTTGTGGGATAGAAAGGTTGGGTAAGTGCAGCCTTAAAAGTTGGTTAAAAGGATCTCAAGACTGCAGTTTGGGGCATACGTTTGAGATATCTGTTAGGCAACAGGAGGAAGGTGTCGAACCTGTTGTTTGGCTTAGTTTGAATGTCATGGAGGAGGATGGGTTTGGACATACAGAACCTAAGTATAAAGTCCAAACTTTAAGTTAGGACTTTGGGCTGGAAAATCCCTTTCAACAAGCCCATAGTTTTATTCTCTTTTCTTTTTTAAAAATTTTCAATAATAAAATATTAAAGCCAATACTAATAAGAAAGGTAAGATAAAAATCTAACCTAATCTTACTGATCAGAGTTTCAGCATGAAAGCTAGATCAGATACCTGGAGAAAACCTTCACTAAGTCACTATGTGCCATTCTGAGTGAATTTTTTTTCCATCAATTTTAACATCAGAACAACTTTATTTCAACCTTGGGTTTAAGCAGTGTGTTCTTAGGCTTCTTTTACTTAAGGGAGAATTAAGACCTAGTAGGTCACAAGTCTGACAGCTAGCGGTGATGGGGGTTAATCCAATAAAGCCCAACACTAAAGCAGGTTTTATGACCACTTTTCATTTTGCCGTTTTTTCCTCAGAGAGACATTGGATTGACCACTGGTTTCGTACACATGTCTCCTCTCCTGGCACTGGGACTGTCAACTTAATTTTAAGCTTTCTCATGACTTTTGTTTTTTTAATAAAGATAGCATATGTCAGCAATGCTAAACAGAGAGCATCCCAAAGCTGTCTTACCTTTTCAAAAATCTGTGTCCATGAACTTGACCCAAACTAAGTGAGCTTTTTTACCCAAAACCTTTTACTTTGCTCATTTGGCATACAGTGACCTCCTAAAGCTAAGGACAAGGTTATCTTTATGACAGGAGAGTTTCCTTTTTTTTTCCATTTTTTTTCTTTATTTTATTTTCTCTACGTTTTTGTTGGTGTATAGTGACTGGACCTGCTGCATGACTCAGAGATGGGATTGAGCATACAACAGTGACCCACAATATTTACTGGGTGAGTCATTAGGATGAGAATGTGGGTGAAGGGCCTTTCAAGCAGTGACGCTCTGCAGCTGTGCGCTGCCTCACAGATGTGGCTCGAAGTGAGGGAGAGGAGGTGATTCTTAGTGGACTTGAAGTGGGGCCCGTAACATCTTTGCTTCTCAGCAGCCCAGAGCATATGTCTTCAAGTGACAGAAGGGTAGTAGTCTTTCTAGTCGGACTTTTTATGGAATCATTTTTTTTCCCACTTAACATGAACCTTTTGGCCTTATTTTATCTTAAATAATAGTTCCCAGAACTAATTGCTTATCTAAAGGATTAGGAATTATTTAAATAAGAAAATTCCCTGGCTATAATGAAGAAGCTGCTACCTAAGTAGGCTTGGGGAATAACCCTGGTAATGTATTGCATTTTTAAGACAAACTAAAAAATATAACATGTACAGAGAAAACTTTACAAAATGGCATGTTATAGTTCAAATAATGGTCACTAAGTAGACATATTCACTTAATACTTTGCTTTTAAAGGTTTGTCTGTCTCAGTGAATTCTATTTTTTAAAAATCTCTATGGTTTTGAGGCAATACCAGTTAAAAACGTTAACTCTGAGCTGGGCGTGGTGGCGCACGCCTTTAATCCCAGCACTCGGGAGGCAGAGGTAGGAGGATCACAGAGAGTTCGAGGCCACCCTGAGACTACATAGTGAATTCCAGGTCAGCCTGAGCCAGAGTGAGACCCTACCTTGAAAAACCAAAAAAAAAAAAAAAAAAAAAAAAAAAAAAAAAAAAAAAACACGTTAATTCTGAGTACCTGAATTCTGTCAAATAATGTACATAACAGAAGTATCTCAGGCCTGAGTTGATAACACCATAGCTTGGTCCAGCATCTGGAATTCTTCCATAAAGCACTAGGTTAAAAGGGAGGGGATGTAAGAATCAGGTCTGATATCAAGGTCTGTTAAGGATGCACTTAAGGATGGACAGGTAGTCTAGAGTCAGTGAAGAGCAGAGAAGGTCAAGCTGCCAGGTCAAGGTCAAAATCTAGGGAGGCAGAGCTGAGTCACTTGTAAATTTTAAATCCTCAGGTTGTAAGAGAGAGGGCTTGCAAAGTAGGATTCCCCAGATTAAAAGAACCTTGGGCCTTAAGCCTCAGCTATATGATGGGCCTGCTGGTTCCTCTTTACAGTGGCCCATTGTGATTAACCAACCCCTTTCTCATCCCTGCCTGCTTGATTAATTAAGACCTGCTGCTAATCTGCATTCTTGCCATATTTCATAAAATTCTACTTGGGGAAATCTTTCAGTAGTTTTAGTGACCAGGTTAGTAAAATGTTCTACTATAGAAGTGAAAATGAAACAAAGGAGAAAAACCTAATATTCTCTCCTAACTTGACCCAAACAAGTGAGCTTCTTCTTGTTCTAAGAATTCCTGTTTTGATCCTTTTAAAAACAAGTGGTTTTCCCTGTGGAGCTACTAAAGCCTCTGCTCTAGTGTCATGCTTGTGTGGGTCACATTCTCTCCTTGGATCCTACAGACATCACTAAGCTCTCTGCATTCAGCTCCTTCGTTTATAGATTAGAGGTAGAATTATTTATTCAAGTTGCTATGTAGATTAAATGAGTTCATACATATGAAGTTGCTTGTTGACTATGAAGCTGAACAGATTTAATAAAATATGCCATCTACTTTGGGTTCCTTTCAATTAAAATTTGTATAAATACATAATTAAAGGATTTCATATCAAGACAACCTAAATCAGAAGTTCACAGAATATCTTAAATATTACTCACATACATTTCTGGAATAATTTAACCTCCACCCTTTATTTACTTTTTGCCCAAGAGAACTATTATCCAGTGACTATTGCTTAACACTGGCTAGAAAGAATTTTCCAAGAGCCTAAAAAAAATATCACTTAAAGGGGAAGCATTCTTAACTAAACATGATAATGAGATGCTCCTTGTTGGAGTTAAAGAACAGCAGCCAGGGCTGGAGTAGCAGTTGAGTTCCAGAGCTTGGGTGTAACATGAATTAAATTGAACCAATACTCCATCTCCAGACCCAAATGGGGGTAAAACCAACCGACCAGCCAACCAACCAATAGCTGTGTCTTTGTTCCATCACAAGTAACTCTTGAGTCTGTTTCCTGCTTTGGAAAAACAGTACTGACTTTAATAGGGACCTCTGAGACTGATTTTAAGATACCAGGAAGGCCCATAACACGAAAACCACAATGGCCACCTGGTTGATAGATCTCTAGAATTCTGTTTTGTTTGGAAATCTTTTAAGTTAAGATTATTTTCCTAGTCACATTAATAGTATATCAAGCCTGGACACATTCCAGTATTTTCTGAAAGTATTCTTGCTGAGAGATATAGAAAACTCAAGCTATAATCTCAAGATAAGAGTCAAAGGGAAATTCAAAATCTAGGAGGGAGTCACACTGAAGGTTTGCTTTGCTTATGTTAGTTCTATGTGAATATAATAATAGTTACATGTTTGCACTGACAGTGATCATAGCCTTACCATAATGATGCAGGGCTTTGGAGTGTAGGAGGGGTTCCCCAATTCATGAACCCCATTTTTGGGTCCTATTTTTAACAAAGAATTGATAAAAACAGACTCAATAAGGATAAATTATGAATTATTGGTTAAATTTAGGGAGAAATCACAAATCAAATTGTGAAGTTCACTTAAGGGAAATTGAGATCTACGAAGAAGGCTAAAGCAGAGTCTTAGGCATATGGGAAGTAGAAAAAAGGCACTCATGTGGAAGGCATAGCATAGCTCATGGGGCTCATTTAAGAGAAATAGAGGGGCTGGAGAAGTGGTTTAGCTGTTAAGGTGCTTGCCTGCAAAGCCAAAGGACCATGTTTATATTCCCTAGGACCCACATAAGCCAGATGCACAAAGTGGCACATACATCTGGAGTTCGTTTGCAGCAGTTGGAGCTCTGGCATGCCCATTCTCTCTCTCTCTCTCTCTCTCTCTCTAATAAGTAAATATTTAAAAAAAAAAACAGACAAACCAAGAAATAGAGGTTTTTTATGGAAAGACTGGAGTGGATCCACAAGCACGTGGAAGATAGAGCCTAGGTGTTTGTGTAGGGAGGTCTAGAAGAAACACACACAGCGCCCACCCTGAGCCTTTCCAAGGAAGGAAGTTAAGAGGGCAAATGCTGGTGGTTTAAGAAAGAATAGCAGAGGGAAAATATCAAAGCAGAGAACAAGAAGCTGAGAGGAGAAATGAGTAGTAAAGAGAGTTCCGTGCATGATTACCCTAAGTTTAGAGAAAGTACACAGGTACCAGACCCAGAGTTTAGAGAAAACATCCACATGGTAGATCTAGAGCATAAGGGAAATAAGACATATGGTAGATTCAAAGACCAGAGAAAATAACACGTGTAATTAAAGTGAGAAGTTATCCCAATGTATAAAGAAGAGACAAGCAAAAAATTGCCCAGACCAAGAAACAGTGCTCCACTCTTCCCCTACCCAATCAGGCTGGGTTGTTGGTAGGGCAGGGTTGGAGGCCAGGGAGGAGGGGAGAGCTAGACTCACATGTATCCCTGTAGCCAGAATGAGTAAAGGCAGAGAGGGAGATGGAAACAGCACAGATGAGCCTTTGATAGTTGATTGAAAATTGATTTTTTTTTTAGTTCATTCAGGCATATATTAGGAATTCCGATTGATTTGTAGATTCAAAGAGTAGGCAATAGAGTCAGATTACCTGGGTAGTGAAGGCCACCCATCTAGGTAATGAGCTAGACTGTGGGCATCAGGAGGCACCATAGTGCTTGTAGACAAATCTAGATCAGTCATTCCTGCCTACAGTTCCATTCCTGCCAGGGTGGGGTGGCACCTTCTGGTTCTCTGTTTTGGACTTCTGTCCCTAATTGAAACTGTCTCCTACCTTAACACCTAGAACAGACAGAGGGTCACTTTCTGGGCTACAAGAGCCACTATTGGCCAAACTGAAGAATTGCTTTCATGACCTCTGATACCATCTGCTGTGTAGCAATGAACTCGTGCCTGACTGATTCTAACTTCGATAATGTTAAGAATGGACTTAAAAGCCTGAATGAAATCTGGTTAATTTTGAATTCAACTATAAACGTTATGAAAGTGTTCTGTTTTGTAAAGGGAAACTCTTTTAGGCCCAAGTTAAGAGAAGATGTAGTGTGTAAGTGGTGATATTTTTTACTTTTATTTTTATTTCCTTGCCATGGTGGCTCCAGTAGAACCATTCACAGCACTGAGAAGTCATCAACAGAGCTTACTTTTGGCAAGCCCAAAGCATTCTTTGCCCCAGAGAATCACTTTGTAATTATTAAAAACATGATATGGAGGGAACAAATGTTGTTGGCACCATGCAAGTGGGGAATTGATTGAAAAGTGCAGTCCCAGCGTAACTGTAAAGAAGTTATGTATGTGGGACATTTTCTGGGAATATATGAGTGGGTGGGTACTACATTTTCTCCCATTTTGTGGGATTTGAGAGCTAGATTACATGCCCTGTCTTTGGAATGAAGAACTGTTGATATACAAGGGTAATAAAAGAGAGACTTCCAGGAATGGAGGAATATGGAGCTTAATTATATCAATATGCCCTATTGCTCTGGGGATGTTGGCAGCCAAGGCCACATGACATGACTTTGTTAAAATAGAAGGTGCACATATTTTTGTAGATGGAAAAAGTTGATCCTGATGGCCAGTTCTACTATCCTGATTAGAAAAAAAAATATATGTTGGCTGTCTTTCATGCAGTGTTCACAAGACAGAAAATTAAACCACCTGTGTGAGGCAAGGTGGTGGGGGGAGGCAGAGAAGAAAAGACATTAAGTGGTGAAAACCAAGCAGCCAGAGTAGGAAACGGCCATGTGGGAAAGTGCAGGAATTGAAGGCCTAGAAAGAATGGGTGGAGGAACTCTTTGTAGCCTCAGCTATTCCATGGTTGAATTGGAGACAGGGGTTTGGAGAAGTTGTCTGCCAGACATGCCTGGGCTCACCCAGCTGTTGCTATACCACCTGGTTCCCATTCTCGAGTGTTGCCCAGTCATTTTTGTGGTTTGTCTCAGTATGACATGGTTCCTGGGAAACAGTCAAGGCCGTATTACTTAGCCACTTGTGCTGTGAGCCTCAAGTAACTCTTGCTCCACTATAGAAACATGCATTTATTTGAAAGACCCAAAATAAGTCACCAACCGGAGGATGCCTGGTGCCCACAGTCATGCAGCAAAGGTGAGCTCTCGTTTAGGAGAATGGGGAGCCCGGCCCTATTTTCCAGGTTTCAAGTGCTTGTCTGTCTCCTCAGTGGCACTACAAAGCTATGGAGTTCTTCATGGATTAGTCTGAGGCTTGTCCAGAGTAAACGGCAGAATTCTGCTCATTCTTCCTTCTTTTTCTGTTGTTCCACTTTCTGTGATGGCCTTGATGCTCCTCTCCCTACCTACTCACAGCTCATTCGGCCCAGCTCACTCCTTTTGGGAAAGACTCAATGTGTGACGAAGCAGAGTACCTGACCAGAGGAATGATGACCTCAGGTATGATAAATCCTGTCTTCCTTCTCCACTCACGTCACAGATGCCTTCTTCAGAATTCCTGGGGTCAGACCATAACTGCCCCTCTGTAGCTGTGTGATGCTGAGCAAGTTAGTTCATATTTCTGTGCCTCAAATTTTTTTCTTCTTGTTGTTATTATTTTCTTTAATTAGTTTTCTATTCTGCAAGTACAGGCAGTTTGGTACCATTATTAGGCTCATCTGTGACCTACCCCCTCCCCAATGGCCCCTCCTTGATGAGGTATATGGGTCGTGCATTGTGGAGTTAGCCCACAGTTATTGGTAAGATAAAGGTCTATGTATATCATGACCCAACATGTGGCTCTGACATTCTTTCCACCCCCTCTTCCACAAAATTTCCCAGAGCCATGTTGGGTTCATTTTTGGTCTGCTTCAGCGATGAGGTGTTGGGGGCCTCTGGGGCTTTGGCTCTCTGATTTGGTAGGAGTTTATTTTTCTCTGTGTTGAACTCCTTCCCCCTTATGCTGGTATCTGGTTCATTAGGGAAACAACACCCTTGCTTGTTTTGCCAATTATCCTTAGTTTCAGCCGGGGCCCTTTTGAGGTATGATGGGGTGGCTCTCTCCTTAGGATCTGCACCTTTCTAAAAAAGAGAAGCAGATTCTCCAATGGAGAGTAAGTTAGCACCAGGACAAATGAGATAGCCCTTACTTTTTTATAGAGAGTTTAATAGGTATAGGCCCTCTTGTAGCCCATGATTGATGGTAGCTTGATATTGGAGAGTGGTATCATGTTTGGATATGGTTCTGATTTGTTTCCCAGCTCCAGCTATGGGTCTCGTACCACTGAGGGGATCAGTTGGCCGAATCAAGAGCAGTTGGTTCCCCACCATGGCTGTGTGCCACTATCGCACTTGTGTGGGCAACACACCAGGCTTAATAATAATATCTACTGTATATGTGCAAAATTCTATAGCACTTACTTGGTATCATAAAAATGTTAGAGGCAGATGGAGAAGAGCCTGAGTATTTAAGAAATTTGTCTGGGACTCACACATGTCCTGGAATGACAAGTGAAGCTCACTTTCTTCCAGAGTGCGTTCTTATACAGTTGAAAACCCAAGACTGTGATGAATAAGAAGGTGGCACATATGTCTGAAAAATGGTGGTAAGCACCAGATACTCAGATTTTATAAGCAAGTGTCTAAAACCACTGAGCCATTGCCCCAGCACCAGATACTCAGCTTTCTTTGAAAAAAAAAATTATTTATTTATTTATTTGGCAAGGGGGAGGGAGAAGAGAGATAGACAGAGAGAATGGGCACACTAGGGCCTCCAGCCACTCTAAACAAACTCCAGATTCAGGCATCTGCCTTTATGCGGGAACAGGGTAATTGAGCTCAGGTGATTAGGCTTTGTAGGCAAGCACCTCACTTGCTGAGCCATCTCTTCAACATGATACTCAGTTTTTAATAGAATTCAATAGAATAAAGAACAGGTTCTCTACAAACTTGTCTGACACTTATGGTTTCCCTAGAGCTAAAAGGAAATCCTCATTTGATAGTGTTATGAACTACTTCCTCCAAGAGGATGCCTGCAAGCATAACCTTTGAGAAAAGGGATGAAAGGAAGAGTTGCCTTATGTCCTCTTGCATTCAGAGGCATGAGAATTATTCTTGAAAAGTGTACACATGGTGGGTATGGGTGAGTTGCTGTGCCTATCTTGTTAAGCATGTATAGACATCACTGTTTTAGAAAAAGAGCAGTTCCACTGCCTTGAATATCCTTAGCTGCTCGCAAGGTTGCCTGAAACTAAAAGAGCAATCCTTCTGCCATGAAGGTCCTTAGCTGTAGCACACAGAATGCAGAGTAGGCATGCCAAACACCATACTCACATCCTCAGATGGCACCAAGGAATCCAGAGCTTACTGGACCTAGCTTATGCACCCCCACCTTCTCTCCTGCTATCTATATAATCTCCTAGCCCAGGCCGTAGTGGCTTCATGCTCTTTCTAAAGCTGGGAACCAGGTCTTTATTGCCTCCCTCACTGGACTTGTTGAGATTCCCATATGTGACAGGTGCTGACATTGAGTCATTGCTGCTCCACAGTGAGAAAACCACCACTGAGTGGGGCTCAGGCTTCCCTGGTCATGTCCTTGGATGCCAACTGAAAAGTGTCCCCAGAACTCGAAGCAGACTTGACTCTCAAAGTCAGTTTTGACTTCCAT
This sequence comes from Jaculus jaculus, assembly GCF_020740685.1. Classification (NCBI taxonomy): domain Eukaryota; kingdom Metazoa; phylum Chordata; class Mammalia; order Rodentia; family Dipodidae; genus Jaculus; species Jaculus jaculus. The sequence continues at coordinate 39,922,280 of NC_059109.1, read as the reverse complement.
GACATGGAAGGAAGCTGATTCTTTTTTTCTCTTCTGTTTCCTAGGCAGTCTGTTCCCACCTTCAGTTCTTCAAATCTGAACAGTCAGTACATTCTTACTGAGCCGTGGCCAGCCTGCTTATGCGCACTTTAGCTTTGCTTGTCTTTCTTGCATACTACACTTCCTCATTTCCTTCCCGCTCCTGTTTTTCCTTGTGCATCAGTGGATAACATCCAACTTTATTAAGCTTTAACTCACATTTTTCCTGTTTCTTTTTAAAATTTTTTTTGTTCATTTTTATTTATTTATTTGAGAGTGACAGGCAGAGAGAAAAAGAGGCAGAGAGAGAGAGAGAGAGAGAGAGAGAGGGAGAGAATGGGTGTGCCAGGGCCTCCAGCCACTGCAAATGAATTACAGGTGCATGCTCCCCCTTATGCATCTGGCTAACGTGGGTCCTGGGGAATTGAGCATTGACCTTGGGTCCTTAGGCTTCACAGGCAAGTGATTAACCACTAAGCCATCTCTCCAGTACCCCCCCCCCTTTTTTATTGAGACAGATTCTATAGCCCAGTTAGGTTTTGAACTCCTTATGTAGGTAGGGATGACCTTGAACTCATGATCGTTTGGCCTCCACCTTCCAAGTGTGAGGATCACAGGCATGTACCAGCATGTCTTGCATACGCACTGAGGCTTCATGCATGTTAGGCAAGCACTCTACCAACTTAGCCATATCTCCAACCCACGGCTGTATAATTCTTAATATATTCACAGAATTATGTAAGTAACCCTCACTATATCTAAGTTAGGACATTTTGTCAATCTCTCCTGCCCTGCCAAAGAAATAGAAGTCTTATTATTCATTAACCAGTCAGTTGCCATTTCCTCTCCCTGACCCCAGCTCATGGCAACTACTAAATCTACTTATTGTCATTACAGATTGCTTCATTGTAGACCTTTATACAAATAGAATAATACAATATTGGCTTTTTGTGCCAAGCTTATTTTATTTAGCAGCATTCTTAAGAAAGGAGAGAGATGAGCACCTTGGCTTTAGGCTCTTCTACTAGGAATCTATAGGCCCAGAGGCACAAGACAAGTTTAGGTGCTTAAATAAAATTGTTTAGTCCCATTCATTCCAACCCAGTCTGGCTTCTACCCCTATCACACCGCCACTGATCCTCATGTCACAAAATCTTCCTACTCTTTGCTTTGAGAGAGAGAGAGAGAGAGAGAGAGAGAGAGAGAGGGAGGGAGTGAGGAAGGGAGAGAGAGAGAGAGAGAGAGAGAGAGAGAATTGGCACATCAGGGTCTCAGCCGCTGCAATTGAATGACAGATGCTTGTGCCACCTAGTGGGCATAGGCAACCTTGCACTTGCCTCTCCTTTGTGCATCTGGCTTATGTGGGTTCTGGAGAGTCAAACATGGGTCCTTAGGCTTTGCAGGCAAGCACCTTAACCTCTAAGTCATCTCTCCAGCCCTCTTCTTTGCTTCTTAAAGACATAATGAATAGTGGGTTTCCAGAGCCTTTCTCAAGACATCCTACCTACTGAAGTGTACACACTTGACTGCTCCATTTCCTCTGCAGACACTTCCTCAGTGAGCTTCACTGCCTCTTCCCATTGTTTGGCACCAAGAGACAGCATGCACTAGGGCTCACTTCTTTTTATCTTCCACACTCAAGTTTGGTTTCAAATACTCTGTCCATGTTGATAACTCCTCAACCTTTTCTTCTGGTTTTTCTTTGAGATAAGCCAACTTGCCAATCCTCTTTATATATCTCTAAACTACTAAAATGTATTATTCCTCCCCAAACAGCTCACCTTCTAGTCTTATCCACTTCAGTAGGGACCTTTATTCACTGGTTGTCCTGAAGAAGCCTAGAGGTCATCACTTTCATCATCAAACAACTCACCAATAAATCTTATCATTTCTGTCCACTCTAGCCTGAGCTATTATTGCATTGCGTGTAGTTCCCTGCTATAGTCTAGGTGGACTTCCTTCATCTATTTGCTCTCCAGTACTGTCTTCATGAAACCATCAGAGGGATCTTTTACATGTATATAAACATAAGCCATATCTGTCTCCAATAACACCCTCCAGCAGCTGACCATTGTATTTATTTATTTTTAAATTTTTAAGTTGTATTTGAGAGACAGAGAGAGAGAAAAGCAGATATTAGACAGAATGGGTGTGCCAGGCCCATTGCTGCTGCAAATGAACTTCAGATGCATGCTCCACCTTGTACATCTGGCTTATGTGGATCCTGAAACCTGGGTCCTTTGACTTCACAGGCAAGCACCTTAACTTCTAAGCCATCTCTCCAGGCTTGACCATTGTATTTAGAAGAAAAACTCTAAAGCTATAATCTTGCCTGTGTGATCTGTATAATCTGGTCCCTCATATGTCTCCCTCTCTCCATGCTCTCCTGCCCCTTTCCCCCAGTGGTCTATCCACACACACTTCCTTGCTTGTGTCTCAAATACCTACACTATTCCTGATGCAAGACTTTTAGATAAATGTTCTCATCCCTAAAATAGCTTTCCAATAGACTTTGCTTGACAAATAATTAGCCTTTAAGGGCCCCATGAAATGTCATTTTCTCAAATATATTCCTTAACTCACCCCCAAGTAAATCAGAAGGATATTGTATTTATGCACATATTATGAAATACCTATTATATTACTTTTTTCCAATACAAATGATTAAAATTTCTTAAATTAACATCAATGTATATATTGTTCAGTCTTTTATTTCTTATCCCACACTGTTTTATAGTATGACTGTATTTATGCATGCATATAATGTATTTTGATTAAAATCCCCCCCCATGCTCCTTCCACATAACCCCTTCTTTTCAATCTAGTGCTGCTTCTTGTGACTGTAGCAAAATACCTGACAAATGAAACTTAAAGAGAAAGAGTTCATTTTGGCTCACAGTTTAAAAAAGGTGGCAGGGATTCATCTTTGGGGCTATGGCAGCAGAAGCAGGAGGCAGCTGAGCACATGGTGTTTCCCATTCAGGAATCAGAGAGGAAAGAATGCTCATTCTCAACTTTCTTGGTTCTTTGTTTTAAAATTCAATGTGGTTGGCTTTTCCCACCTCAGTTAAACCCTTCTGAAAATACCCTCATAGATGTATGCAAAGATCTGTTTCCATGGTGATTCTGTTTCCAGTCAAGTTGACAACCAAGTTGAATCATCACACCTACATAGTCAATTAACTAAAATTCCCTGAGAAAAGGTAGTAAAGAACCATGTAGGTCAAAGTCCATGCAGCGCATCCCACTGTTAACCCAGTGCTTTACTCTCTGTGCATCTCAATGTTTCACCGACTAGGATTTGGATTATGTAGGGTCTCTAATGAAAACTGTCCAGAGTTACAGCAAGCAGTTGTAGAGCCCTCATTCAATTTCACTCTCATACTCTTAGCTGCTAGGTATTCAGGAGTCATGACCTCTTTGGACTATAATATTAAATATTCCTTTTGACATTTTGGCAGATATAGAGTCATAGAATCACAGGGAAGATGAGACCTCATGAAAAAGTCAAATTTTCATATGGCATGTTCATTCTATCTTAAAAAACTCAATATGAGTTTTGTGCCTAAAGAGATATTAAGTGATCTATCTTTTTACCTAGTGTCTTTGAGTATTTTGATTGTTTTAAAATTTTTATATCTAGCCAAAATTTATCTTCAACTCACCTGAAAATTCTATTACTTTAACTATGCCCTCTAGAATCCTAGCAAATGACTTAAAAGTTTCTCTAACTGTTAGCCCATAAAACAATGGGTTTCACCATCATATTTTCATAATGGAAACATTGCTCATATTTGTCTCCCTCCTTTGCTCTCTTTCCTCCATCCTGATGGGCCCCCCTCCTCCTTCTAAATAGTCTCTTTTCTATTTTCATACCAATGTAGCTATGTTGAATCATTTAATTATGATGACCCCCATCCAAATTTCTAGTCTTAAAAAAAATCATAACCAGTTTTTTTTTTTTTCAATTACTTCTCAAATAGTTTTTGAACATCTTCAGAAGTGCATTCTTGGGTGTCTGCATCACTGAACAGTTTACCAAAGCATGAAAATTTGTACAACTTGAAGCTGACCAAAAGAATGGAGCCTGCTGTGAGAGATAGAATGAACCTTGTGCCAAGGCTTTCCTTGCTGTTTTGTAAGGTAAGTTTTCTTTAAGTGGTGACATATGTGACTGCACAAGATGGGTAAAGGAAGTCTGCTGGGAAATATTCTATTCTAGAGCTTAAGGTCTTGGGAATCAGAAAAGAAAGCTGATATGAAGTGAGAAGAAATTAGACCACATGCTATGTGTAAATAACCTACTATGGGTGCATTTTGGTGGTGGGAAAAATGTTCTTTTCTCAGTGGTAAGAGGATAAAAATAATGGGAGTTAAGTATTAAAAGAAAAGAATGAGTAATCCTTCCCTGTGCTTGGGGATGGTGGGAGACAGACACTGAGGACAGAAGATACAGAATGCCATGAAATTGAAATCACTGCTTCAAACTCACTGATTGGATACCCACCAGTCAAGAAAATCTTCCTCTATCTGTCACGTTTAGAAATCAACCTCTGAGCACTAAGTCCAGGAGAAGATGTGCCTAAACAAAGCACATGGAAAGAGCCCTTTGCTCCCAGCATGAGCTGCTGCCATGACAAGGAGTCAGTAGGTCTGTTTTTTATTTAACTGCCTTTTGCTTTTATACCTTATTAGAAACAAAATTACATCGACAACCAGCAGACCTCCTAATTGGTGATACCTATAAGTCTGTCATTTAGCATTTGATTGAAATCTTCACCAGTTCTATAACAGCTTACCACTGGCTTATAAAGAGATAGTGACCTTCTGACCACAAATATGCCAGAAAGAGAGAGAGAGAACACATTCAAGTCCCAATCCACAGTATATTTTCCAACTGTCTTATGAGAAATGCCTGTAAAATTTGCCAAAATAAGTGCTAGGTCCTTCTCCATAACCCCTGCTGATATTCCTTGATCATTGCCAATAGTGTAGAACTGTGGCTTGGTTTGAAAAATAATTGTCTCCCCTCCCAGCATTCCTTGCTTTGGGATGGAGATTTCCTTTGGCCCTCGGCCATCTATGCTATCTTCATATTGCTCCACTAGAAAACTCATCATCTGGAGACAAAAGTTATTTATGTGGAGCTCACAATATGTACTCAGAAAAATGTCACCAGCAATCAGACAAAGTCTGACTGTAATTTTGTAAGTCAACCTGTAACTACTTGAACTTATCCATCATGTTCCACAGGTCTTGTGATGTGTTTAGGTTTGGCATTGGAGCCAGATTACTTAGATTTGAATCCTAGTTCAGCTATTAAGTGCAAGAAAGACTATCATGCACTATTTGCATAGGGTCCTTAAATGCGGTGACTTAATGAAAGCAAATGAAATGCTGCCTGAGACATAGAACATTCTCAGTAAGAATTAATTGTTATTTTATGATAAATATTCCTTACTTCCTTAACTATTCTTCACAATATTTCACAGTTTTGGTCACATTGACTTAATATGTTCAATGTTCTTCATAGAGTGTTAACACTTTCTCTCATGGCCAAAGAGGGTTTTGAGAAAATGAAGTTTAATTATCCAGACACTCTAGATTGCCTATTATAATCATCTATTATTATCTCATTCCCATTGGCTGTCAGTCCCTGGTAAAATACTCAATAAGGTTATTGAACTCATAAAAGAGTATATGAGAGGGCTGGAGAGATTGCATAGTGGTTAAGCGCTTGCCTACAAAGCCTAAGGACTCTGGTTCAAAGCTCAATTCCCCAGGACCCACGTTATCCAGATGCACAAGGGGGTGCATGCATCTGGAGTTCATTTGCAGTGGCTGGAGGCCCTGGCATACCCATTCTCTCTCTCTCTGCCTCTTTCATTCTCTGTCTGTTGCTCCCAAATAAATAAATAAAATAAAAAATAAACCCAAAAATATTTTCAAAAGAGTATATGAGGTATATGAGGTGGGCTTGGGGTGGATCAGAAAAGTATTTAGTCTTCATGGAGTAATTCAGGGGTGAAACAAAATAGCATCTAGTACATGGAACAGAATGAAGAGTGAGGAATAAGCACAGAGCTGGGAAAGAGCTGTGGGCAGGCTTCTTCAAGTTAATAAGAGGCAACCAGGGTGGAAGGATACCTCCTCTGACATTTTCTACCTGCAGCATATGCCTTAAATCAATGAGGTTGGTCCTACATCATTTTTGTACCTTTATACAACATAAGAGCCATGTGTCTTCATCATTCATCACCCAGACATACAGGTCACTTGCTTACTCTAAGTCAACTCCTCCTGTGAAGAATCCCTTCCCTCCTTTCTCTTAGAAACTGCTTAGCTTTCTTCTCTTTCCTAAAGGAAATCATGCCCAAGAAAAATGTCCCTTCACAAAAAATGAACTCAAGGTTTTATAACCATTGTATATTGTCAAAAACTAACAGCTCACAACTTTGGCTAGTTCCAACATTTACCACTGGCTAACTCTGGTAGTTATAAAGACAAAAACAATGACAACAACAAAATGTGTCTGATCATCAGTTTCTTTGTATTTCTGAATGTTGGGGCTAATTTTTTACGTGTAGCTATATGGATATACCCTTATTTTCTATTCCCATGCAGCATAGAAAATATGTGAAGCTATTCCTAAAGCAGTGCCTTCCCTTTTTATTTATTTTATTACTAATTTTGAAAAGAGATTTGGATAAAATGATTAGAGGGGTCACATTTATAGGCTGCTCATCAAATCCCTCAAATATCCAGTTTCAACCATGGTCACCTCCACCTGTGGCCTGATCCACTCACAGTCTTCCCTGCTCTGTCCTGATTTCTATTAAATGGGAAAGTCATGGCTCCTCCTGCCATAACTTTTTTGGCCATGTAGGGTTTTTAGGACTTGGTGGTCATTCTTCCTCCATTGCACACTTCTGTTCTTCCAATAGAGGCCGTGGTGATCTGAGGATGAACCTTCTTCTTTAGCACCAGCATCGTAGAATGCAATTCATGTCCTAGTCATTGATCTAGCAATGAGCTATTTGATTTCTGAATTCTCTTCTTCCATTTGGGGACTGAAAATGGAGGATATAGATAAAGGAAGAAACATCTGACAGTGTTAGGCTTGCATTGGTCTTGAGAAAGTCATATAAATACAATATACCCTTTATCCTGTTGGCTCATTGGGCCACTGACCTGCATGTAACACCATTCCTCCCATGGTAAAAATCAGTATGTGTTACGAAAAGAGCTGAGTTGGGAATTAGAAAAGTACTGATATCCCTAATAAGCTATCTGATATGTGTGGCCTTCCATTTCTCATGTACAGATAAAGAAGAAGGTGCAGATTGAAAGCTCTGTAAGGACATTGCAGGGAACAGATTTGTGATTAGGAAATGGGATAATAAAGCAAATTAGAAGAAAATCCCAGTTCTGAAGTAGCTAAATAGTAATTCTACATTAAAGAACATTTGCTAAATATCTAACATTAAGAAGGTATTAGCTGTTAATCTTTAACCAGGCTTGTTTCAATATTTGACATTTAAATTAAATAATCATACCACATTTAATAATAAAGTCACTGTATATTAAACAAATAGTACTTGGTTATTGAAACCATATGCTATTCTAACCACATTGTGAAGGATTCACATGTTTTCAATAACCGTCTGATCTTTGTTTCATCTAGAGAACAATGTGTGTACTATACCTTGAGAAGCAGAGAAATGATTTATGTCAGTCCCAAGTGATTATTGTAACATAAATACAGTAGGTCTAACTTTCCTGCTGATCCACTTACCTAATGATCTTTTTACCCATGTTTAGATGCTGTCATTGAAAGAGCTGGCTTGTAACCACCTATCTCCCATATTTCTTATCATATGGCACCTGCCTTGCCCAAGTGAGACTGTGAGCACCACTAATGCCAATCAACCTTTCATTTTACCCACATGATGCCAAGAAATTTTATTGATTTGTTTGTTAAGAGTGCATAGACTTATAGTCTTAATTTTAAGGCATTCTTTTATACAACTCTTACATCAACAAGTATATGTATGTATCCTACTTGGCTAATTACTCCAATTTCCAAAATGCCAGTAATCAATGTTTCAGGTATCAGAGTATTGGCAATGTTTTTATTGCCCTTGTTATTCCAATGAGGATCCAGTTATACCCAGGATCTCTGGGGCAAAGGAAGTGGAAAGAGTGAGCCAGAAGACTGACACACTTTTATTAAAATTTGGTGGTGCAAGCGGGTGTGGTGGTGCATGCTTTAATCCCAGCACTCGGGAGGCAGAGGTAGGAGGATTGCCATGAGTTCGAGGCCACCCTGAGACTACATAGAAAATTCCAGGTCAGCCTGAGCAGTGAGACCCTACCTTGAACCCCGCCCCCACAAAAGAAATGTGGTGGTACATTTTCCAGCTTATGTCTAGAGTCAAATCTGTTGGGAAAGGCTACATGTTAGCTAGAATCTCTACCTGATTAAAGCCCATGAGAAGTCATAAAATTTAAGCCTGATAATCACCAAATTCTGTGAAATGTATGAGCTCCACAGTTGAACACACATTTTATGTTGTGCCTAATGAGCACTTGGAAAAGCCATCTATGCGAGATGCTTCATCGATGAGTTCACACACGCATTTTCTTTGATTGATCAGTGACTCAGAATTTATAGTTTTGTTGCTAACCAAAGAACAGTTTGCAGTTAAAACAAGTAATTCAGCCTTTCTACCACATTGTAAGTCTGCTAAGTTCCTCCTGTCTTTTATCCTTTATATCCTCTTTATTTTTTTAATCAGTAAAGTGTAGATATTTATAGTTCTGGTCATTTCAGTGTATTCCAGAGCCCCTGTGAATGCTTTATCTATCTTGTAATTGTCATTTACTCTAGTCCTGCTGTCTAATAATGAGAACTTGCAGAAAATGAGAGAGAGACAGAGAAGGAGAGAGAGAAAAATGATTTCTTTGCCTGCCATCTTAATTTATCAACCTTCTTTCAAAAGGACCATGCCATCTCTCTTTTGGTATTCCATCATGGCCTGAATTTGCCATGGATTTCATCTCACTAACTGAAGATCTATCAGATGAATGATTCTGGGAACTAAGGTCGTGCCTAAAGCACACTAACTATATAATCTGTGGTGGATGAATCCTTTTAATATAGTTTTTGCTGCCAATTTTGATCTAATGAACAAGTAATGTTGTCAGCTTGAAGATCGACATTTCTAGGACCCTATTGATGGTGCTGCTAGGTAGAACAAAGCTGATGATAGAATTGAGGGTGAAGAACTGATCCCAAGGCTTTAAACTAATTCATATTAAGGCATAATGAACTGCTAGAACTTAACAGAACTTTATTAGTCTAAAAGGTAGTGGAGAATGCAAAGGATGCTTAAATCATGTTCTTGATTGCTATGACAGAATACTTGACAAATTACCAATGGAGCAAAGATTTATTTCAGGTCATGTTTTTAGATAGATAGATAGATAGATAGATAGATAGATAGATAGATAGATAGATAGATAGTCCACAATATAGTCCAGGCTTCCCTTGAGCTTACAATGCTCCTGCTTTAGCCTCTTGAATAATGCTAGCATTGCAGATCTGTAGTACCATGCCTGGCTTATTACAGGGATTTTATAGTAATGCAAGTGAAACATGGTGCATAACTATATTACATATACATGATTGAAGATAGAAAGGATAAAGGTAGATTTTAAAGTTGTTTCTGAGGTAGCAATGATAGATTTGGTAAATTAAGTGAAACGAGGAAGTGGGTATGCCATAGGTAATGCTTGTTTTTCTTGATGAAAAAAAAGCAGGATGTGGCCATTTCCACTTTATTAGTTACTTTTCTCATCATTGTGGAAAATACCTGAAAGAAGCACATTGAGGGGAGAAAAGTCTGTTTGGGCTGATAATTTCTGAGAAATTTTAGCCTATCATATCAGAGAAGGCATAGTAGAGTAGCTAGATGATGTCGGGAACATGTGGCAGAGGTTCCTGCTATCACGGCAGATAGGACGCTGGGGTCAAAACCAGAAGCAGGTATAATCTTTAAAGACCTACTACTGTCTAGGGCCCTACTTCCACCAACCAGGCCCTCTTCCTAAAGGCTCCAGAACCTTAAAATCAGACCATAATCTTGGGACAGAACATTAAAACCATGAGCCTACATGGACATTTCAGATCTAAACTTTGATTTCTTCCTTCCTAATATCTTCCAACTGCAAAGAAAAAAAATGATTCTCTCAATAAGAGTTTTTCTTTTTTTCTTTTTCTTTTTTTGTTTAGGAAGGTATAACTGGTCAAAATTTCTGTGGTCATATGGCATTTGCATGTAAAAATTGAAGAAACAAATGTAGAAATTTCCAGAAGCAATACAAGTTCTGAATATGCACTTTCCTGTCTTCAATCTCTTATTCTGGGATATTCCACTTGCACAACATTCATTCATTGCCTATCAGGACCCGGCTCACTACAGCGATGCCTTTCCAGACACCTATGGGTCATAGCCGCTCTTTGCACTTTCTGGACATGGCATAGCTGGCCTCTAGTCACTCCAGCACTGGGACTCACGAGGAGAACCAAATGCTTATATTCTTTTTTCCACAAATCACTATACTGTACATAACATAATTTAGAATGAAATGTCTATTTTATTCCTACCTGGCTGTAGCTGAAGAATGTCTCTAAATAGGGCTTATGTAAAGTTATGTGTATTCTTTTACTACAAGATATAATACTTGAGTTTTCTTCAGCTTATTGTAGTTAGAACAACCTATCAAGAAAAAAGTTGCGGGCTGGAGAGATGGCGTAGCGGTTAAGCGCTTGCCTGTGAAGCCTAAGGACCCCGGTTCGAGGCTCGGTTCCCCAGGTCCCACGTTAGCCAGATGCACAAGGGGGCGCACGCGTCTGGAGTTCGTTTGCAGAGGCTGGAAGCCCTGGCGCGCCCATTCTCTCTCTCTCCCTCTATCTGTCTTTCTCTCTGTGTCTGTCACTCTCAAATAAATAAATAAAATTAACAAAAAAAAAAGAAAGAAAAAAGTTGCAATATCTTAGCTTCATAAGTGCATACATACTCAGTGACTATTTGAGCAGATACTTCTTTTTTTTATTAATTAGTTTTGTATTCAGCAGATACAGTCAGTTTGGTACCATTATTAGGCTCATCTGTGACCTATCCCCTCCCCATGGCTCCTCGTTGAGGTATATGGGTCGTGCATTGTGGAGTTAGCCCACAGTTATTGGTAAGATAAATGTCTCTGTATATCATGAGCCAACATGTGGCTCTGACATTCTTTCCACCCCCTCTTCCGCAAAATTTCCCTGAGCCATGTTGGGTTGGTTCATTTTTGGTCTGCTTCAGTGATGAGGTGTTGGGGGCCTCTGGGACTCTGGTTCTCTGATTTGGTAGGAGTTTATTTTTCTCTGTGTTGATCTTCTTCCCCCTTGTGCTGGTATCCACTTCATCAGGAAAACAGCACCCTTGCTTGTTTCGCCAATTTTTCTTAGTTTCAGCTGGGGCCCTTTTGAGGTATGATGGGGTGGCTCTCTCCTTAGAATCTACATCTATCTGAAAAAGAGAAGCAGATTCTCCAATGGAGAGTAAGTTAGAACCAGGACAAATGAGATAAACTTTACTTTTTTATAGAGAATTTAATAGGTGTAAGCCCTTTTGTAGACCATGATTGATGGTAGCTTGACAATAGAGAGTGGGCTTTTGTTTGGATATGGTTCTGACTTATTTCCCAGCTCCAGCTATGGGTCCTGTACCACTGAGGGGATCAGTTAGTCAAATCAAGAACATGGCTGTGTGCCACTATTGCACTTGTGTGGGCATCACACCAGGTTATTTGCTGCTAAGTAGGTTAGACCATGAGTTTCTTGGACAGATATTGGTCAGTTTTCCCCAGTTGCCCATGTAGCACCTTCTGGCACTAGACGCACTGACTGTCTGGGGACAGAGCAGACACTTCTTATTTGGAGCATCTTCAAAAAAAAAAAAAAAGTAAGGCTCTCATGACAGTGTATGATCATACTTGCACTAAAAGTTGATAATTCTGCCCAATATGTCAGGATTTGGGTAAGTGATTTTGGTCACACTTAACCTTAACAAACTTCTTCATTTAGGGGAAAGTATGCTACAAGTGCCTTCCATTGTCCATGCCCCAAACCAATGGGATTGGGTGGTGACTCACCATAACTGGATAGATACCTTGGGAAGGAATGAACGGGGGACAAGATTGACCACCTCTTGGACCATTCCTTTTGATAGAGAAGAATAGTACATGGTGTAACATTTTATTGTCATTATCCATGTCCAGCCATTCCATGGTTGCTAGTTGGAACATGTGTTAACCAACTTTGTTAAATATAGCAAGATGTTCTTTCCACATGTGTTAGGGGAGGAAAAGTAGAACAGGCAACAATATTGTCAGAGGACTTGATGGCCAGCTTCTGTGCTGTATGGAAGATTGTCTAAAGTCTTCCTGGCATGCCTTTTCATTGTTTTGAAGAACAAATATTTTAAAAAGGAATTTCTTAGGGCCCTCTTCATAGTAAGAGAGTATTTTTAGTGAACACCATCGTGCTAAATTTGTTCACAACCCCACATCTCATTCAGTGATGCCCTTTGAGCTCTTTTCTGACCCAGAAGCCTTCTTCTGGAGATGGATTTTGCTATGATTCTTCCCCTGTGTCACTGAAGACAGTACTGGGCTTCTGGACTGTCTCTGTGGAAATAGCAGTGGGACCCCTCTAGCATTTTATGTTGGTAATCACACCATCTCCAGCTTTGCCTTAGCAATCCTGTTGTACCATTGGAAAGTTTATTCTAATATCAGAGCTGGCTTTGTCATTTTTAATAGCTATTTTGTTCTATGCTAATCTTCAAAATACCACGAGTATAGCACCTGTGACTAGTGTTGTACAGCCATAAATATATGTATACTTGGTGATTGCTGCTGGTCACTCCTCTACTCAGTAGTTATGTCTGTTTTCATTCAACTGATATCATTACAACACAATTTATCAGGCATCAAAATATAAAAATAATACATCATCTGTGATCCAGTTGTTTTTTGGTTCTAGCTTTCTTCTTTCCTTTTGTTAAATCCTTTCATTTATTCATTAGGAGAAAATTCATATCCATTACTTTACATAAGGAAAAAAAAAGAGTGAGTTCACAAAGAAATAAAAAGTCAAGGATAAAAAATACTTTGCAGTTAAAGAATACTGTAGTTCTTATTGTAAGATAATATTAAATTGTTAGGTAATTAGTGATCTGCCTCTGTCGTCCTATGACTAACATCATTAAAGCCACTTTTAAAGTTTAATCTGTCATGTTGTTGCTACATATACTCTCACTTAACATTAGTTACATCCACACTGTCCTTGATCTCTATGATGTTAATAATAGTCAAAATTCTAAACAAATGAAATTTATTATTCTCTTGTAGTTATTTTCTCCCTGTACAAATAAAGCAACTATGAAAAGCAGCTGACAGGAGAGATTTTTACTTTGGCTTATAGTCCCCAGGGGAAGATCCATGATGGTAGGTGAAAGCATGCCATCAGCAGAGGCTGGACTTTGTGTCTGCCATAGCAGGTAGTAAACAGCAACAGGAGAGTGAGCCAAGTTCTGGTAAATGGGTTTGGCTATAACACCCCTAAACCTGCCCCCAGAAACACACCTCCTTGGGCAAGGCTCTATCTCCCCAAATGCCACTGAGGACCAAGCATTCAAAACATATGAATTTAAGGGGGACATCTCATTCAAACTACACCTCCTTAACATAATCCTATCAAATAGGTTCCATTATTATTTTCATCTTCCAGATGAAAGAATCTTGGTAAAGTTGAGCAATTTAACCAAGTTTACATTATTAGACTAGTGTTCTTGACTCTGAATGAGAGTGTCACTACCATGTTTCCTTACCTCATCATGGAACTAGAAAGGCATTGTCACAGTACAGTGACCCGTATGAGCTCTGACTGCTGAGAGTCAAAGAAGCTTGCCACTGCCAGGAGAAGGAGTGAATGAGTCTGAGCATGCGATGGTTGGTGAGGTGGTTTGAGTGAATGCCCTCCGATAAATACAGGAGCTCATTAAAGTTCATAGTTTAGATCTATAGCCACCTGGCTGGACGAAGTGTCACTGTGGGTGGATCTTAATTCCAACCTAAGATACACACAGTGCCTGAGGTCTGCCTGCAGTTCCTGAAATGTGTTTGCTTGCTTTTAGTGGTGGGTTTTCTCTCTGTTTAGATCTGTGCAAGGGGCGCCAACTTCTTCTGTCATTGTGGAACTTTCCCTAGAACTGTCAGCTTTATAGAAACTCCTTCCTCCAAAACCATGCCTGGTTTGGAAGTTCATCCCTGCAACATGAGGCTGTCTGCAACAAAACTGATACTAAGAGTGTGATAGAGCTCTGAGATGAACCTGACCAAATTCATTTTGGTCTTTTGGAATTTGTGTGCTAGAGGAATTGGAAACTTGGTGCTGACTGTAGGTGCCTTCTAGAGCAGTAATCCAAGTATTATGAACTATTCTGATGAAGGTTTGGAAATGCTAAGTACAGAGAGAGTTATATTTGGAAGCTTGGCTTATGAACTTGGAGGCTTGGCTTATGAACTTTCTAAGGGAAAGGAAAGACTACAGAAAACCCTGTTAGAACTGGGCTACAAACATAAGGGCAGGCTGCATTCTGCTTCCCAGGCCCAGAAAGTTTGATCAAAGTTAAATTATGATGTTCTGTTATGCTTGGCTAAAGATATGGGACTGAAAGATTTAAGATTTTAAGTTGGAAAAACTCAAACAAGTTTAAATTTTACTTGTACAGAGACTAGTTACTAAATCTGACATTGTCAAAAACATTAGCATCTGAAAGAACAATGGCCCAACTACTTTACATTAAAAGAATAATAATTAATAAAAAGATGCCTGAGGAAAGACTATGATAGACATACAAACACTTTTGGAAAGAGCTGACTGGAAGAAGAACCTGCTCTTCAAGGTCATGATTTATTTTGTCCCTGAATTAAGAATATGTCTGTTTCCTGCGTACCTGGTATAGGTTTTGTAAACAATAGAAGAAAATACATGGAGTGGGTGAAGTACATGTGGTTCCAAGAGCCACTGCTAAGATGCAGCATGAGGAAGGGTGTAATAAGCCTGATAGGCTGACAAAACCAATGGAAGATGAACCACAGTTTACATGAAGACCCGCAGATGTTTTGGATATACCAGGATTGTACAAGGGCTACACAAAGACTCTTGGCTAGGGATAAAAGTTTTGATACTCTTGATACTCAGCCCAGCTGAAGGAACAGAATTGGAAAATGTGGAGACTGTCAGTCACTGGTTATGGATATTGGACTTGGACTACAGATGTTTGCTTGAAGGTTGTTAAGATTACATTGTTCCAGTCTCTCCCTGTGGTGCCTTATAACAGTTGGAAAAGTTTGCTCTGTGTCTTTCTATGTTAAAAGTACATAACTCGTTTTGATTTTACAGGACGTACAGCTAAAAGACCATCTTAAATATAAGGTGATGGGACTTTAGAACTATCTTAGGTTGGTAAAGATTGTGGAGACCTAAACTTTTTCTAAATACAATTTACAATGTAAGAGGATTATAAATCTGTTGGGTGTTAGGGAAGACATGAGGTCATTTGAATGAATATCCCCCAGTTTATTAAAATATATAATTGAGATCTATAGCCATCTGGCTGGAGGAGGTGTTACTGTTGGTAGATTCTAAAGTCCAGGCCTAAGGAGAATCTGAATTCCAACCTAAGATATACAAAGGGCCTGAGTTCTGACTAGAGTTCCTGAGGTGTGCTTGCTTGCTTTTTGGCAGTGGCTTTGCTTTGTTTGGATCTGTGGAACTGGCCCAATTTCTTCTGCCACTATGGAACTTCCCCTATATCTGTAAGCTTCAAATAAATTCCCTTCCTCAAAACGTTGCCTGGTGTGGAAGTTCATCCCAGCAATGTGAGGCTGCCTGCTACAGTTGGTATACACCAGATGACATGTTGCACTACAGATGGCTCCGCATCTTCAAACTAACCCAGCCATACTCCATACCTCTCATTGTCGAATGGAAGTAAGTGATCTCATCTGTGAACTCCTTAGTGCTCTGAAGGAGCTGGAGTTCAGGAGAGCAGAGTGCAATTTTGGAAGAGCAGGCTGGGATGCTTCTATGGCTTTGTGGTATTAACCTGAAATAAGCAAAGTGAGTACCAATAGCCTGCTATGTTCCTTTCAATCCAACCTCATTTATTTCAGACTTATGTGAGCTGTTCCAGAAATATGCTAAGAGTAGAAACCTACATTTTCACATTGAGTTCTCTAAACAATCCCATCCTCACTTTCAAACAAGAGAAATCCAATCTCTGAGTTGTGGAATGAACTAGAAAATAGCAGAGATAAGATGACAAATCCAAGGCCTGAGCTATCTTAATTCCTTACACGGCTTCCTGGGCCACAGGCACACCCTTTTGCACCCCTGTGAAGCCTAATTTGAACATGGAAGTTGTGACTTGTAAGTGCATTGGCCTCTTTGTTGATAATTTTCTTCACTATATTATAAAGAAACTCAAGCTATTTCCTTTCTAATTGAGAATAAAGACTTTCTGGATACTTTGTGCAAGTGCTTCAACAAAAGTGTTTACAGAATCCCTTGTGTGAAGAACTTAAGTTTCAGAATTCCTGTGCAACAGTGTTAAAAGAAATCAACTTCCAGGTATTTTGGTGGCATACGCATTATGCCAAAGCAGCCTTGGGGGATATAAGCAGAAAAACAGCAAAATACACTCTTCAACTGAAAAGTTAAGGTGTATAAGGGATTATTAACCTCAGCAGAGAAGCAGGTGAGACATAGTGGTTCTAGAACGCAGGCAACCATCCTGAATTGGCTCCCACCATGGGGCTGTCCATAAGGCTGCCTGGCCTTGTCTGAGCCAGAGAAGCTGAAGTCAGGTGAAAGGATTTTCCACTCATAGCAGCTTCCTTGCAAAGTCAAGAAACCTGAAGGAGAAGATCACAGGGACCAACTGAATAGCTTGTGAGGAAGAGGATCCTGGGGACCAGCTATGCAGATCTAGTACAACTTCAGAGACCCTCTATAGCCTCTCCCCCCACAACTACCAGTGCAAACAACTCCTGGCGACTGGGGAAGGGAATTCAGCTACACAGCACTCAGCACAGGTGATCAGAGCAGTGGACCCACCAACCCAGCCAGCCTAGCTGAGCTCACAACACAGTAAAGAGAGACTCAAGCAGGCATGCAGCGTAGGTGAGAATGAAGCCATTCCAAAAGGTAATAGAGCTTGCTTATATTAGGTCAGAACCTAACCCAAAGCCCTGTATATGGGTTTGCATTGGAAGTGAAAATCACACTTTGCATGTCAGGGCAGGTTATGTGTTAGATTTGATTAATGGGTGGCATTGTCATTCTTAAATAAGCTGTATTTGGGGCTTATCATTTGTTATTTCCTGATTTATAGGGCCTTTGTCTTCTGTCATTCTTGATGACAGGGTCTCACTCGGCCCCAGGCTGACATGGAACCCTTTGCAGACCACAAATGTCAACCTCCAAGTTGACAGGATTAAGCTGTGGGGCAACACACACTCTTTGGGACTTTGATTTTGTTAGACTATCTCTTTGTCTTAAAACCCACTTTTGCATAAATACTCCATGCTGGTTTTGATTAAATGTGTATATTGCTCAGTTGAATTTTAGATTTTGCCTATATTTTATTCAACTCAGCCTACTAGAATACTTGAATAGCAGGCAAATCCAACAACTAGGTCACTTCCGCTGTTCCTGTAGGAGTCATAGAAGTGCCATATCTGTCACCTTGAGCTCTTACCCTGAAGATAAATAGTATCAGAATATATCTAAAAATACTGCAGATAATTAGAAAGCCCAAGCATCAAATTAATCCAAGATGAAAAAAAATCTCTACATTATACAGTCTCCCAAAGTAGGACACAGGAAAACAACTTAATGCGATAAGGTCAATATAAGGTATAAGTAAGGAAATAGAAATACTGAAGAGAAACAAATCAGAACTACTAGAAATAAAAAAAAAACACAATAAGTCAAATAAAATAATTGTAGAAAATCTCACCAATAGAATGGATGAAGGAAAGAACAGAATAGCTAAACTAGAAGACCAGGTTGCATATCTAATACAGCCCAACAGAGTGAAAGATAAACTAATAGGAAGGTTGAATGGGAGTTTCATGACATTTGGGACACTATGAAGAGATTAAACATAAGAATTCAGGGTATAGTAGAAGGAGAATTATTTCACTTCAAAGGTATTTTAGGTGTTTTTAATGAAATCACAGAAGAGACTTTCTTCCAAATAGAAAAAGATATCCTAATACAGATACAGGAAGCCTTTGGAATACCAAAGAGAAAAACTAGAAAAGATCTTCTCCTCACCATATTATAATTGAGCCACCAAACACACAAACCAAAGAAAACATATTAAAAGCAGTTAGAGAGAAAAATGAAGTCACATACAAAGGCAAGCCCATCAGAACAGTAGATTTTTCAACACAAACTTTAAAAGTCAAAAGGGCTTGGAATGATGTATGCCAAGTTCTGAAAGATAAAAACTGTTAACCAAGATTACTTTATCTAGCAAAGTTATCCATCCAAATTGACAGAGAAGTAAGGACATTCCATGACAAAAACAGGCGAAAGGAATATATGACCACTAAGCCAGCTCTACAGAAAATATTTGAAGGGATTCATTATGCAGAAGAGAAAGAAAAGCACACACATGAGGAAACAGGAAAAAATAAACCATATTTAAATAATAGTTAATACAAAAGAGTAAAGGAAAAAAAGAAAGCATGAAAAACCAAGAAGAATGACAAGAATAAATACTTTTCAATCATAGCTCTTAATATCACTGGCCCAAATGCCCCGACAGAAAGACACAGGCTTGCTGACTGTATTAAGAGGCAGGATCCTTCTGTTTGTTGACTTCAAGAAACTCACCTCTCTTTAAAAGACAGATACTACCTTAGGGTGAAAGAATGGAAAACAGAATTTCAAGTAAATGGGCCTAGAAAACAAGCAGGTGTTGTTATCCTCAAATCTGACAGGAGAGACTTCAAACCAGTATTAGTGAGGAAAGATAAAGCAGGTGACTTTATATTTATTAAAGGAACAATTTAGCAAGAAGACATTACAATTCTAAACATGTATGCACCTAAAATGAATGCTCATAATTTCATCAAACACTATTAGACTTAAGTTTACAGATAACACCAAACACAATTGTAGTTGATTACTTTAATACCCCACTCTCATCAATTGGCAGATCATCCCAGCAAAAAATAAACAGAGACATCTGGATTAAATAATGCCATAGAACCAACAGACCTAACAGATATCTACTGAACATTCTATCCATATGTTGCAAAATACACAGGCCCAGAAAACATTCTATTCAGCAGCACGTGAGTCTCTGAAATAGACCATACATTAGGACACAAAGCAAATCTTAACAAATACAGGAAAATTGAAATAATTCTTTGTACTCTATCTGATCACCATGGTATCAGACTACAAATCAATAGCAAAAGCTATAGAGCATACACAAACTATGGAAATTAAACAGTATGCTAATGAATGATGAATGGTACATTGAAGAAATCAAAAAGGAAATTAAAAAATTCATAGAATCAAATATAAAGGGAACACAACATACCAAAATTTTTAGAACACAGTGAAGGCAGCCTTGAGGTAAGTTTATAGCTTTACGTGCCTACATTAAGACATTAGGAAGGTTGCAGGTAAGTAACTTAATGCTTCACCTTAAGGCCTTGGAAAAAGAAAAACAGGATAAACTAAAAATCAGTAGATGGGAAGAAATAATAAATATTCAGGCAGAAGCTAATGAAATAGAAACAACAACAACAAAAAGTCCCAAGAATCAATGAAACAAAGACTTGGTTCTTTGAAAAGATAAACAAGATTGACAAACCTTTGGCAAATTTGACCAAAAGAAAGAGAGGAGAGACACAAATTAGTAAAATTAGAGATTAAAAAAAAAACACCATTATAACAGATACCAAGGAAATTCAGAAAATTGTAAGGGCATACTTTAACGACATATACTCCACTAAATTTGAAAATCTGAAAGAAATGGATGATTTCCTTGATTTATGTGATCTACCTAAATTAAATCAAGATGAGATTAACCACTTAAATAGACCTATAACAAGTATGGAGATTAAAGCAGTTATTAAAAAAAGTCTCCCAGCTAAAAAAAGTCCAGGCCTAGATGGATTCACTGGTGAATTTTACCAGAACTTCATGGAAGAACTAACACCAATGCTTCTCAAAATTTTCCATAAAATAAAAAAGGAAAGAATTCTACCAAACTTCTTTTATGAAGCCAGCATCTCCCTGATACCAAAACCAAACAAAAATAGAACAAAAAAAAAAAAGAAAATTATAGATCCTCCTCCCTCATGAATATAGATGCAAGGAGACAATTTACAGAATGGGAGAAAATCTTTGCCAGCTATACATCTGACAGAGGATTAATACCCAGAATATACAAAGGACTCAAATAACTAAACAATAGGAAATCAAACAACCCAATTAAAAATGGTCTATGGAAATAAATAAGACTTCTCAAAAGAAGAAATGCAGATGACATATAAATATCTAAACAATGTTCTACATCATGAGCCATCAGGAAAATACAAATTAAAACTACTTTGAGGGCTGGAGAGATGGCTTAGCGGTGAAGCGCTTGCCTGTGAAGCCTAAGGACCCCAGTTCGAGGCTCGGTTCCCCAGGTGCCACGTTAGCCAGATGCACAAGGGGGCGCACGCGTCTGGAGTTCGTTTGCAGAGGCTGGAAGCCCTGGCGCGCCCATTCTCTCTCTCTCCCTCTATCTGTCTTTCTCTCTGTGTCTGTCGCTCTCAAATAAATAAATAAAGAAAGAAATAAAAATTAAAAAAAAAAAAACTACTTTGAGATTCCATCTCACTCCTGTCAGAATGGCTATCATTAAGAAAACTAATGACAATAAACACTGGTGATGATGTGGTATAAGAGGAACCCTTCTGTTGATAGACAATAAATGGGTACAGTCATTGTGGAAATCAGCATGGAGGTTCCTGAAAAAGCTGTAAATAGATTTACCATGTGACCCAGCTAAACCACTCTTAGGCATATATCCCAAACCTCTTCTCACTACCTTAGAGGTACTTGTACATCCATGTTTATTGTTGCCCTATTCACAATATCTAGGAAATGGAACCAGTCTAGATGTCCCTCAGGTAATGAAGGGATGATGAAGATGTGGCACATTTATGTAATGGAGTTCTATTCAGTGGTAAAGAAATATGAAATTTGTAGGGAAATGGATGGATCTTGAAAGGATTATACTACTTGAGGTAACCCAGGCCCAGAAAACCAAACATTGCATGTTCACATTCATATGTGGATCCTAACTACAAATGTGTAGGCCAGTAATCTAGAAAGGGGCTTTAAGGGAAGAAGGATAGTGGAGGACTTAAGGAGATGGTATTCTATGTATTTCTGGAGGTGCAATGGCCTATGTGAAGTCACAGGCAGAGACTAAGTGAAAGAAGAGTAGGGAAAGGTTATCAAAATTTAAGATGTTATGAATAAGCCATATGGAAGCATACTTTTTTGGATAATGGCACACCCAGAAGCTGTAGACTGTTACTAGAAAAATTTCAGTGCCAAGGATGAAATACCTTTTAGTGAGTTGTAGGACAGGGAGGTCCCTGATGCCCCCACAATATGATAGGCCATTGCAGAGGCTCATGGTTTCCAAGCATAAATAGATAGTATGACCCTATTGCTGAATACTCCACATGATTTGGCTGTAGGGTCACTGAGAAATCGAGCTAGAGTTGAGCTGAAAACCTCCTGCCCGTGGATCAGCTGTCAGAAAGCTGGCAAAAGCTATGCTTCATGCAGCCCTATGGGAGAAAGAAGTCACCAGCAGTGAATAGAGTGAACACTGCAACCCATAAGTCTGGTCATCCAGGCCATATGATCAAACAGGTGCAATTTTGAGGGACACAAACTGCTCTCTACTTAGACTGAAGGCCTGTTCCATGGGAAGGAATACATGCCTGGAACTAAAAACCTAATCAAAAGCCTATGGCAGGGAAATTCATGAGCCCTAGGGGTGTAACACCTGCTGGTATCTGCCTAAATGTACATAGTAAGCTCAACAAACTGCCCTGTAAGCACTGTTCTTAATGTTCATACCACATACTAATGCTATGCTCACTTTTGGTTACAGAAGCTACTCTTTTCAGGCGGCAGTGGTCAGTGGGATGACCCAAAAGTCACCATAGTAGTGAGAAGAAATAACAGTGTTCAGTACTTTGATATTTCTATCACACCTTCCAAGGCTCAGGGTCCATTGAGGAAGAAGTGATGGAAAGAATGTAAGAGCCAAAGTAAAGGTAGGACTGCTTACAGTGCAATCCTCCAGACACAAAATGGCCTGGATACCCACGAGCTTTCAGTGCCTGGTACTATCTACACAAGACCCTCATAATAGGAGAAAAAGGTGATGACATCAAAATACAAGTGAGACTAATTGAGATGAGGAGGAGATATGATGGACAGTGGATTTGTGAAGGGGAAAAAGGGGAGAGGAAATGATCATGGTTTATTGTCTATGTTTATGGAAGTTGTTAATATATATATATATATTTTAAGAAAAGCATCCAGATCTAGTTTTTACTTGTCATTGTTTCCTGACTGGACCCTGGATCCTGTGTGCAACAAATAGCAGTTTTTGTTAATAGCTTTTGTGGGATATTCTACACAATCAGGGGTAGGATTTTGATCTTTCTCAGGTTATGGAGATCTGTGAGTTGGCATGATTTCTTTTCCCTTAAACTCAACCACAGGGATCAGGGATAGGGGAAAAAACAAACTGAAAAACACTTCACCTTTACTTTGGTGGGCAGAGCAGTGTAAAGACAGCAGGAGCCCAGAGAGATTTCTCACATTCACTTCCCCTATCAAGCAGGCCTTGGAAGAAGGCTGTGTTTGGAGGCAGCTGTGTGGTGCCCTCAGGGCAGCTGAGCAGGAAGCCTGAAAGGAAACCTGGATGGAGAGACCCACGAGTGTCCCATTTCATGAATTCCCTTGGCCTGCTGCAGAGAGCTGTACAAAAGCAGAACCTGTGACCCTTAATGCAATTCCTTCAGTGTGGATGTTCGGACTGTGAAAGAGTTGGCCTTTTGTGTTCCCTGCTCCTTCCAGGGCTCCCCAGGGACCCACATTCCCATTTTCACACAACACTTAATACACTGAGCTGTAAGAGTAGCCTCCCTTTCAGGATCCTCAGGGTACCCAGGCAAACACATGGCTCCTTCAAGATATTTAATAGAATCTAAGTATCCTATTATCATCTCCAGTGGGTGAAAACCATTTCTTGTCATTTGAAGTATCTTCAGCCATTCCTACTTTAATGCTTGAATGGCAGCCCATGCATTTAACTTTTTAAAAGTGATAATATTGATGTGAATAAGTTGGGCCATAGAGAACTTTCTTGAAAAAAATATATGATTTTTTTTTTTTTTTTTTTTGTAGAGTACTGCTGGCTCTGAAAACAGAGCAAAGGAAAGAAAATGTAATCATAAACATTAAACAGGAGAAATCAGTTCAGCTTACCTTAACTGGAATTGCAATACCAGACAATAGTGGTCTGAACCTGAACCCTAATGCTGACCCTGACCCATGGTTTCTCTGCTATGTCTGATATATTTTTCCTTAAGCCAGCATAGTCTTTCCACTTTGCTTCTGACATATAATTATTCACCCGAGCATTCCTTTTATTTCACACTTTTAATTGAGTAATGTATGTAACATTCTCCTAGTTAGGCTAAAAAAGTTTGGGATATAAGTAAAAAATATTTACTGTGCAGTTATGTGAATGTAAATAATGGTATATGGTCATATAACTATGAGCTAGATGAATAATTTAATAATATAGCATTTTTTAATTATCAGGGGTAGATTCTTTCCATTTTTGAGTTATACATCCACTTATTTTCTACCTGCCATAATTCAGATTACCTAGGGTGATTTCAAATGTGCCGTTCCACAAGTTAGGCCCATTTAATCACAGTGTGTATATATTTATGTATATCTACACACATACATATATTTGCTGAACGTGTTAGAAAAAATGCCCCATAACTCCTTATTTGCATGTTCATTTATGTAACCTATGCACTTATTTTGTTACCTATTGAAACACACATGATTTTATGCATTCGAGGTAATAGAGACAAAGTAAACATATTTCCTCTTCTTTGGCTTTTATTCATATTTTAATTATGTATTTATAACGTCATAAGTGCTTACAGTGGTTTGAATATGTAATGTCCTTCAAAGGCTCATGTGTTTGAAATCTTGGCCCCAAGTTAGTGGCACTGTTCGGAAGGTTATAGAGCCTCTTAGAAGGTGGGTACTTATGGGAGGAAGTGAGTCACTAGGGATGGGCTTTAAAGTTTTATAGCTCAGCCTCATTTTCTTTTCTTCTTTCTGCTTCCCTGCTCTGCAATGTGATAAGCTCGTCTCTTGTTCTTGCTGCCATGTTTTCCCTATCATGATGGACTATCTCCACTCAGAACTGTAATGCTTCTCTCTCTCTTCCTATCTCTATCTCTCTGTAATAAATAAATAAATAAAATAAAATAAAATAAAAGGGGCCTGGATATATGGCTTAGAGGTTAAGAGGCTTGCCTGCAAAGCCTAAAGAGCCAGGTTTAATTTCTCAGAACCCATGTCAGCCAGATTCACATGATGGTGCATGTGTCTAGAGTTGGTTTGTAGTGACTAGAGGCCCTGGTGTGCCCATTCTCTCTCTAATAAATGAATAAACATAAATAAAAAAAAAACCTGTAGTGCATGGTCACCTTCTCCGAAAAAATGAAGACCTAAAGAATGAGTTAGGGCTGAAGCTTAAATTCAAAATTAGACAAAAAGAGAAATTATTGAATACAAAAAGACAAAGGGATTGGAACAAGGACCGTTAATTGTAAAATAAAATATAAGGTTTAATTTAACAGGGTTGGTTGGTACAGATTTCTCTTGGTCTTGATCTCCCCTCTCTGGAGCTGGGAATTACTACAGGTACAAAGAGGGGCCCTAAGGAAATGAATTTTGTCTATTCTTTTCAGGGAGAAAAAGGGATGGTTGTGGAAATTCTAAGTAAAATATGTGTGCTTTGCTCTTTTGTGTTATCTGCTTTGTGTTCGTTTAGTTTGTAGGCCCAACTGAAAGTCATGCTGGGACAGAGAAGAAATTTCAACTTCCCTGTACCCTGTAAATCTCATTTCTGACCACTGCTCTCCACCATCCCATTTCTACCTCCCTCCCTCTCTCTCTTTCCTTCTTCTTTCCTCGTTTTTTAGCAAAGCACAAAGGCACCAACAAGGCTGGCTTCCCTTGTAGAGGACAATATACAATTTGGCATTTTTCTTCAGCTAATGCTTCTTATACCTGCTTGGCCGAAGTAGCTGCGGTTTGCTGTATCTTTTCTAGTCTCTCTGTCTGCTTTGTAGTGACAGCCCTTTACTTTTCCTTCCTACCTCACAACACTGCTGCCTCCTACTGTTGGTTAGTGTTGTGTGGCTTCTGAAGCCACCAACATTTATTAGCTATGTGGCCATCATTTCTCCGACCTTTTCTTTTGACAATATGACCAACAAATATATGTTGCTCTTTATAAAATAATATTTGATTCATCATTAACTATGCTTGTCCTAGGGGCTGATCAATAGCTCTAAATAATGGTATCTTTTCAAAGAAAATAACCTCAGTATTTGAATGTTAGAGTTCACTAAAAAAGAATTATTTAGCCATGTGAAATAAAATTAACTTATTAAGGAAATTTACAAAGTTATACAGTTACATTGAGGACAATGCTTCTCAGCTTCCATATTATCAAGAGTATTTCCTCTGGATTTCACATCAACACATCCTAGAGGAAATGGTAGTTTTTTTGTTTTGTTTTGGTTTGGTTTGATTTTTTTTTTTGCTCTACACACACACACACACATACACACACACACACACTTCAACTTAGAGATCTACTTGGAGGAGGATAGACTGGAGACAGAAAACATAATGGCTGAGAAAATATTATTCTGAAGCAAGGGACATACTAAAATGATTAATTGCTAAAATATTAATTATTTGGAACAAAGGAAGATCACAATTTACTCTAACAAATTTCCCAGCTAATTAATGAATAATACTAGGACACCACATAGCCTGGACTCACTACTTGCCTCTACTCCATCTGATTTCCCAGAGATTTATTTTCTATCCAGTCTTCTACAGGGTCACAGTCTATTCAGAATTGCTTCTACTTATGTAAAATATCGTCATTTATAATATGCAGTTGGACAAAAATATTTACAATGGCTTTAGATGTATTTCTGCATAGAGAATAATAAAATCAACAAACAAATTCTAGTAGATGAAATTTTTGATCCCTAAGTACTAAAATCAAACTCTGTTGGTTATGTAATGATTTTTAAAAACTACATAGAGCTATTAAAATGTGTGCCTCAATTTAAATGAATTTTGCCAAATAAATTAGGTTTCAATAATCCTGACTTGGGACACAGAAAAACATTTATTTATAATTAACTTTTCCACGCTTTCAAGACCCTTTGTTATATAAACAATGCTTTGAACCTGGCATGAATACCACTCAGGAAATTTTAGAAATATGCACTGTGCTTGTATAGACTCATTCTACTAATCATGAGCTTTCTGATTGGATCTAAAAATGCTTGTTTCAAGAAACAATGCTAGCCCTAACCCTAGCCCCACTAAGGGTGTAGGGATTAATGGATGGATGTGTTGAAGTGCTAGAAAAGATAATCAGAATGACTTCTCTGTTCATATGCCACCTTCCTTCAACACACACACATCCTCACCTGTGTGTTCCTGCAAACATCACACAAAATACACCAAATACATATGATGACTTGTGTACCTGAAGGGACAGGAACTGAGCTGACCTGGAATACCCACTTCTGGTCCAGTTACTAAGATAACTATATCTAAATACCCTGTCCTAAATGCATCCCTGCCAGTTGAAGTCCTTGCAGAACACAGTGCTTGGGTGAGTTGGCTTGGCTTTCAACATTTCTTGACCTTGGACTAGAGACCTTTCATCTCAGCAACACTCCTAAGGCCTGGCTCCCCCAACAGAATTTCCATTCCTTTCTGTTGCCTACCTCCTATGTCCTTTCTTAGGACCATTCCAGAAACCTGGGCTGCAAACTGCCTGCTCTGGCATGCAGCTCCTGTTTGTGGACCTCCACGGAAAACAATCTCCATTAATTATACATTGGCAGGAACAGAGGGAATAGTGGAGTGTGTGTGTGTGTGTGTGTGTGTGTGTGTGTGTGTGTGTGTGTGTATTTATTCTAATGAGCTGAATTACCTACTGCTTCTGCCCAAGAAAGATTAAGAAAAAAAACAAGTAGAAAGCTACTTCATGACTTTGGTTTGATATTTTGATCTTCTATAAATGAAAAAAGAAGGTGAACAAGAAAGTCGTAAGCTGTAGCTGAGGTGAGAGCCGCCTAGCATTGGTTTTCCTTGGTAAGCACCTGTCACCCTCTGTCTAAATGGAATGAAGCTTAGTTATTAATATTCTAAATTTACTTTAAGGTATTGGCTCTGGCTAATTTTGTGTGTGTGTGTGTGTACATAGTATTATTCTATTTCAAGGTATATATTCTGTGTGAAGTCAAACTTCACACCATGAGACTTCCTCTATCTCATCCTCCAGTATGTAGTCCAATGTTGGGTTTGTCAACAATCCTTAGTTCTTCTCCCTCATAATCTCATGTGAGCAGTCTCTCCTTGAGCCACATCCTGGAAGTGAGCCATGCTTGTTTGCTACCAGCATGTCCTCCCACAGCAGTCATAATACACTGGACTTTGCCTTGGTCATGTTTTAACTGCAGACCAACCATCTGTTTAATATAACCTACATCTGCCAGCAGCCTCTTGGCAGTCTGAGAAGTGATTTTTCTAAAGGAAAATGATACTTACTCATGAAATGGCAGCAGGGAAAAGATTTTATTGACGTTTTCCCACTTTGACACCCTCAGGTCTTCTAAGGCCAAGGCCATAGTTGGAAAATACAATCAGTGTCACTTGACTTAACAATTCAAAGAGAGCTCAGTGTTCCCCAGAAGTTTCAATTAATATGTCATGGAATATTTGGGATTTTTTTTCACACCAGCTCAAGCTTCGAAGACAGTAGGCTAAACAAATGACCTAAGGGATAAGACTGACTAAATGTTGGCACAATATTCTATAGAGTAATCTGGTCACTGATCATAATTGCATAGTTTAGAATCACCATCATATTGCAAAAGCCATCCTATTGCAAAATACCCAAATGCGTAAGTTTCTTAAGATAAAATAACCATGGCTGGCCATTCTTATTTCTTCATGACATTTGGTGAGTTGATGCCTACCTGCATTCTAAATCTTCAGGGGAGCTGCCATAACATAGCACAGCAACTTGGCCTCTGGATACAAATCAACCCGATTGGTTCAGGGCAAACTCCAAGATCCTCCTCATCTGGTTGATGTGGCAGTTTTGCAGGCAATTTGTTACTAAGCTCCTTGTCTTCAGTGCTAAGTTCAGGACTTTTCATGCCGATACACTTGTTCTGGGTCAAGAGTACAACCGGTCACTGAGGAAATTGGACAAAAAGCACAGATTAAGTTCAGCTGGCATCTCTAAACATTCTTTGTCAATATTGGTCTTCTGTGCTGTTCAACCAAAGGTACACCAAGGCAGAGGAAACCTAGTCACATAGCTTCAAGTAGGTGGATTTCCTAATTGTAAGATTAACTTCAGGGCAAGTTATAAATCAGGAATTTAGCAGATAAAGCATCTCCCAGCAATTTTCCCATAAAGGTTATTTGTAAGGTCCATAAGAAATATTCTCACAGTTCTCTAACATAAATAATTCCCATATTTCATTTTTATAGTTCATTCTCACAGCTAAGATAGAGTAAAATTAGAGGGTTTTTTTTTTTTACAATTGATAATAGTGAATGCTAACTAAATTTAAAGAATGAGACAGTTTTTATTTGTAAATCATAACAGACATAGATTTGAAGATAAAATTATTATAAACAAAACGGAAGAGGAAGCTACAGATGGGCAGGACCTGCCTGAACCCCTGCTGACACCCCTCAATCCCAAGGGGAAGCCTGCAGATTTCTCGGGGAGACCAATGGCCTCCTGGCAGCCAAGTGCAAGCAACCACCCTGAACAGTTTGAGGAATCATGTCAACATGAGTATATGTTCTCTCATGGGCTCTTGGGCAATGGTTTTAGGGTGTGTAAGTCTTGGACCCCAAAGATTAAGGACCAAATCCTAACCAAGTCCACTAACTGGTGAGTCCCTATTTAAGAAAATCCATTACTCTTATTTAAATTTTAGCAAGGTCAGATTTGAAGAAAAATCAGATTGTCTCTTTATCAGTCTATTTCCCTTTCTTGAAAATCCTAGGTTAAGCTGATATCTAACAAGTAGCATTTGTACTATAACAGAAAAAGAAAATGACAGAGAGGGCATCAAAGAACTCTGAAAACAGTAAAATAACAGCATCTCTGCCCCTCTCCTGAGAGGCCAACATACAAGAAATTCCCTATTATGGGAGCCAGGAGGAAAGAGGAAGTTTGGGCAGAGATCCAGGGCTTGTCTCTGGAGAAAGTGAAACGTGCTTTACTAAGTTCCCAGCACAGAGGTGCTGCACGCCACAAAGCTGAGTCATGCATTGGTCCGCCATCAAAGATAAACTGTTACCAAATGAATCAAAATTCTTCAGCCACTGAGGTAAAAGGGAAGTTTCGGAGCCGGTACGCTGTCTAGGCTTCTGAGTGCTTTCTTGGATGCATTCCACCCGCATCTGCTTGCTTTAGGTGGCAGACTACACAACTGTCGCCAGACAGCGGTGCAGGGCAGGCAGATTCTGGAAGGGTTTTGTCTGCTCTGGGCAGAATTTTCCTCTCTCGTCTTCCTGGGTGGAGTGGTGACTACAAAGAGACAGAGAGTGTCCTGCTGCTCGCTGCATGTGGCTTAGGCTGGCCAATGTCCTGCGTATAGAAGAGCCATCCTGATCAGCCAGCCCTGCTTCAAAAGGCCTGTTAAAAGCTCCTGCTGCCAGACCTTCCAAAAATAATCTTTTTAAAAATTTATATATATATATACACATATATATATGTATATATATATGTGCCTATATATATATGTTTGTGTGTGTGTGTGTATATACAACAGCTTTATTGAGGTGTAATTCAGATACTGTACAATTTATTCATTCACTGTTTTTAGTACATGTATGGACCTGCACAACCATCACCACAATCAGTTTTAGGACATTTTCAGCACCTTAGAAAGAAACCCAATACCCAGGGCATTCCTCATTTCCTTACAACCTCTTTAACCCCTAGAAACCATAAACTACATAATCTACATTCTACTCATGGGTTTCCCTATTCTGGCCATTTTATGAAGTGGGTACAACATGTGCTTTTTTTTTTTTCTTTGTAACTTCCTTCTTTTATGAGCATGTGTGATGGTTTTGAGGTGCATCTGTGTTCTAGCATATATCAGGACTTTGATTTTTACACATATACTTGCTAACTTTTATTTACATACTCAAAAATGGATAGATGTTTAGGTTTCTAATGTTTGAATATTATGCATAATGCTTCTGTATAAATTTTTATGTGCGTACTTGCTTTCCTTCTCTTGGCTCTATCCCCCCTCCCCCGAGAGTAGAACTGCTCAATGATAGTGGATCTTAATGTTTCATGTCTTGGAAAATGGCTGGACCATATTCCAGAGCATTGACACTATTGTCCATTTCTACCTACAGTGAATGAGTTGTATTTTTTTGAACAGTGTCCCTTATAATTAGCAATCTTTTTAAATTTATTTGACAGAGAAAGAGGGTGGGAGAGAGAGAGGACATGCCAGGGCCTCCAGCCACTGCAGATGAACTCCAGATGTGAGTGCCCCCTTGTGCATCTGGCTAATGTGGGTCCTGGGAAATTGAACCTAGGTCCTTTGGCTTTGTAGGCAAACGCCTTAACTGCTAAGCCATCCCTCCAGCCCTGCAATCCCCCCTTTTTTTTAATGTAGTTACCCTGCTGGGTATGGGGTCCTTATTTCACTGTGGTTTCCATTTGCATTTCTCTGTTGGTAAATCATGCTGGGCTTATTTTCTTTTGCATGTTGGTTATTAGTATATCACTGGAGAAAATGACCACTTAAATCATTTGAAAGATGTTATAGAGCTCATGTCAATGCTTATGAGGGGATTAGACCTGTGTCTGGCCATGACAGGGTGGCATCATGTAGCTGCTGTCAGGGGTAGAATCCATGAGTGGTCAGGACCTGCAGCAGGGCCAGAGTGAAAGGAACAGAATAATGTCCTGAATGATGCAACAGATCCTCATGAATAGCTTCTAGAACTGTGGGGCTCTGTTTTATGTGTCAACATGACTAATACATTCCTGGTACAAAATCCCCAATGTGCGGGCATGGTAGCATACACCTTTAATCTCAGCACTCTGGAAGCAGTGGTAGGAGGATCACCATGAGTTTGAGGCTACCATGAGACTACATAGTGAATTCCAGGTCAGCTTGAGCTAGAGCAAGACCCACCCTTTAAAAACCCATACACATATATCCCCAGTGCGATGGCAAGAAGAGGTAGGACCTTGGAGAGGTGAGTGGAATTTGTGCCTTTATAAAAGAGGTCTTAGGGAGACCCTTCATGTCAGGTTAGGTTACATTGAAAGCAATCTCTAGGAAGTGGACCCTTATTGGACACCTAATCTTATGGCAACTCTGCCTTACACTTCTCAGCCTGAAGAACTGTGAGACATAGATTTATGCTGTATGTTAGTCAATAAGTCCATGGTGCCATGTTATAGCAACCTGAACAGACTGAGACACTACCCTACCAACTAGACACAACTGTGCAGGTATTTAGGGGGCGTGATTGCTATCTGTAATCATTCAAGGGGTGTGAGGAGAATACCCTTAGTAAGTCTAGCAGCTTGATCCAGTTATCCGAAAGGGCTTTACCAGCACATTTCACAGTCCCCAGGAGAAGATTCTGCCTTGGGCTTCAACTCAGGCTCAAGAATCCCAGCCTTCCCTTCCTCCAGTCTTCTTCTCCACACTATTCCCTTCCTATAGCCTTCCATCCCCACAGCCAGCCCCAAGGATTTTGTACTTGGCTAACCAGCTGATTACATGAGAATGGGAGCTAATTCCTTTCCTTATATCCATGTGAAATGTATCCTATCCATTATGCTCTCTAAGAGAGCTTTGACTGATACAAACACTAAGGAGTTTTGGAACTATCTCAAAGGATTTCTGTTCCTCCCAAGCCCAAAGGAGACAGTAAGTGTGAGTGAGGAAAAATGCTCTCTGGAAAGCAGGTCTAGCCTCATGACCAGACTTTTATTGGTCACTGCATCCTATGTGGTTTCACCTCCTCTTTGATCAGTCTATACCTCTTACCCTCTAACCCTCAGCAGCAGTGGTACTCCTAAACTGGGGACATTTGTGTCTTCCAGGGGACATTTTTGATTGTCACCACTGAGTGAGAGGCTATAAGCATCTAGTGCAGAGAGGCCTGGGGTACAGCTCAACACCACAGCACCCAGGGCAGCCCCATAGCCAGTGGCGCAGTGCTGACACCGAGAACTCTTGCTTGAGGGATGTGTCTGTCTCCTGCTCCTCTTCTTACTGAGGAAGGCCTGAAAGGAAAGGCCTCTGATGCACTCAGGATGTTTGCACTTGAAAACCACAACAATCTGGGTCAGACAGCCCCAGGTCATAAGCACATTTTAAACTATAAAACGGAATTTCTCAAGGAGGCAGTTTTTCTACTACTTAGTTCAACAGTAGAGAAACTGATTCTTGGCCCCTAAGAAGGTTGTTGTACAAAGACCCCAATAATATCTGAATGTCTTTTTGACATGTAAGACTATAGATGTTTCACTCTAGAAATGCTTATTTTATCTTCATTTATTTGATTGAGCCTCATTTTGGGAAAGTAAAGACAGGCTTTCAAAGATACCTCCTGACTCATTTTAAGAGAATAGCAGAACAATAATGCCATGGGGTCTTCGCAGTTCCTTCCTGGTAGTTGCTGAACACTCACTGCCTACAACACTTGCCTCCCACCCCCGCTAGACACGGCGGTGCTTGCAGGAGCTTATTGCTGACCATGGGCTAAAATCTTCTCCCCCAATGTTAAACCCATCATCTCCTAACTTAAAATCATGAGTTCCGAAGTGAAAGTTATCTGTGTACAGTACTCGCTAGTATTGAAAGCTTTAGGCGACTGAAGAATGGGAAATGTAGTTGCGGAGCTGGAGCCTGTCTGAGAAGCTGCAAAGGGTGAATGCTAAGGGAGGAACTCCTTTATCTCCATAGCTTTCAGTGTCCTGAGCCAGGTGTCTCGGCTTTGGCAAAGCAAACTACAAGTTACCCTTAACTTCAGTTCTTATGACTTTGCAAGAAAATGTTTTCTTGTTTTCATTTTTTGTGTGCCCGTGTGTGTTTCTGATCCCTGTACACTTCATCAAAGTATCTTTTAACTCTGCCTATTTAATGTCTGAGAGGCCTCATTAGGAGCTCATTTTATTAGACAGTTAAAGGTTTTTCTTTGTTCCTTTAAGCCCAGGAAGTTATATTGTATAGTGTAAGAACCCTTAAGATCTCTCAAGGATCTATACAAATTCTAGTCTCAGAAGATTCATCTCAGACCAAACTACTTCCCTTGCTCCCCAAAATTCAGGCAAACCCCTCCTCAGGGTCTAGTTTCTTGGCATGCCCACCTCTGCTTTCCATGAGCTGAGGGAGTGAGTCCACTTGTGGCCTTTATAATCTGGCCTTTGGAACACTTGAATGCTCTGCCTTTTAAAAGACTCTAAAATAGGATTTCATTCTAATAGATCATTGGACCAAGTCAATAAGTTCCTGGCAGGTCTGGCTCCTTCGTCAGAAAGAAAAGTTGGGAAACCAAAGTCATTGAAAGAGTCATACTTTCCATTTCTAAAACCAGGAAAGATGAGGACTGGCCAGCATCCCAGGATCCCAGATCAAAGCGGTCAGCAGTACCATCAGCTCCTGCTTCTGCTGTTTTACACCCATTCTTAACTTTTTCACACTCAACTGACAGGGATTGTATTTCCTCAGCCATTTGTGCATTTTTCCCCCCTGCGGTATCTCCTCATCTATCAAGTCGCCTCACTCCCCAGCACAGCATGGCCTGTAGTTCTTTTCCATGTATGCATGCTAATAGATGTCTGTGAGTTTATCTGTACCTGTGTCAGTCCATATTAGTTAAACCTTTTGACCACTTAAGAGGAAAGGAAACTAAGCTCTCACAAAAATAATACGTCAGTGTTTGATAGGAATAAGACTACATGAGTTCATCTTTCTACCCAAACACCCACTGTGTCCCACATACTTGCTTCATTCCACTGCAATTCTTTGTTATGAGTATGTCAAAATTATCTCTGGGGCTGGAGAGGTGGCTTAGTGGTTAAGCTCTTGCCTGTGAAGCCTAAGGACCCTGGTACAAGGCTCAGTTCTCCAGGACCCACGTTAGCCAGATGCACAAGGGGGCACACACATCTGGAATTCATTTGCAGTGGCTGGAAGCCCTGGCGTGCCCATTCTCACTCTCTCTCTCTCTCTATCTGCCTCTTTCTCTCTCTGGCCTTCTCAAATAAATAAATAAAAATGAAAAAAAAAAATCTCTGGGCCGGGCGTGGTGTTACACACCTTTAATCCAGCATTTGGGAGGCAGAGGTAGGAGGATCGCCATGAGTTCGAGGCCACCCTGAGACTACATAGTGAATTCCAGGTCATCCTGGGCTAGAGCGAAACCCTACCTCGAAAAACCAAAAAAAATAAAAAAATTATCTCTGAGAGTAAAATTTCCATATATTCTGTACCTTTCAGGGCATGATCAAATAATCCTTGGTATCTCTACTCAACAAATTAGTTTCATTTATTTTAGGGGGCAATATTCTTATTATTCAAGTTTCCTGCCAATTTCTCTTTCCCAGGTTAATTTCTGTTTCATACTAAAAAAGGCTCTATAAAGTAAAAAAAAAAAAAAAGCATACACAAAACAAATACACACACAGTCCACACATCCACATCCACACACACACATACACAGATATACACACATATACATGATTTGGGGCTTTGCCCCTACCTCTGGAACTTTCACATTTATAGGGATGTTGTTTGTCCATTTATGTCCAAAAGGAAAAATAAAATAATAATTTGAACATGTCAGAGGCTCTCCTTTCCATTTCATCTAACATTTAGATTTGTCTGATCAATACACATCCTTTTATCACATTATAAAATGTTGAGGTACAGTCATTTTAAGAGATACTTATTGCTATATATTTAAAGTCCCTTGTGTTTTTAAAGCAGAAAAAGAAACAGACTAAAATCTTTGTGTATTGACAATTTCTTGATTTATAGAACTAATCTTGTAGGCTTGCTCATGAGAATTAGAAGATTCAGTTCCTTTATACCATATATTAAGTCCAGACTTTTGAGAAAATCTGTAGTAACCTGTGAGTGTTTATAATCTGTTCAGTCTGGATGGATGCCTATACTGACTGACACAGTGTCTCTTGCAATTCCAAGTGGTTAATGGGCTTCAGAACTCAAGGTGTTGGTAGTACCCTGGGCTTGTCTGACCATGGTTCAGTGGCAAATGACGTACCTGAGAACAGAACAATCCAGTGCAACACAAATGCCATCTTATGATTTCTTTCATTTTATGGCATCTGAACAATGGAATATCTTTATAAAACTGTAGGAAATGTCAGAGCCTTTCCTCTAGGACAGAATTTAAAGTGCGACCGAGTGACATCTCTAGAAGTCCTAGTTTTATTTTATGCCTTAAAGTTGAGAGATGTTTAAGCGCTTTTCTTTATATGACAGGTTTAATAATTGGTGTTTATATGGTTGGTCAACTGGGCATTCTAGACTATACTGTGTGTAGTGTAGCCAGCCAGTAGAATGGAAGGGTGAGCAGAGTCTTATGTAATAGTAGGTGAGCTTTCTAAGGGGGACGTCCCTGAACATTCAAGTCATAGAACTCATATTAGGAAGGAAGACTTCAAAGCCATACAACAAATCCTACTCATAATTTCAAAAGTGTTGAACATTATAGCAGAGTCTCACCAGCAGCAAGATTGGTGGTAAGAAGTACTTTAGATTTGGGGAGCTGAAATTAACTCCTATCCATACTACTTCCTGTAGAGCATAGTGATTATTTTTCCAAAATTTCCATCACACCAAAGTCTGTTTTATTGTTTATTTTTTCTTTGTCTTGAGGCAGGGTCTCACTGTAGCCCAGGCTGACCTGGAACTCCCTACACAGCCTCAGACCAAAGTCTGTTGGGTGTTTGCTTTGAAGCTAACTAGATTTGAAACTAGATCATATTAATTGGCTTTCTTGCTGCTATGGCAAAAAACCTGAATCAACTTAAAAGGAAGAAAGGCTGGTTTTA
The DNA here is from genome assembly GCF_020740685.1 of Jaculus jaculus. Classification (NCBI taxonomy): domain Eukaryota; kingdom Metazoa; phylum Chordata; class Mammalia; order Rodentia; family Dipodidae; genus Jaculus; species Jaculus jaculus. The sequence goes on along the minus strand of NC_059109.1, from coordinate 39,885,591 downwards.
CCTTATGGTTTTTTAGAGGTTTCTGTCCACAGTTGCTTGGCTTATTACTTTCAGCCAATGATGAGGCAAAGGATCTTCGAAGGAAGTGCATGGTGGAGCAATGGATCTTACCTTATGGTATTCAGGGCAAAGAGTGAGAGAGGTCCAAAATGATTTATCTTTCCTTTCCCGATGACCCTTAGCAACAGCATGCAAAGGGCCATCCAAAAAAGGCCCACTGACAAGTTTTCCCTAGATACAACCTCATTTTTTAATAGGAGAACCAACAGCAAACAGCTACATGTTTTGTGAGTTTGTTATCTGAAGGAGTTGAAATAGTACTCCATTGGAGGCTTAATGTAGCAAAATAAAGTATGCAATTAGATACTGAAGCCTGCAGAAGTTCTATTCTGGGACCACAAGAGGAAATTTCCAAGTACCTTTTCCAGCTGATACTAATGGGTGTTCATTTTCCATGGTTCGTGGAGGAAGCAATTTAACATGCTAAGGACTAATGCGAATGTCCCATAAACCTGCATGTCCCATAAACCACACACTAAAATTCCAGCTCTTTTGAAGACTTTCCAAGTCTCTGAAAAGATTTTTTTCTTCTCTTTTTACCTTTTTTTGATCTCTTTTATACCTAGAAATACTCTAGAGACAACACTTATTCATGGATTGAACAAGTTCAGTAGGCCAAGCCAGCCTGTCAAAACTACAGTGGGAGTCACCAGTGACAAAGTAAAGAAAGAACCTGCCAATTACTATGTAAGTCCGCCAGCCATAGAACCCTAATGCCACATGTATTATCACTATTTATTATGCCGAGTGTCACACAGTAATTATTTAAGCTGTACTTTTTTTTTTTTTTCTGGCCCACTTTGTCTTACTCAGTAATTATCCCAATTTGATGGGATAAGTACAGGAAAATACTGGAAAAAATGTTGAAGGGGGCCAAAAGGGCTTTGTAAATGTTGGCTGTGTGGGGATTCATGGATGATTCAAGGCTTTTGGATTTTTAAATGTGATCAAATATAATGCATAAAAAGAGGCGGGTAACAAAAGATAAGGACTAGGAGATGCAAAAGAAGATAAAGCAAGGAAGGGCATTTGAAAATGGGCTTGTTTTGAACATATGCATTGCTTGAAATGAGGCTTTGATATTTAACAGGACATTCCAAGGAAATCTCAAGAGACAAGTGTGCTTGGCGCTATATTGTGAATTATTAGCAAAGAAATAAGGCTAAGAACCATGAAGTTGAATAATCCTGTCTAGGGACTACAAAGTGAGAAAGCAGCCAGAAACAGGATTCTGGGAAGGACCACAACTGAAGCTGCCAACAAAGGAAAAGGAAAGGAAGGAAATGGGGGAGGGCTGGAGGGATAGGTAGACAGTTGAATAAAAGCCGTGGCCAAAAACTTCAGAGAGGGTAGACTTGAGCTAGATAATTGTACACATCTTCTAGGACTTCCATACATATTATCTCGAAGTCCAAACAGAGATCTGCTCTTTTAGAATCCTGGAGGCTACAAGTCCAAAATTAAGACATCAACAGGCCCATTCTCCATCTGGGAAAAATCTTTCCTTGTCTCTTCCTAACTCTCCATGGCGCCCATCAGACCTTGGTATGCATACAGCTACATCATTCAAGCTCTGCCTGACCTTCTTTGTTGCCTGTCTCTATGTCTACCTTCTTTTTACAAGTTCATCTGTCATTAGATATAAGGACCACCTTAATTTCACAATGACCTCATCGCCATCCTTAACTAATTTTAGCTACAAATGTCTTATTTCCAAATAAGGTGACAGACAGACTCAGTTCCCAGGTGGATTTGAATTTGAGGGCGATGGTTATTCTTTAACCCACTTCAAGTGGACAAAAATGATGACATACAACCATTACACTCTTTATCTTTGAGACCATTACATTTCTCTGAGAAATACTCAGACATAACAAAATGGGTAAGATGAGAGAAGGAGAGTCTTAAAGGAGTGTTGAGGATTATGATTTAATGGTTTTCTTCCCTGTACCACACTCACTTCTTTCATGTGGAGCATAGGTCATACATTGTACATAAATTCCAAAATTCCTTCAAATACAAAGAAAGGTCCAAGAACATCAATGAAATCTGGGCTCTCAAGGCTCAACAAGAAGATTTTTAAAAGTTGTGTGGTGTTAAGTTGGAGCCCCAGTGCTCATATTGCCAAATGATATATTTTTTTTCCTGAATTTGATGTCCAGACTGAGTTGTTTTTTTCTTTTCTTTTTTGAGGTAGGGTCTCACTCTAACCAGGCTGACATGGAATTCACTATGCAGTCTCAGGTTGACCTTGAACTCATAGCAACCGTCCTACCTCTGCCTCCTGAGTACTGGGAATAAAGGTGTGCACTACCATACCCAACCTGATTGATGTGTTAGTCTCTTTGTAGTCTGCCTCCCAGCCACTATAACTCTATTTCCCCACTGATTAAGCCAAAATACAGATAAGAAGTTATGTCTTAACAGTAACAGAGTTTGAATGCATACTGTGGTTTATGCCTTCAGAAATGAACTGTCTATGAACTAGTGCTTCAAAAAGAGGGATATGAGCTAATATACAAATATATTTGCAAACCCAAAAACAAAGATTTTCAAACTGGTTACATTTTTCAGTTTTAGGATTTGAGTTGTAACACACACTAGAAGAAAAAAAAAAAAGGATGATAGCATGGAACAGTTATATTATAGCAAACACAAGTTAAATATCATGACAAAAATAATTTTTATGAGATTATTGGTGCTCACTAAATATTTAAAAGAAAATGAAATAGTAAGAATTGATTTAATCCTAAACAGTGATTGGAATAAAACCATTGTTTCTTCACAACTGATTTCTAGTAATTGGTTTGAGTGTATCTGTGACCAAACTCTACACACAAGCTTGAATTCCATGGCTATCCCGCATGTCTGGACTGGACTTCAAGTGCATCCTGGACTTGATGGCACTGTTACAATGCTTGTCATGGTGTTTTCCCCCCAAAAAGAAGTTTATCTAGCAAAGAGCCGTCACCAGGGTTGTCACACCTTTTCCTCTTCTTTCCAGTCAAGAAAAATGTAATGGCATTTACTACAAACAATGAAAAAACTTCTTATGGATCAAATATGCAGGAATTCAGCTGTTAAATTCCCTGGGGGTCTCATATGTCATTTTCAAAAGCTGATGGAATCACATGGTTTTAACAGATACAGATTTCACTATATGGACAAAATTATGACATTTTCTAGATAACCTAGAAGAGAGGTTTCAAAGATTGGCTAGTGTATTCCTTTCTCACGCCCAGATATACTAGTATACAACTCTTTTTTTAAAAAAAAAAATTTGTTCATTTTTTATTTATTTATTTGAGAGCAACAGACACAGAGAGAAAGGCAGAGAGAGAGAGAGAGAGAGGGAGAGAGAGAGAATGGGCACACCAGAGCCTCCAGCCACTGCAAACGAACTCCAGACACGTGTGTCTGGCTAACGTGGGTCTTGGGGAATTGAGCCTCGAACCGGGGTCCTTAGGCTTCACAGGCAAGCACTTAACCCCTCAGCCATTTTCTCCAGCCCTAGTATACAACTCTTAACGAGCACATACGTGGGCCCAGAATGCTCTATTTGGAGGGCACAGAAATCCCATCGGAATGGGCATATTAGATAAAACGTATATCTGTGTATCCTGGCAAATCTTGTCTTCTGGATTTATTGATCCTATGCATTCAATGATAGAGTGTTTTCATACTATAGTGGGTAGAACAACACTGGAAAAACAGCATGATGAAAACTTCTATCTCTCATACTCATCACCATGGTAGAATTTTCAACCAGAGATGCAAAACCTAAGAATAATAGTACATGAACTGGGGAGATAGCTCAGTAGTTAAAGGCACTGGTCTGCAAGCCCTGGTGGCCTGGGTTCTAATACCTAGTGCCCACATAAAGCCAGATGTACAAAATGAGATGCATTTGGAGTTCATTTGCAGTGGCAAGATGCCATGGCATCCCATCTCCTCTCTCTCTTTCACTCATTCATTAATTCTCTTTTTTCTTGTAAATAAATAATTTTTTAAACAAAATTTTACAAAAAGAAGAATAAGCACGAGCTGGTCTGTCACATTAGTGCTGGTTGAGGACATAGAAGTACCAAAGGCATCACTTAGGTAGGATGACCAGGTTAGATAATTCTGAAGGAAAACCCAGAAGTCCAAGAAGTTGACCCTATTTAGGCTGGGCTAAAATGGCCATGCTATAAGAAAGTAGGACTGCACATATAAGTGGAGAACCTGAAACCATGGGCCATGAAAGGAGGGTGATTGGCCAGCTACTCAAATGTCCCATCAAATCTGTGCTTGTGCTTTCAGTCAATGACAGGTAAGCATCTGAAAATGGGATGCTTTCCTGATGTGTGAATGACATGTTGGCATTCTCTAAAGAAATTTAAAACCGGGCTGGAGAGATGGCTTCATGATAAACGTACTTGCCTGCAAAGCTTAAGGACCCAGGTTCAATTCTCCATGCCCCATGTAAGCCAAATACACAAGGTGGTGCCTGTGTCTGGAGTTTGTTCGCAGTGGTTAGAGGCTTTGGAACACCCATTCCCTCTCTCTCTTTCTCTCTGTCTCAAATTAAATAAATAAATAACCCAAAATAAATAACCCAACAAGTTAAAAAAATAAAGAAGTCTGAAACCTCTGAAGTGTATGCTATGGGGTGGTCTAGAAAGAGCCAAAAATATTTAAAATATTATTTCTGGTACATCTGTGTGATAGCAGAACTTTGAATACATGCATGGTTTGGAATGAGGGTCAGAATGGAATCACTGTGACTCTGGGTCCAAATGGCTCCTGCCCTTGAAGATACATGACTTCCCTACCTATGATGCCTGGTTGAATTCTCCTAACCCTCTGCTTATATTATGGAATTGCTTCCTTTATAGTATCATTTATACTTGATGTATAAAGAAGTTACTTTTTTTTAAAATTAATCACTGCTTATGATGCAGAAGTCCCTAAAGATTTGAAAAGGCATTTTAGGGAAACTTGCATTTAACTAATGACACTATTTTTGTTTTAAAATAATAAGTAAAATTATAATCATAGCATCTTTCCCTTTAATTTTATAAGCTTGGAGGCCCAGTTTTACCCTTGAGGATGAGCAAAGCACTATGATGACTGTGTAATAGTGTGTTAGGGGGTCCAAGAAGGTCTTTGAACCCCAAACCCTAGATTCATTTCTAATTTTAATCAAAGAATTGAATAAAAAAGAAGACTGGGAAGGATAATTATTAAACTATTATATTTATTAAGGGAAAGAGCCAAGAAAAGGCACCCATGTACCTAGAGATCCCATGTGGAGGTCCTGGAAAAATTGCAGAAAGAAAAGAGAGAAAAGAAAGTTCAAGGAGCTCCTGCCATGTAGGGAGCTGAAGGGGGTAAAGAAGTCATGTGGAGAGTAGGGGCTGGGGGACCCTTCCTACTGGGTCTGGGCCTAAGCGTGTGCCTGGTCAACCCAGACCCAGCAGAGGGAAACCCCCCCCCCACAGCTGGAAGTTCCCAGTGGTCAGAGAGCCTGCCTTCCCCTTATAAAGGCATTTATAACCTATGGTTGTGGCTGTCTTCTGGCTCAGGTGAGCCAAAGGGACAGCTGGTTGATCAGAGCTAGGGGCTGTCTCAGGAAGAGGCTACCCTGAAATCAAGTTCTGGAGCCTGAACTTGATCAACCTCAATGTTTAAATCCTATGAAAGACCTTCCTCCCAGGGGGAAGGGGGGTTGTCCAGGTTGTTTGTAGAAAATCAGGTCTAGGGAACTAGGAAAGAGATAAGAAGTCAGATCATCTTTGATTTTCAGCAAATCAAACTTTTGATTTCTAGCAAGTGCTAAG